>NC_083629.1:9198729-9507062 GCF_963584025.1 Labrus mixtus | reverse complement strand
TCGCTGCCAAAGAGAAGTCTTTGATCATTCATATAATGTCAGATTAAATTGAGACAGTTGACCTCTAAATCAAAAATGTGGCCGTAGATTATAACTCCACCCTCACAGATGTGCAGGTGGGTTATCTCCTTATATATTCCTGTGTATCTCCTTTCAAAAAAGCCTGTGAAGGGAAACCCCCAGATACTTATCGTATATTGATAACAGTGTCGTTGAATTGCAACAGAAAGTCTTACCAACACTTAACTGGAAACATCCATATGTAGTAAAAAAGAAAAAAAGAAAGAAAGAGGGACCAAAAAAATGTTGTGCAGAGTGATGTCATACTGGACTGAACCCTGTCACCCCAGGGACAAGCAGGTGGGCAGCATGTGCTTTCTTGGAGATGAGGCCAAATGAAAAGGCCTGAGGTGGCTCTATTCAGAGTTACATTAATGCACCTTTTGTTGATGCGGGGGCCTTTCCTACTGCCAACACAGAGCCACACGCCGAGCTCAATTCCCATCACTATACACACTCCTCAAACCAGGTTCCCTCTACTTACACATACAATGGAAAACGCTCTGTTTTCTTTTTATGGCTTCCTCTAAAATGCTCACTTCAGGCAATCAAGCAACAGTTTGCTACATGTTAATTACCTCTGACTGCACTGCACATTGTGTTTCAGAGGTCAATTACCAACAAAATGAGGGTAAAATGGGCCCTCAATCCTAAAGCTCTTCCCTGCAATTTTCCACATTCGCTGCATCGTGTTAGTTTGACTTCTTTTTACTGCTTTAGCCTGTTTATTTTATTCCTCTGTTGTTCACTTGTATTTCCTGTTTACTAAAGCGGGATAATAATGCTACAGATAGATAAATGAGACAGTGCGCCTGCATGTGTGTGTTTTTGTATGTGTCTGTGATTGAGAGAAAGAGATTGTGTGTGTGTGTGTTTGTATGTTTCTGTTCAGCTAGAAACAGGCTGATGTTTGAACTGTCCAATTTACACAAGTTTATGGTCAAGAAGGCAGATGTTTCCTGCTTGGACCTTGCCTTTGTACACAAATGTACAGGCGCATGTCTCAGATAAGAGAGATAACAATGTATCTGTTTTACTATGTAGTTGCATTCTTATATATACATACTTATATATACATACATATATATATACATATATATATATATATATATATGTATGTATATGCATATAATTTCCTGGTTGACTTCATTTGAATTGTATATTTTGTCTTTTTTTTTCCTATTATCCAAAAATCAAAATTGTGTTTTTGTAATTCAAAGGAACTCTGCCTCTTAGCTGCAGCTTGCTTTACCATCTGAACGTAGCGTGGAAAAACTGTTGACAGCTTTTCATGCTCTTGTCTAGCATGGTGTTACACTGTACATACTTGAGCAGTTTGTACAGAGCCCTCTGCAGTACAGCATATGTCAATGTTGAATGAGCACCCATCTGCCACTCAGCCACCCGTACCTCAGCAAAACAATACCTTGTCTCTGGCTTTAATTACAGGTTTGCTTGTGTGTGGATAAACAAGTGACTCATGAAAGTTGGGGTCTTTTGTGCTGCCTCTTATTCTCTGTGAACTATCCATCTGCTGCCCCTCTCTCTCTCTTTCGCTCCCTCTCTCGTCTTTTCGTTCCCACTCTGATTTTCTTCTTTCCTTTGGTGACATGTACAGTTGAGTGCCTTACTCTCCTAAACTGTCTCAGAATGCTAAGTCTACCTGTTGGAGAAAAAGCTTTTTCCCTGCAATGATTCTCACATGGTGGCCCTCTTACCAAATATTTCTGCCTTGACTCCAACCACACTAACAAGTTCCTTTGCTCATACCAATTCTTATTCATTATTATTCATTATTCATTTCCAGTTGAAAGTAATGATAGCAGTTTATTCCTGAATTTATGTATTAGGTCAAGTCAGTTGCTGATAGCTAATAACATAAATATAAATGTGTGTGTGTGTGTGTGTGTGCGCGTGTGCTTGTGCATGTGTTTGTGTGTGTGCATGCGTGCATTTTGTCATCAGGATGTTTTGAACACCATGATCCGTTCCTGCTCTCCTCGTTTCTTCTTCCTCGGCCTGCCAGGCTTCACTATGCTTGTTGGAGATTTCATCACTGCTGCCGCCTGCGTTCTCAGCTCCGGCTCATCAGAGGTATACACACACTTCAGATTTATATGTGATCCAATCTAGAGTCATGCTCTTCAAAAAACTTCAAAAACAAGAAAAGTTGACAAATGTGTCAAAAGTTTTCAAGAATTCCACCTTACCTTAATGCATGACAACAAAGAATAAAACGTTTTATAGAATAGAAATCCTGGTAACGTTTAATCCTCTGTTAATGTCAGATTTATTCACCAACTCATGACTGATAGTTCTATCAACAAACAATGTTCCATTGAAAGTTGTTATATTTTTCAGCATTGAAATTGAAAGGTTCAATTTGTATTGTGAATTCTAGTTATAATTTAAGAGAGTTTGACGCACAAAAAAACTTCCACCCATACTTTCATTGTCAGACTGGATATCTCTGACTTCAAATAATAGCACCGAGCATTGTTCTATATTAAGATGCAAATGCTCCTCCTGAGAAACTTAATTAGTTTATTTGTACAGTTGAGCTTCATCTATCCAAAATTCATATTGTGCTGTACTTCCTAAATGATATGCCAATAAATAAAACATGGTTGAGCTGTATTGAAGACATACAGTTCAGTTAATTGCAGATAAAAACTGGTTTTAACTGGTATTAAAAGCAGAGCGTCTTTTTTAAATCTCCTCTGAGGAACTTTGGCTTTGTGTTGATCTTCACAAACGAGTTGTGTTTTTTCCTTTTTACAACCAAATTCAAAACTTATTCAGAGACCTTGTCTGGAAAATGTTAATAGAAGCTTAGCCTGTAAAACATGATGTACTATCTGCTTTAACATGGAGTCCACAAGACATCAGTCATTTTGTTGTCCAATGCCTACCGTGTGTCAAAGATTCTGCTTAACATCAGCAAAATAGTGAATGACCTCTCGGTTAATTCTGTGAGATCCCTCCAATCCTTTCTCCCAAGATAGTGACCTTCCTGTTTCCAGGAAGTGGGTTTTGTTGATATAGCATGAGGGAATTAATGATAGCATGTTGGCTTTTCACCCCCCTCTCATCTCTGTCAGGCTCCAAGGATGGAGGCTCAGACAATCCTGGGCTCCCTGGTGTGTTTCCCCAATCTTTACCTCCAGATTCCTATACTGCAGCGTGTGCCTGGCTCTGATGACATTGTTGCAGGCAATGAGGATCTCAAGGTAGATGGTCGCATGAGTCCAGTAATGACATTTTAAAAATCTAAAACTACTCACTGCAATGGTGATTTGTAATTTTTAGAAAGATATCAAGCATGTTTGAGACATTAGGAAGCCTTTAACTCATGATAAGAGGTATCAAGTTTCAACAAATATTTATTTTATATTTATTAAGAGTTTATAGCCTTCATTGAAAACAATTTTCAAACTTGAGTTGTCTTTGCTTGTTTAGGATTATTTGGTCAACATCCTGCTAGAGACTGCAACAAAGGAACACTGTGAAGGGGCAAGGTATGTGTCCAGTATTGGTGGAATTGTTTTGTTTTTTTTAATCATAAAGTAAAAAGTAATCACAAATTATTTTTCCCAGGATTATTATGTTTAAACTTGTTAAACAAATTCACAGGGTTAGTGTGTTTAAAGTGTTTCGTGTAACTCTGCATAATATACAGACTGCACAGAGCACATCCAATTCTGTATGATGGGAATGTGCTTAACTTGTAATGAAGTTTTAAATCTATCATTAAAACTCTGGGATGCATTTGTTTATTAAACAAAGGGATTTCTTTTTATGTCCTTTGCTTTTCTCAATACATTTTGTCCAATTCAGGAATTGTATTATTCATAATGTTAGTGTTATATTATGTGTTCTTTAGGTGCATTGCAGTATGTAGTCTGGGTCTGTGGACGTGTGAGGAGCTGATGCAAAAAAACATCCACCACCAGGTTAAAGATGCCATCAATGTTCTGGGAGTAACACTAAAGGTCAGTGACCCTCTGGGAAAGTGAGCCTGAGTTATAAGCTCGCATTTGCAGTTTGAGATCTGTTAACTCAAGTGTACCATGTGATCAGTGAAACACAACTGCACTCTCTCAAAGCGCTTACTGCATGGTCTGTGTTGGCCATTGTAAAAGCAGCAAAATATTTTGAATAGAATGAATCACTGTTCGCCCACTTATCATAAAACAATAGTTGCAGAAGTGTTGTGTTCATCAGTCATTTTTGTTTTACATTAAAGCCACTTTAACTCTCGCACATATAAAGACTGAAGAACAATTTCAATATAGTGAGCCGAAAAAGGTGTGTGAATCAAACACATGCAGTGATGTGACCCACTTGTAAAAGCCCACCTTTTCTCCTGAGTGAAAAGATGCAGAGAGTCAGGGGAGGCTGGTTTTTTTTTTTTTTCATGGAAAAGGGTTTTGGGCGGTGGCGTAATTTTCATGCTACTTGCAGTAGATGTGGGCCAATTTAAGCAGCTACATCTCCCAGCTTCCTGCTCGAGTAACCCCCCCTCCCCCCCTCCCCTCTAATGGAGCAGTAATCACTCCCCTGTACAACTTGACACACAGACTCAGCCAGCCCAAAAATAGAGGGTACAGGCTGGGTGGGGGATCTAGGGGGAAGAGTGCCACTGAGAGTCTCTTTTCTAAAAGCAGGTGCTGAACTCTCAGGGCCCCTTTTTGTGTTTGGCCATTTCTGCACTCCCCACATTGTCTGCCCTTGTTACATGTTGAGAGGCATTCAGCTGGAAGAAATGGGAAATTCTATTTCTCCACAAAGAATTTCAAATCACTGAAGAAATCCACATTTGAAAGAAAATTGTCAACAGTTCAAATCTTTCCTCCAATAAGCCTGGAGAAAATGAGCCATGGTTTGAAGTGAAAATGAAATTATGCTGATTATATACACATTAGGTAAATTACTCAGAATTATCTCATAGTCAGTCTGTGCCTAAACTTTTTCTTCAACGAGCAATGTCTCTCTGCCTTGTCTAGAATATTTGTGCATTTGGATGACATAAATCAGACAACAGTGGGGGGGAAATGATTGTTCAATTTTTAAGTATCACTCAGTGGGGACTATGGAAGATACGGAAACAGTGAAGCCTGTCAATAGGAAAAATAATCTGTGTCCAGAACCCATATCCCAGAAAAGATTTAAATAAAGATGTTTTTGAGCTTATGAGTGTATGTATGCAGTGTTGTCTAACTTAGAAATATGTCACTAGGTGTCTCCTTGTAAAGACTGCATCAGACAGGCAGTATAACATCAACTGTGTCATACAAATAGTGTTAAAGTTACTTCTTGAAGACAGCATTATAGTCATTGCCTATCAGGTGGCTACTTAATATTTTTTAAAGGTCACATATAATACTCTTTTTCAACAATCTTAAATAGGCTTCAGATGTCCCAAAAACATGTATATGAGTTAAAATTCCCCTCTGATCCTGTATTCAATCATGCCTTTAAACCCCTCTATTTGAGCCATGCTCAGAACAGGCTGTTTCTGTGGCTGTGACTTTAAATGCGAACGAGCTGTGTCTGACCACACCCTTCTGGAAGCACTTTGGTGGGTCGGGCTTTCACGCTCCATGCCCTTTTGTTTACGGTGAGAAGCCAAATAGGAGTACAGATTTCTTCTTGACCTTACAACTTACAAATTACAACGTCATTGTAATTTTGGAACCAGAGAGAACTACTCTCAATTAAAAACAAATCCTTGTAAATAAGGGACGAAGAACATCTGATGAGTGGCTACAGAAGTTAACATAAGAAAAGCTTCACCCAATCATTCATTAATAATATAAAAGCTTTCTTCTGCCCTTTAATGTTCACATTAGATATAAATAAAAAAAACATTGCTTCAACAGCCACATTTGTCTCTAAATGTATTCTCTGTCCTTTTACAGCTATTTATTTTAATATATATAATTCAGTTCTAGTTTTTTCTGCTTCTTTGTGCAGTTTGGAAACAAAGCAGTAGCTCAGGTAGCCTGTGACGTGTTTCAGCTGCTCATCTCTCACTGGGAACATCTCCAGAGATTGGAGTCATCTCTGCCGAAGAAAATCATTGAGGTAATACACACAAACACATGTTCACACACTTGAAATGTTAGTACCCATTAGGGAACTGTGAGAACAAACTACATGTATGTTAAGTAAAATCCCCAAAATGTCACTTTAGGTCTTTAAATGAAAGTCTTGCATGAGCTATTACTCATCCATAAACATACTCTAAATCCTGTGGCATCACATCCATTTTAGCATCGATCGTGACTCAGCTGATGAATAGAAGTGTGTCATCAAATTATCTTTCGCCTTGTTTTGTCCCAACACAGATCTTTGTGGCCACAATAGCCTTTTTGTTGCCGAGCGCAGAGCACTCAACAGTGGAAGCTGACAAAAAGGTACATATTTGAAAGGAGGGGACATGGAATAGCTGACATCTAAAGGCCTTTGATCTATCATGTTGGAATGGTACATTTGCAGAGGAATGTTTCTACTGATGTGATTTTCTCTTTTCCTTCTCTTGTTTGATTATCTATAGCCATTTTCACATATGTACTCCTGATAATTTCAAGCAGACTGCAATTGAAATCTTCCTGACTTGCTTGTTCATACATGCACCTCACAGTGGGAGACTTTCTGTGTCGATGTTTTCTTTCTTGCTGTACTAATGTATCCATTTTTTTAACTTAAACTTGAAAAAAGAAGCTGAAAAAATGACTCCTCTCTTCTTGCTCATTGTCAGTTGATGGTGTCCCTGCTGCTCTGCCTGTTGGAGTGGTGCATGGCTGTCCCACTAAGCTTGCTCCTGGAACCGATCACAATGCCTTGGCTGGAGGACCACACATCCCACAAAGCCCCACTGCTGGACTACATCTACAGGGTGGGTAGCCTCACTGGAACCTCCGCTGCAACATTTTGCAGACCTGATGGATGGCCTCTTACCAAAGTCCTCTGAAACACAAGATCTGTCTCGGCCCACAGACAATAACTTCAGCGTTGACACCTTCACTCCACCCCCAACCCCACCACATGGGGTGGCTATTTTAATTGGACTCACCTCCATCATGACCTCATGAATATGCCTCATTTCACATTATAGTGTTGGCAGCATAGAGGCAGCCACCCAAAGTTGACTCATTCTGATGGTATTTCATCAAATGCAGTAAAACTCTTACAATTTAGTTTGTTGTAGCATACACTTGTTTTATTCAGGCCAAGTATTCTGGATTCAAGCAATTTCTCTGTGTCTTCAACCCTTTATTTTATGGTCTGACCCTGAGGATGAGGGCCAAGCTTCAGACACGAATGAATGAGGTATTATTCATTCCCTCCTGTCTGGGCAGATGCGGTCAACGGCAGATCTTTGTAAGGATGTCACCCCTGATAAGAAATGGTCCAATTATTCAAACAGAACCCTTTGTCCACGTGATAAGCTCTGGCTATAAATGCTTGCCCTGAACATTTGAATGGAATATGTCTTAATATGAGAGCGACTGCAGCTGCTATGAAAGCAAAGACAATTAGGCATGATTGGTTGTCTATCAGCACACAAAGGCATGGCCCCAGTGAGTTTCATTGGAAAAAATAAATTAAGCAAGGCATTACAAGGTGTGACAAAATTATTGCTTTATCAAGCAATAAAAACTGTATACATTTCTACAGATCCACTGGCTGCTTATCATTCTCTACACAGATAAGCTGCACCAATGAAACAATCTCTTTTTTATTCCATCACTGGCCAGTGTCACTGACAAGGTAGCAGGAAGCTTTCATTTGTTTTTCATGTTTCAACTTTCTTTAATTACAGTCTTATATTTAAAAAATAATTCCATCTGAGATCAAACACTAGCACAAAACATGTACTAAAAGTAGAAAGGGTGGTGTCATGCCATTTTTTTCTTGAAAGTAGGGTTGTTTTGTTGTCCAAGAGCAAGTAGATTGCATAAAGTGCAATATTATACAAAACTTTATTGGTCCACTGGAGTTCTGTTCAAGTGTCTCCATCTGCTTTCTCCGCCTGCCTTAGCAGCCAGCTGCACCCCCCCTTGTGTGTATGTGCATGAGTGTGTAAGGGAGAGAGGGTATGTGTGTTTTTGAGAGAAGCAGAGAAGAGATAGGTGCACTTGTGCATGTGTGCACCTGCATGATTCTGTTTGCATTTTTCCTATTTGACTTACATGTGTACATAGGCACACTCATATATCCATACAGCCTGTGCTGGGCTAAGCACAGTATGCATGTTTCACTGTGTTACATTACAGAAACTGTTGCTATGAGAAGTGCGGTCACTTCGTTGTCAAGCACAGCTTTGGGTTTTCCCCCTCCCCTTCTGTCTCTCCACCTCTCCATAGAGGAACCTCTTTGGTGCTTTGGCATAGCAGCTGTTTGGTTCAGGTCTTTTCAGCATCAAGCCTCCAATCCCTCCCCCGTGCACCCAGAGGTCTGCTTGGTGGAATCATCCACATACTGTCTACGTTGCCTCACACAATACTGTTTCAGATGTCAGGGCCAGCATGCTTTTCTCAGCGTGTCTTTGCCAAGTATGAGCGTATGTGTGTACTGAATGGGATTAGCCTTTGCATGGCTTTACCCAAGTTTCACTACTCTGAATGAGAGGCCCCCTCATTTACATACATTAGGCATATATTTTACCCATTCATATAGAGGAACGTAAATTCCACTCAGATAATACAGTGTACAGGTGTGTTTGTGTGCATGTTTGTAGTACGAGCTGAGCACAAGGATAAAGTCTTAATTAAATCAAACAGTGTAAACCTGTCCAATGGCTGTAATCAACTGCCCCAGTGCGTCTTATCTAGCCCTGCCAACGGATGCTCTGCCATCTGTTATGTAGATCGATACACTCACACATCACAGGAGAAATGGATTAGTGGCAATAAAGACCCTCTTTTCTCTCCCTTTCTCTCCCCTTCCTCCTATGCCTTCTGATGTAAATAGACCATATATTCCCCTTTCATGTGCTCCTGGATCATGTCAATCTAGAACAGGCCTGTAAGGGTGTCACTGTGCATCGTCTAACCAGACACCACTATATCTAACAAGAAGGTGTTGTTGCACGTCATAGCTCAAGTTTTGTCATCAAAGAGTATTTCAATGTAATAATGTAAAAGATCAATGTAGGCATCTTTCTCCTGGATATAATCTCTAAATCATACCCCTTTTCTACTGTTCTGTAGGTGCTGCACTGCTGTGTGGCCGGCTCCAACTTGCACACCCAACAGAGCCACTACCTCCTCAGCCTGTCAGACTTGTCAACTGACTATGATCTTATGTTGGGTCAGGTTAAGAGTTTTGAGCCGCCACCTTCTCAGACAACCAGCACTGACTTTGGGAGCCTGCTCACTGTAGCTGAGGGTAAGTTCATAAAGCAGTTCTCCTCTCCATTTTCATTCTTGCTATGTGGAGGATTTCACTTGCCGGCAACTTAAATGATGCTTCATCGTTCATGTTAATATGTCCATATTTGAGCAAACACGTGTGAGACAGTAAACGCTTTGTTGACGGTTAGTTGACAGATGTCACAATCTAGCTCATCCTCAGATGACTGACATTTATCACACTTCGACATACGTATAATTATAGATTCATTCTACACTTCTGAGGCACCACATACACATAGATTTAGCCCCTAAAAAAGATTAAAGGGGAAAGGAAACTCAAAGCCCATCCATTTGGAGACTCCATTAAATGTCAATATCTTATTAAAAGTATGAAAAGAAAATCAACCATCACAGGGTTGAAAAATGTTCGCATTAGTACTCAGCCCTAGAGAGAAGACCCATTATAGGGTTTTTATTAAAAATCTGATCCTTTTTTTCTTTCTTTTTTTGTGACCTTGTGATTCCATTAGTCAATGTATTCCCCTCTCCCCTATGTACTGAATTTCTAAAAAGTCGTTATTATTCAAATATACAGAGGACATCTCTGCTGAAACAATGCTAGAAATGTGAACAGTAGCTTTCGCCAGGAAATTTCACCACACCTCTGTTTTTTTGGTGCACAGCTGCACAGAGTCTTAGAAATAACAAAACACTATCAAAAGGGCAAACCAAAGAGTGCCGGCCTAGTTATATTCATGTCCCCACCTCATATTGATCAAGTCACATCAAAGGGCCAGCACATCTCTAATGCAGCTTGGCCTGCTTTCTAAAGAGCTTTCTCCACTTTGATGGGGGATGATGGTATTGATAGCACTGGCACAAGAGTGCATCTTCTTGTCTTTTTCCCCCACATCACTGCAGAATAATGCACGGCACGCCTTTCACTTGGTAGTAAAACCCTGTGCATTTACATAAATACAATTCAATAAGTAGAGTCCTGTTAAGCAGTCTGTAAAGAAGGTGGTTCTCATTAGCACTCAGCCAGTTCAGATGCTTGTCTATTGTAAGAAGACTCAATGGGCTTTTCAAAGTTGTCTCTCATGATTAGATATTACCTACTAAGAGGTGTGCTCACCAAGCTTTTGTGATGGATGAATAAAGTTCCCCTATTAGTAATCATAAATTAGATTAGGCATCTGCTAACAGAGATGATGACATGTCGACACACAAATGTGAGGCTTTTCAAATATGTTTAGTAAAGTATGACATGTTATTTAAGATGGCGGCAGGAGCAGTTTTTTTATTCTAAGTCCATCAGTCACTTTTTACCAATGATCACATTTTAGTGATCTTACTCTTACATGTCTTCAATTCAGAGACAAAGTCTTTATTTTTATACTCCTCTCCTCACCTTCCACCAGAAAAGAGACGTCGGAACATGGAGCTGATACCCTTGACAGCGCGGATGGTCATGACACACCTTGTGAACCATCTGGGCCATCATCCACTGAGTGGTGGTCCTGCTCTTCTCCATAGTCTAGTGAGCGAAAATCATGACAACCCATACGTGGAGTCTTCAGAGCTCTCCTCTGAGGTCTTCAAAAGTCCCAACCTGCAGCTGTTTGTCTTCAATGAAAGCACGCTGGTGTCCTACCTGCAGATTCCTTCTGAGACCCCTACTGTTGGACAGCCCCCCCAACCTTCCTCCCAAGTGCGGGTCATTGTCCGGGACATATCGGGCAAATATTCATGGGATGGCTCAATCCTTTACTGCACCACCAATGAAGACTCTGATGACGTGGGAGTTTTTAATGAAGTTGATATCCCTGTATCAACTACTGCAACTGTCAGTCAAAGCGGGAACCAGCAGAACTCTCCAACAAAGGGGCTGTACAAAAGTAAATGCTCAGTGTCAGACTGCTTTGAGGAGGAAGAAGTAGATATTCTGGATAGGCTTTTGGAGGACCTGGGCCACAGCAGCCCAGAATGCTTGCCCCAGCCACAACTTAGGCTCAACCAGCCTGCCCCCTCACCCCATGGTATGAACCTGGAGCAAGAGAGTGCCATCCTGGAGGCCATTCTGCGTCAGACTCAGAGGGAGGAGGAGCAAGTGAAGAGGTGGGATGCTGACGTAAGCTTTCGGGCTGCCTGCCAGAAGGAACCATCCCACCAGGAACCAAAAGCTCCTTTCTACTTCTGTCGCCTGCTGCTTAATGACCTTGGCATGAATTCTTGGGACCGCAGGTACCTACCAACTAATATTGGCTACAATCATTTGCCTTATCTGCACATAAGAGGAGAAAAGTGATAAAACAGGCAAAAAATAGTATTTAAAAAGTCATACAGAGTTATTTTGTGTATTTCTATTCACTGTAGTCTTTATCATTTGTAAAACACATTACCAGAGAAGAAGTGTAACAAAATTGTTTGAACATCGAAAGTCTATATTTGAATCCAAGTTACTTCCTTAATTTCCCAAGTATCGCAGCTGTTTACTCGTTACTCAAAGACTGAAAAGCTGAAGTTAAAAGCACACTGGAGTCTGCAGTGTTCTAATCTCCTCTCTACAGGGTAAAGGTGCCCAGCTGTTTTCACTAAGGTCTTCCTCTCAGAGCCACATCTTTGCAGTGCTTCCCCGAAAATTAAAAGCTTACACCTCTTAATGGTGATGTTGCAACGTGCACACAGCTTGTAGGAGATTGCTTTTTGCACCTGTGCCCACTATGCCCCTGTTAATCTTGACTCCCCAAAAAATGTATTGTAGATAATGCTACTTTTTCAAACAGTTTTCATGGTTGCCACAATACCCATTTCCTGAATTGTGTTTTATGTACAGAATTTGTATTATCATATCTTAAAAAGCACTCTCTCTAAACAGGAAAAGTTTCCATTTGTTGAAGAAAAACTCTAAACTCTTGAGAGAACTGAAGAACTTGGATTCCAGACAGTGGTAATTATTTATGTTATATCATGTTCATAATGTGTCCTGTGTCCGTCTTGTGATTTCTGTACATTCTCCTCCTGATCAAAGCCTTGGAAGTCTCCAGCTATCTCTCCTCCTGCCCAATCTTTCAGTTTCTCTCTATGTCCAATCAGTAAGTACTCAACACATCACAAATGACAAGAACTTATTCAAGAAAGTCTTAAGGATTGGACCTTATTCTCCCAGATGGTCAGACTTGGTTTGGGCAATTACAAACTGTGTGCAAGCATGCAAAATGTCCTCCATCTACTCCAGCATGATGTACTGCCATGGCAACAGGGAAAGTAGAGGGGGGCTGCTACCTTTTTTAATCTTACTGAAGCTAGAGAGATAATTGAAAAATGTAAGAATTTTTAGTTGCATTCTGTTGTCCTGATTTTATTCATCTCAATTACACTTGCACACAAAATTACCTTGCCAAGTAAGGTGTAGTGTTTTGAGTCATTGCATTTTCATGTCAAAGCTTCTTTAAGTGGCTGTCGTTTATAAAATTAGCCCCCATTTTATTGTTCTTTTTTGATCATTTTTACTTTGTGTTTTGATCTGAAGCCGAGAGACTCACAAGATTGCAGTCTTTTACATCGGAGAGGGACAAGAGGACAAGTGCTCAATTTTGTCGAACAGCGCCGGCAGCCAGGCGTATGAAGACTTTGTGTCTGGACTGGGATGGGAGGTGAAGACAACCACACCCTCAAATGCACCCAAACAAGCTCTCAGTGTCCACAGATGGCTCTCATTATTTCCACACAGATATTCAGCCACACTCGGAACATACTAAATTGTACTTGTATTCCTCAGGTGGACCTGGCCACACACTGTGGCTTTATGGGTGGCCTACAGAGGAATGGCAGCACAGGTTTAACAGCTCCTTATTATGCTACCTCCACTGTGGAAGCTATCTTCCATGTCTCCACTCGTATGCCATCTGATTCTGATGACTGCCTCACCAAAAAGGTAAGAAGTCCTGTTTGTATTTATTATCTCTTTAACATCTTTAATTTTATATTCAGACAACTGCTACTTGTTTATGACATTTGAGTTATTATAAATTGTACTGAAAATTGCCCACCCAAAGTTATCAGGGTTAATCAAGGTAAGAGAGAAATTACTACTTTTCCTGATTGACGCAGTCAAATGGCTACACAGTCCTGCCTGACCATAGCAGTATGTTGATGTAGCTTTCAGCTTTGTGTTAAGCTGTGATCAGGAGGTGTGACTTCAGAGTGCGGGCATTGATTAGTGACCCCAGCCAGGCAGGCCTGAGGAGTAGAGAGTCGCAGGCGCGTGAGTGAAGAGAGGGCATGTGCCGTGGTGGTAATGACTGTGATTCTGCTAGCCCATGCACCCCTCCCTGCGGGCTGTGACCAGGGCCTGGATTCAGCCATTAGCTCTCCCTGCTAGGGCAGGCGCCGGCCGGATGCCGGCAGGATCCTTTTATCCAATTCCTGCTGCCGCCACAGGAGCGATCGATTGGGTTCTGCAGTGGGATTCTGAGCTGTAGTGCACCAGTAGCAGTTAGCACAAAGAAATGAGCTGCAAGGCCCCTGCCCGTGCTGCCAATCTTCTCATACAGAACCCTGCTGAGGAGGGAAATTCATCAGGCTCTCATCATATCCAGCCCCCCTCCAATCCTCTACAGATCTTCACTTCTCCATCTCATAAATAACCCCCTACATCTACAAAACCTATCTGGAACTACTCCTTAGAGACTGTAAAAATTAGACTGAGTAAAGATTTGGACTTCAGTCCTCCAGAAAGGTGCAGGAGGGGCTGCCATGCCAAGAGAGGAGTGTGCTGCAACTCCATTTCCATTCATTTCACCTGGAATTTCTGTCATTTCTGATGCTCACCTTGCACAGATCCATACACCAGCCATAGGCAACAAATAAATTGGCAGTCTGACTGCATGCACGAATGTTCACGAAAAAAAGATTTTGGGGGCAGACAGAAGAGAAAGTGGTATGAAGAATTGGAAAGTGTCTTTTTCTGTGGGATGTTTCCCTGTTGTTAAAATGACACTTTTAGTCCAGCAGTCACCCTTTGCTGCCTGTAACCAAAGAGGCATACTGTGAGGGAGCAATGGATGGGGCAATTCTCGCTTGGCAGATTGCCTGTTTGTAGACGATTGTAGGGGAACGGCTAAACCAAAAAGACAAGACGGAAAACCATGAATTCCTCAATCCAATTGTGGGTTTTAGGGCAGTGCAGGCTGCAGCAGTAGCAGCTGGCTTCAGTAATTTGGTTATAGAAGTGACCTGCAGGGTTGGGGTCAGGCTGTGTAGACTGCATACGTGTATGTGTATGTGCATCTTTGAAAGAGAGAGGGAGCTAGATAAATGTCTTGGCTATCACATTCACCCTCTGGCACCAAAGCTTAACTGGGCTGCTGCAGGTTGTTTTTTATAAGGGGGCTCTTGTGTTCTGGGGTCCTCTGGTCTCCTGTCTCCATGTGTGTGAAGCCCATTTGCTGAGTGGGAGGTCAAATAGGGCTAATTGGACAAGAGCCTTTGACTTGAATCACATTTTATTAAAGAAGTCTCAAACATGTGGATGTTAGTAACAAGGGAGTAAATAGATTGGTGCAGGAGATGATTGTCTTGAGCATAAGCATCCTCATTAAACTTTGATTAAGATCATCCAAATGCTAATATCTTAACCCAAATTAACATGTTGATTGTCTAGTGCAAATGCATATTCAACATTTTCTTTGAAATTGTCCCAGTGACTGACCTGGTTGGTACCTGCTGATCCTTGGACAGACAGACTGCACTGGCAGGCTTCGGTAATCAGCATGCCGTGGATTTGTTTAAGATTACGGTATTACCATAATTAAGGGCTTATAATAGAATGTGCTAATTGCATTTTTGGTGGCGAGGGCATGCTTCTTAATGGCTAATTAGGCCCACCGTACATTGGCGGATGTTTTCTTCTGAGTAGAGGCTCACTTTTCAGTGTCCATGATACCCCAGAAAACATCACTGTACTACAAGCTTATAAGCTTATAAGTGATCTACCTAGGGAATATTATATAGCTGTGTCCTTCTATTTTACTTTGGTAAGAGGAAAGCTGTTTACCTATTTCAAACTAGCATCAGCAATTTCCTGTCGTTTAAGTGTATTTTCCTTCCTTGCCTAGTTTCATTTGTGTTTGTGAATAGGGTGGGAATTGGAACCAATTTAATCTCTGATGGGTAAAGTTAATTGGATTTGAATTATTTGGTTTTAAAATGCTCAATTTCGTGCATTTTGTGTTTGCAATTTGAATTTATAATGAAAAAGCTATAAAAATAGTCAAAACCAGTGCCTGGACATGTATTTTAACCATTGTTTTCAAACAAGGTTTGAATTAAATTACCAACTCAGCTTTCCCTTCCACCTGCTACATTTGTGTTTCATCCTTTTAATACATCAACAGTGCTTGCATCGAAAGAAACATTGGTAAAATGCTTTATGATGTACGTACTGACAAATATCACTAACTACATTTTTATATATATTTATGTATTGGCAACTTATCAATTAGCAGTATATTGCAGTATATTGTAGAAGTATCAGGCAACACCTTCTTTATACCTCTTAAACTTCAGTTCACTCCAGAGATGATCAGGGCTGCCTGGAAAACCAATAAACATGCCCTAATCTCACTAAATTTGTGTTCTAGTCATCATCACCATAGCAATGGAAATTACCTGCACTGGCCAGCCTCTTGATTAGGTTGATTTTGTTTGTTTGGCAGCTGCGTCACCTGGGAAATGATGAGGTGCACATAGTGTGGTCAGAGCACACCAGGGACTACCGACGTGGCATCATCCCAACTGACTTTGGCGACGTGCTGATAGTCATCTACCCAATGAAGAACCACATGTTTTTTATTCAGATCATGAAGAAACCACAGGTAAGTCATGACAGCCAGTAGATTTACTCAGACCGTTGGCAACTAGAGGGTTATAGGAAGGGTGAACTAACGTGTATTACCAGTAAGTTACTTTAATTGGCTTTTTATTCAATTTTATTTGCTTTTATTTTTTCTATCTTATTTCCAAGAACCATGAAGGCTAGATCCAACACTGCACTTATTTTAAGTCCTTATTCTGGAAGCAGCTCCTTTCTCATATTTCTCATTCACTTTTTGCAGCGTATTTTCTTGTTTTCTCCTGTTGTGGTTTTAATGTAAATAGTCTGAAGTGTCCCCTATCCCTGCAATGCATAATTACCCACACTGTGGGTCTGTGCTTTAGAAGTGGTTACTATCCTCCTTTTGCTAGCTTTAATCTTCGATACTCATGGGAGCCACTTTTACATAACAATTCTGCAACAAAGTATAAAGAAGCTCCTTCGATACTCCGCCTCTGTTTTTTAACACTGAACCCCGAAAGGTTGTAATAATAGTTTTATAAAAAAATTAAACTTGATTGAGCACTTTCATTATGTGAATGGAGATCACACCACTGACTTGAAAATTCTACAATGTTAACTTGTTGCAACTCCACAAACTTAAGTTAATTCAAGTTGTTACTTTGCACAGTGTCAAAAAAAGTTTTCTGGCGTGTGATTAACTACATTGGTCTGTATCATTTCTGGTTAAATCCACTCTGTGCTTAATTTGACTGGTTATTATTCAAGCTGAACTACCAAGTTGTAGACAGCAGGACCTTTTGGAGAGACTTTGACATTCACGTCAACTTCCAGGTCAACGACCATTGAGCTTCAGTGATTAAGGGCCCGATTCCAATATGCATGAACAGACGCGTGTACCCACACACACACTCACGGGGTGCTGCTAAAATGCATATTGCCCCTTTGTATTTGTTCAGTAGAGCATTGTTTAGTATTGATTGTCATTTTAATTTCATTTACCTAACATTGATTCGCATTAGATATGTGTGGTTGTCATGCAAAGTTAGGTAAAAATCCAATTTCAACTTGAACCCTTGGCCCAAACAGATGGATAAACGGTAAAAAAAAAAAAAAAAAGAAACACAATTTTTTGTGGAATCAACCTCTTAACAATAAAAGGAGCCTAAACAAAACAACTTTGGATCAGTTTGGAAGGTTTGATGTGTCCTTTTCTTATTTTTTCTGTATTTTTTTCTGTTTCTTAACTTCCCCAGGTTCCTTTCTTTGGGCCTCTGTTTAATGGCGCCATTATTACTGGGAAGCTGCTGCCAAGCCTGGTGCGGGCCACCTGTATCAATGCCAGCAGAGCTGTCAAGTCCCGACTGACACTCTACCAGAGCTTGTATCCTTCACTTACAATGCCTTCTGCTTCATTTTGTGTTTGCTATCCTATACAGGAATTACTTTTTGACAGAAAAGTCAACCATTGGTTACATTACAGCTGAGACCATTAAGGCTTTGAGCTCACATTTAGTTGGTTCCATTAAATGTTTAACACAACTGATCTTTAATTTTCAGCACCACCAGTGGCCCATTTGGGTAAATTCATTGAGACATGTGGCGTGGTTGTCACGTCAGCCAGGGTCCACAGCTGAGTGCTGACACTGATCTTTATGGGCTGGCTGATTTACATACAGCTATTAGGCTGAGGCTGTTTCACAGCCTGGAGCATCATGGGAGGTTATGTGGAGCTGTTTTGAGCAGAGGCACTGATAATGTGTCATCATCTATCACTACTGTTTTATGGAGCGCAAGGAGAGCCAAAATGAAACATCGTCAACAAATACAAGTACATACATAGACAATCACACAAACGAATATACACCCTAACTCTCATCTCTCCACCCATCCATCCAACGGTGTGCCGTTAAGAGCATGACTCCAGCTGTAGTTGTCAGTTGGTTTAAAGGGAGTGTAATCACCAATGGAGATGAATTAGCATGTGAATGCCAGCAGCAAAGAGTTGGGGGGTAAGAGGAGGGGCAGAGTCAGGATGGCCCCTGGAGGGGGAAATCTGATATCCCACATCGCCCCGCTCCTTCTCGGACAGCGTGTACAGCAACGCCTCACCAGAACCACGCTGCCCCTCTGGTTGTTGCTATAGGAACCTCCCTCAAGGAAGTTCAATTTGGTTGACAGAGTATGTACTGGATTTAAGAAATTTACATTTGTAAAAACTGGTTTTAAACTGTATCTAAAACATGATAGCATTGTCTGTTACAACCAAATAAGCTTTCTGTCTTTAATTACACAGGGGTGTATGGTGTTTACAGTTGTGTGTGCAAGTATGTATGTGCCTGTATGCTTTTCACAGTGCATCACATACACTGCCCCCCCCCCCCCGTGTGTATCAGGCCCTGTCTGTGTGTCCCTGAGGGCATCCTGAGTGACAGATGTCTGTTACCCGACGCCAAGTGAATTAGCCCAGTGTGACTCTCAGTGCCAGAGGGGGGGGCAGAGACAGGGCTGCTCGTCTCTGTGAGCCTCAGGGGGTGGGGGGGGGGGGGGGGTTTGGACAGTACTGGACTTGTGGTGGGCCACAAAAGCCTTACCTGGCATTCCTTAGCAGAGGAGCAGACAACACAAAGGCATGATCTATGAGAGGAGATAAGCGCTGCCTCTGGACTTCTGGCACTGATAGGCAGCCAGGCCTCACACACTCCAAGAGAGGAGATGAATAAATGTGCCAGCCAAAGCTCGCTGCCAGCATTAGTATCTGTTTCTTTCCCGCTGTTTGTCTACCTAAGTAGAGAGGTTGTAAGGATAGACATACTATGTCAACTATATAAAGTATTGTTGTAAGTACTCTGTTAGGTGAAGACTTCAAAGTTAAGAGAATCGTTATCAAAGAATTTCCTGACTGAGAAAAAATCCAGCGGAGGCATGAAACTGAAACAAAACAGAATCTTTGTGGCAGGTGGTGTTGTTTGCACCAGCCTTTCGAACTCTTCACTCTCCAGTTGTCATTCTTCCAGCTTATGGGGGTATTTATCTGTCACAGGATGGAACAATGACCCAACCTTTTTTATGTGTGTGTGAGGATTTTTCGTGCTCCATGAAAATCCTCATCCTTAGTATACCCCTTCACAATGCCTTAACAATCCACAGTCTGCTCTCTGCCTGTGAGGCCACTCTCCAAGGTAATTAGTTGAATATTTCTTCAAAGAAGGCTATATGACCCCCGTGTGTCCAGATAAAAGGCCAGTATGGCACTGTGGCTCCTTCTCCCGCTCTGTCACAAGGCTCGAGAGGACTCCAGCAGTTTGCTGCAACAATCAGAGTATCGCTCAGGCTAATAGGATTTGATATTGAAAAATGACCGCTCTGAACATTTAAAAAAAATACATGTACAGATAGGCTATGAGTGTAGGCCATTTTCCTCATCACATATTCTTTCTCTATCTCCCTTTTCTTCATCTCTGATTTCAATTTAGTTGGATTTAAGCTTTTTTATACTGTCTCCATCTCTCATTGTCAGTTTGAATTTGTGTCAATTCCTTCTGTCAAGATTTCACCATGGCCTCATGGACATCATATCACAAGCCTTTCACAGACAACTCATAATGTATCATCTATTATTTACGTGCCGGATGGAAAATGCGGCTGGTCTGGCTTTGTGTGTTCTAAGTGCAGCTAGTCCACTCTTCACTACCACATCTTAAATTTTAACCACAAAATGTTCAAGCTAAACCAATTTTATATTTTATCCAACCACCATTCCAATTACCGATTCATCAGCAACAAAGTAGAATAATTGAATAATTGTTTCTCTATTAATGGTACTTATCGTTGCATGCAAAATAACATATTGACTTAAAGGAGACAGTGAGTTTGTTTGTGTCGCCCAAACTCAGCCTCTCGCTGGATTTGTTTACTGTCTGCTGTAAGATGAATGATGAAGATCCTTCATATTGTCACTGACCTAATGTATTTATCCACAAGCTGGGATTCATCTCTCTCTTCATATACACTTGAGTTTGATGTGGCTTCCATCACTCTTTGTTAGGGGATAGTGTTAAGTGGTGTGTGTGTGTGTGTGTGTGTGTGTGTGTTTTGGAGAGGCTGCAAGTTTCTAATAGGTGAGACAGTGAGCAACTGACCTTGATTCAGAGACACAGCCTCCCTACTGGATGGAATCAATAGTTTTTGCACACTGCCCTTAGTCCCAATCCTCTGTACTGACACACACACACACACACACAGATCCATCTCCAGGCTACAATCAATAACCATAATCTGTTTCTGCCCATCGCCAGTCATGCGAGCCAGGCTTTTAGGTATTGTATATGTGTGTGTGTGTGTGTGTGTGTGTGTGTGTGTATGTGTGTGTGTGAGAGAGTTGTGCAGTAGCCAAAAAAAGAGAGAGAGAGCCAAAATCTTTTTAGGGGAACCCAGAAAGTTGCTGAAGTCGTCCATGTTTTGATGCTTATGTGAGCATCTCTACAGTCCCCCACCTTCCCCGTTCACCAAAACGAGATGTACATAACTTCAATGGATGTCTGCTGAAAAACCAATGGACGTTATATATATGACATCCTGTGTTCAGTCTTTTGTGTGCTGTAAAGCCCCCCCACCCCACCCACCCCATAATTATTGCAGTCACTGCATTGACAATGACACATTCTCACACCCCTTCTGAGCAACTTATTGTCCCACTCTCACTGTGTCTTTGTTGAAGAGCAGTGTGTTCTTTTGTATACTGTAAGATTCTTTACCTAGCAGAGATGAAAGTGCGCCTGTATGCATGATAGGATGTCATGAATAGGATCTGCCATGTTAGTGTTGTCTCACATGAATTATTTAGCATCACTGATAGGTCTAATTTGCCAGCTGTTGTGCCATAACTGTCGGCAGTCTCATAGATAATACTCAGCAGTCTATATCAGTGTGGAACACAGTGCTTGACTGGGCACAGTGAGACGCCAAACCTGACATTATTTGCTGGATTCACGTAATGGTCTGAGCTGCTTTGAGTAAAACTAGCCAACTTCCTGTTTATGTAAAACATGTCTGACCACGTAAGGGTGGAAAATATGTTGCAAATAATACCAAGTAAATCTTCAATTGAGGCTACAGAAATCACCATACTTGTCGCACTAAAGTGTATTTGTATTACTAACTCAACCTTTTAGTTGGGGGTTGGTGAGGGGGCCAATTCTGACTTTGAGTGCACTTTCTTGAAGTGGCCTGGTTTGGGTGAAGGCTGGCATTGGCTTTGATGGAGCGGGTGTGAGTTCACACAGTATTTTAGGGGCTACACAGAGAGAAGGGGGTGTTGTCCCTGGCCCCCCTCCTCACCGAATGTTTTAACCTAATCCCATTATCAGTGTAGCGCACTGCCTCCCATCTTTTTCCCCTCCTTATCCCTACCCCCTCCCGCCCTTCTCTCCAGCTGACCAGCTGTTCCTGCAGGGATTCACGACAATGTCGATGTGTTCAGATCACTGAGTACCCCCAGTCCACCCCACCAACCCCCCAAACTCACATAGAAATACACACAGCGCAGTCCGTGCACAACCAAAGCAATTGCCTGTCCCAATGCTTGGGCTCAGGAAGGCCTAGAGGGAGGAGGGTGTTAGTTGGGGAAAAAGGGGGTAGCTCCAGGGGTGAGGAGAGGGTGAGGAGGGGGCAAGCACAGACCTGTCAAACCAAGAGCCCTGACTCAGGAGGCAGTTCAGCTCGGATGGCATATGGCGTCTAGCTTCATACAACATGCAAAAGTATTCTCTCCCTTTGCCCCCCCCCCCCTCTGTCTCCCTCCCCTGCTGCTCATGCAGAATGACTCATAGCATTACTCATTTTTTTTTCTCCATCCCCCACCCCCCAACATCAGTTCCTCCTCCTCCTTGCCACCCAGCCTGTAACAAAAGGCGTCCGCTGCATGGCACCAACACCCTGAAAGCCCTGGAGGCCCAGCCCATCCCTGCCTGCACTCTGAGGTCTGAGCTGTATGGGCGCTGCCCCTTTTAAACACAGGTAGAGCAGGCGTGGAACCAGACGGCCAACAGCAGGGACCCAGAGCCCCGCCTGGGGAAGTGTACACACACTGCTGGTGTCAAACTGTTGTGCCTGTTAGTGAAATTGTGAATTTGTGTACCTATATAGAAGCTGCTTCCATTCTAATGTGCCTCTGCCATTACAAAGGCTATTATTTATTCATTTAAAACAATTAAACCACAATGATAAAAAAGGAACTTTTTTCTTTATTTTTTCTTAAATTGACCTTTAAATGTTGTTTAACCATGCTGTGTCACATTGTGGCCACTTAGGAAAAATCTGCCATTTCTTCCCATTATAAGCTCATTAGATTAGATTCCTACAGGTATATCGGCAGAGTTGACAGTGTGACTGTCATTCCCTTTATTGTATTTTGCATACACGTGAACAAAGAAGACTTGTAATTGAGTGATGATCCAAAATTGGCTGTGCATATATTTAAGTGATGACTGAGGTTTTTGGTTTGATATCAACACTCATCAGTACCAGAACCTTTGTACGAGGTTGTACATAAAAACATTAATAGCCATGCTTAGTTTCAACAAGAAATTACATTCCTTAAGTGGCTTTCTTGCTTATGGATCATTGGTCTCTGTCCATCCGCCAAAATACCCTTAAATAAGTGTCGCCACTGGATTAGAACCAAGAAGCAATGTGATTGATATGTGGTGGTGCTGTTTGAAACATGCGGGTAAAAACTGTCTGTCTGCTTTAAGTGATAAGCATCCAGCTAGCCATTCCATCTGTTCCCCCTAGTCCTGTTTAATTAATGAACTTTCTTTCTCCGCCCCGTAGCCAACCAGCTCTACACTAAAGGAAAAGCTGTTGGCTCTTCAGGTTATCCAAATGGATGCATGTGTTCTTGCCCCCCCCCCCCCCTTCCCTCCTCCTCAATGGGTGCGTTCTCATTGATTAGTTATGTTTTTTTTCCGCCTCTTTTGTCTAGGGTTCTTGAAGGGAGGGTTAATGAGCTTCCTGGTAAACTGAATCGCTTGGAATCTGGAGATACATGGGAATAATGTTGTCTTTTTTTGTGTTGTTGTTGTTGTTGTTGTTGTTGTTTGATGGACTTGGCAGAGATTTGAAGCCTGGTGCCACCGTGTGTGTGTGTTTGGGTGTATACATCAATGATAATGTGTGTTTGTTGTGAATGTGTATGAGGCGGGGTATATTGTATTTCTGCTGGTCCATTATTCTTCTTTAGAGGCAGGGAATCTGGAACTCTCTTTAACAGTCATCTCTGTCACGATTCATCTTTCAGCCATCTCAGCAAAACTCTTGTCCTGTCCTCCTTTAAACACCAACTATTCCCCTTCTTTTATGTCCCCTCTTCCTTCCATGTCTCTTGTTACAAGGCAGTGGACAGGCCTTTGTCCAGCTGAGGCTGCCCTCTTTTGTTTGTGCGGCCTTTTTTATCCTTGTGCTAATCGCCATGGTCGTGTGCCTGAGTTAGACCCCATATTTCACGCTCAGCTCTCCTTTGTTTGACACACCGCCCCTGATAAGAATCCCAATTCTAGGGCCCCTCTGATATTGAAATCCAACAGCGGCGTAGAGAGAGCCTTCAATCATCCATTATCTGTGCTCCAGTGATTACCATTCAATCTCCCAGGGTCCATGCTCCTCATCACCGGCCCCAGAGCTGAGGCCATCCCCTGAAAGAAACTGCAAGCCTTAACGCCAGTGTCACATGCAAGCATATCCATAGATATTTCCGACGCTGTCTCGAGACAGCCTCGCATTTAATGCTGCTGGGAAATGTCACTGAAATGTCACTCATCATTCTCCGCTGGAATCTCTTGGTCTCTGATGTGGCCCTAGGTTTTTCAGGACTCTTGTGCAGACATCTTCTGACATTATTGGGTCTCTTTGTCCCTAAATGGCCATGAATTTTCAATTTTTTCATGGCACTAGTGTTGCTCTTGTTCTTTCCACATATGGCTACCTTGCTTATGTTGTCACAGACTTAATTGGCTGTTTTAAGAAAGTATTGGTTGATTATTTATAAGTTGCACATTAATGCCTCTTTAAATGGTTCAAAGGCAGTGCCTGCTCTTCTGTTGGCCTGTGTCCATTGTTCTCTTTTAGAGGATGTCCTTCTGCCTTGCAACATTTGCATTTTTGCACTAAATGGAATTTTCTGCATTGACAAACAAGGCAAGGCAAACAAAGCCCTAACAAAACAAAACATTTAAGTATGCATCCCTGTGCATTGTCTGCCTCTTCTTACAGTGAGCGCAGCCTTTGATGTGTTAATATGAGCAGTCTCTGTATTTTATTTTCAAGTGGTGGTTGTGGCTAAAAGAGATCTACTTGGACGAATCTTCCCATGTCTTATACCAGGCTGTAATAATATTGAGTTTGATGTCAGACGAAGAGTTAGTATTTGATTGGCGGTTGCAGACACGGACACAACATAATGTAATGAGATCCTCTTATCTAAAAAATCTATATGTATCTTTTTTCATTGTACACATTAGAATTTAGTCTTATACAGCACATGATTAAAATTATTACGTCCACAGCATTCATACTGCTTAGTCTTATTATTATGACTGTAATGTAAGAATGGCTTTGTGCTGCAGACGTCCACTTATCCCACACTCTCTATTTAGATACACAATAGTCCTCAGTACCTTTGTTTAATGTAGTGTACACATCTTCATTAGTTATGTATAGCTTCTAATTACTATTGATGAGACTCTGGCTGATTGGGGTACAAATCTATAGCTTTTGTTATTCTAATGAGTATTATTTATCCTTAGATCTTCAAGCCAGGGGGCTTTGGAATTGGGCTTTATGCAGACAGATATAGCCAGGCCGCTCTAGCTACACCCACTTGTTTTTGTATCTGCCGACTTTGACAAAATCCAGTTTGCCTCCCCCCACATCATCACAAGTCTGTGTGGATGTATAGCACTTCCCGCTCCTCCATCTGTTTTTGTCCACCCATGAAAAGGTCCATTATAATCTGCAGGATGCACAGTTGACGTGCTGCTAGCTCCGTTTGAGCCAATCAAGGGAGCACACTGAACTTAGACGACAAATCCAAGAGGCCCCAACCCCTCCCTCGAGGTCACTTTTATTATCTGGGGCTCTCTGCTAGAGATCTTGTGTTGAACAAGTTTTTATAACAACATTGTCTCTATCATTCCTTTTCCACTACAAAAGCTTCAATTCTGAATGGAGCTCTATGTATGCCCACTGGATGATGGCAGACTCCTTGTTAACCCTGGAGTGACTAGCTAATGTCATTGAAGGAGGGCCACCTGGCTGTGAGACTGTACAGTCAGCTGCCACCGAAGGGCCAGAATATGAGACAACCAGGTGTTGGGCTCCAGCCCCCCTAATTGTTGCCATGTAATAGCCTGCTTGACTGCACAATATAGCCCAGGGGCGAGGATTAGGAAAAAAGCTGTTGCCAATTCAGAAGTCCATTTTTTTCATTGTGTCAAGATTTTGTCTGCATGTTTATTTGTTTTCATATGTGAATGTATATACATATATGTATGTGTATATACTGTAGATATATATATATATATATATATATATATACAGTGTACATATGTACATTTCTGTATATGTGTATAAATATATATTCCTTCAAAATGAAAAAAACATTTATCTAAAAAAACTTTTATCTTGAATTTTTCACTTTTAAAACAATTACAACAAATGTATCTGATTTCTGCAAATGTCATTTTCAAACCAGTACATATGCCATGTTAATCACAATGGTATTTATTGAAAAATGTCCTAAATCAAAAGGAGGGCAAATTAAAATCCCTCTTGCCCTCAGTAACTATAACCCTTACTGTGCTTTCACCACAGCTGTGATCATGTGTAACCTAGCACTAATCATTACCATTCCCACTAAATGCCTGTCATTTTGCATAAAGCCAGGCAGACTAATTGGCCCGATGAACCTTTCATAGAGGGGGCAATAAAGGAACAAGAGACTGTGCAGCATGTCTCAGTGGAGAAGCAGCCTGAGATGCTTGGTGTTAAGGCATCACAGTTA
Organism: Labrus mixtus; assembly: GCF_963584025.1. Taxonomy (NCBI): domain Eukaryota; kingdom Metazoa; phylum Chordata; class Actinopteri; order Labriformes; family Labridae; genus Labrus; species Labrus mixtus. Next base: position 9,480,742 of record NC_083629.1, on the reverse strand, counting down.
TTCTGTTGCACATGCCACAAACATCATTAAAATTGCAAAAGCCTCTGTTCATTTTGTTTTAATATTTCATCAGTTCTTGTCTGAACGGTGTTAACGTATGGTTAAAATCAGAGCCATTTGGCATGACCCAGAGTTGGCCCTTATCCTTGAGTAACTTAAGTGTCACTGTTTTTTAGATGTCCCAGATAGATTATAGAACATCAGGGCACTGGTTGTGCTTCTTTGAGCTGGGAACAGGTGGGCAGAAACTGATTTAGGGTCTGTATCCTGATAATTATTATCACAGTATAAATTTCATCATTAAACTTTGAGGAAAGAAAGGTGAAATGCCTCAAAAGCAATCAGATGGATCTTGATCAAAGTCAAGGTCCAGGGTGCTCTTTTCTGTTTCATCTTTGACTTTTTATTAAAAGTTCAAATTGAGATCAGATAGATGCTCTTGTTCCCTGTCTCGATTCTGAACAATTCAAATATCAGGAACTGAAGAAAAAAATATGACGCGTATTCACCTCAGATAGCTCATAAGATGCACACCTTTGTCCTGACCTAATAATGTTTCCAGAAGGCTGAGGCATTCATGTCACCCTGGCCATCATCACTGACAAAGGGGACCTTCAGAGAGAACTCTCACCCTGTGACAGAACTGTATCTGTTAATCTTCTTCCCTATGAGCCTTTTTGCTCATCTTATTATGACTTTCTGTTAATGCACGGTGGAGGCCTGTGTGACTGTCTGGCTATAATGGGCCTGTGTTTGATTAATCATGTCGATCCATTGTGTTTCACATCTAAGGCTGCTGTGTTACGACTCATCAATGGAGACCAGAGTCCTTTGAAAAAGAGATTGGTAACAGACTCAGCTCATCTGAATACACAAGCCCAGCAGGCTTTGATGGTCATGTTGTGTTAAACAACAAATTGTGATTATGATGTCACCAGGTAGCTTGTGGCCATACGGTTTCTCTGTGTTGTGAACTTGTTGCTTCATCATTTATATGCTGCAAAGCCCCAACAATCAGTAGGTCTGGACAAAGTTTAGAGGTCAACATTGACTTTGTTGTAGGTGCTTGTCTTTTGATTTGTTGTGGAGCAGCAATCGATTTTAAGTGTCCCCAAGAGGAATGGTGAGTTGCCAGAGATGTGAGAAAATGGGTGACTACTTCAACCAGTCAAGCTCATAAATACACTGCTCATGCCAGCTAGCAGACATCAGATTTTGTCTGCTGCAATGGCAAACCTGCGTGAACTCACTGATGGGCAGTGATGATGTCATATGTTAGGAGTGATGTCAGAGCCATAATTTCCCATGCCGCTGTCTGAATGCCAGATGGACGGTAGAGAGGTGTGGAGGTTGGAGCTTAGAAAGCTCTTGCTTTGGGAAACTCACCCCTCAGGAGGTGTCATTAACCTGGGCTTACTGTTTGACCCGACTCCTTTGGGGCTCCTGAGCTCCTGTTTCCTGGACCTGCTCCTAATTAGGCTACTTGTTAAGACTCTCTGAAAGCAGCTATTTCTCTAGAGCATGTAATGTTGTGTATTTCTATGCACACCCAGAAAATGGACATACAAACACCTCCACTCATCATAATGCATCTGTGACACATTCAGACATTTTCTGTCCTGCTGCTGTGTCTACAGCAAAAAGCTGTTTAATGAGACACCAGGGTTTGAGTAGCTGCCGTATAAAATGTGAATGGGACACACACACCAACACGATACAGTCACCCTACTGGCAAGTTTCTGTCATACACACTTTCACTCCATCCATCTCAATCTGTTGTTCCTTCCCTCTCTGCCATTATTCCAGCAGCCAGCTTTATTGCCACATTCACTCTCTCTTTTTCTCTCTCAGTGTCTCTCCATCTAAATGTCTCTGTCTTCCTCCCCGTTTTCCCATAATCACCTCACACCTCTAAGGGCCTCTGCTGAGACGAGCTTCACACCTCAGCTCTCGCTGTGACAACAGGTACCGCTGGCACTCACCGCCTGGCCTCTCTCCAATCAACACCTGCTCGGCTTTATCCCTCTTTCTTCCCATCCTCTTTTCTGTCTCCCTCCTCCCTCTATTCCATCTCCACCTTCTTTCTCCATAGTTCTATCCCTTGTTTTTGTGTCTCGACCAGTGCAGTTCCCTGTGCTCATTTCCCAGCCTTTTAATGTCATTTGCTGCCCCTTTTGTCCTTTCCCATAATGAGTAACAGTTCATCCATATGCAGTCTAAGTCGCGTCTCTATACCAATTCCTCTGGGAGAAGGCACTGTTATCCCCTGTTGTTTTTAAGCAAGATCAACTTACACCAATTTGCTGCCAATACCACTTATGGTAGCCAACAGCAACCTGTATGAAAGTCATTTAAAGGTGTGTCCGACCAATGTTTTCCTTAGATCATTTCTCAAATTAAACACCTTTTCCCTCTTAATTCACCACTGATCCAGAGACACAACCTCTGAATATATATAATGGTTGGAAAGTAATTGTGTTATCCAGTAACATGCATAGAGTGTGTACATGTTCTTCAACAATTAATAATGAAAAACATAATGACAGCTTTTTTTACCCTGCTTACACTAGCAACCAAGCACCCCAACATCCCTTCCTCTTAACAGGGCAATTATGTGACTGCTTGGAGTCAATGGCGCTGTGAGCTACTCCTGAGCTCCTCTCCTCATCAAGGTCAAGCTGATTGGCCCAGGTTAATGGGCAGATGTGGGGCTAAGAGAGGAGGGGGTCAAGCACCTAGAGGCACCCTCCACCTCATCTATAAACTGTCCCTCTTCACTACAAGAGCCCCTTTTACTAGCAGTGCTTCTACAAACAGGATTAACCTTGGCTGCTGTTGGGGAGGCCCAGTAATGGTTCCCCCCCCCCCCCCCTTGCAAAAGGATTCTTTAGTTTTCATTAAAGTCTCTCGCAGACTTTTGTCAGCATTCCCCCATAACCTGTGTTGGTAACTGGGATATATAGCGCTGGACTTTATTTAAATGTTCCTCAAGTAAAACTTCACTGATGCGGGTTAATGGTCAGTCATATATCCTCTTCAAGGATGAGGTAAAGCCTACATTTATTCTTTATTTTTTTATTTTTTTTGTTTTTTTGTTAAGGAAACTTACATAATGTTAGTATATGAATGAACCCTCCTCTTTAAACCTGTGATCTCCTTGTAATTGTTTTTTGCCATCCCACACTGTCCCAAACAGGGTTCCTGTCTGATTTTTCCTATTAGCCCAGCTTCCTCTGCAGTAACCTCTCTGCTGACAGTCTGACTCAGATGAAGCTTTTACAGTAAATCCAAATTCAAATCTTGTGTTTTCAAGCTAACTTTCAGTTAGTTTATTATTATTGGTCACTTAAAGCTTTAGGTGTTCCCAATTTATGGATAATATTCTCATCCTACATTTACATTCTCCATTTTTTAATGATTTTTGTCACTTGTATGTTTGACATGGAATAGTGCATGACTTTCAGTTTTGTACCAGGGATCGCTCCTCTGTGAGTGTTCTGTTGGTGTCTTCCCTTTCTACCGACAGTTTTTCCTTGTTGAAATTATCTGTGTGAGGTTGATAGATGCTGCACAGATTTCAAAGCATATTGTAATGTATCATAGTGGGCTATGTGAAGACATTTTACATTTACTGCTTTCTAGCCTTCTTGTTAGTCAGGGATCTAAGCTTTAGAGACAGAAGTCAAAATAATAAAAGCATCCTTGACAAAAGGGCAGGCAGGAGTCATCCTCATTTTTTTCGTCCTCTGACTTCTGTGACTTCGAAGTGGACAGAATGGAGATTAAGTAGTGAAATGTCAGTATGGAGCTTATCAAGACCCCTACTAATGCTCCTTTGCATAATCTAGACCTTCACCCTCTGCCCCGCCTTATCAACAGATTATCCATGTGTGTGAGAGTCTCTGGGTCTCTTTCTGTCTGTATATTTAGTTCTTTATTTGTCCAATAGTTACTGAAGGAAGGTTAAGATTACTAAGAATATGTCTCAGTATATTCTTATTTTGTAATAATAATGCATCAAACAGGTTCTTGCCTTAACATTTTGGTTTGAAGCCTTCCAGTCCCTGTTGCTCAAACCATGCATATTAGATGATACTACAACCAATGCAGTTCACTGTTTGAGGTTTCCAGTGTTGCTCCTTGAATCCTTGGATTTCCATTTGGTAAGCTCCAGATGGCTTGTCACACAGGGGTCATGTGGTTCTTAAACTATTTTAATAAGAACCTTTTTAAGAATCTATTATGTCTTAACACAGCACTGGTCTAACTGAAGCTCTTGAATATCCCTGTTGGATTTTACGTTAGAACTGTGGGACATTGGATTGACAAATAGGATACGTTTCTTTCCTAACTATAGCAGAAGATAGTTCTCCTGCAAAGAGTTAAATAAGGTCAATCTTTACTAAACCTTTGTTATCATATTAATTGAGTTTAACAGGTTTGCATATTTCCCATTCCATTAAGTGCCTTTATCTTAAGGTGGATTGACGGAAGTCATGAAACGTCCCTATCTCCTGTGTGTGTGTTTAAAAGATGTGGAGTGTGTCAGAGGCCAGTGATGGCGTGAGGCCCTTTGTCAGCAGGGACACTGAGAAGCACAAAGACGGTTGCTGGATGGTATGGATGCTGCTCTCTGGAGAGACACCAGTTCAAAGGTCAACAAAAGCTCTTTTAAGGAATGGTGTGTGGTTGGGGGGGGGGGGGGGGGGGGGGTGTGTGTGTGTGTGTGTGTGTGTGTGTGTGTGTGTGTGTGTGTGTGTGTGTGTGTGTGTGTGTGTGTGTGTGTGTGTGTGTGTGTGTGTGTGTGTGTGTGTGTGTGTGTGTGTGTGTGTGTGTGTGTGTGTGTGTGTGTGTGTGTGTGTGTGTGTGTGTGTGTGTGTGTGTGTGTGTGTGTTGCGCCTATTTATGCACAAACACCAATGTGTGAGCATGTGTATGTGTCTAGATTGTGGGTGGGGTTATGCAAGGCTCAAAATGGATCCCAGTGGACAGGCAGGTCCCTGTGGACGGAGAGAAGAAGGGAGAGAGATGATGATGAGGGTTGGTGGCGGTTGGCCGATGGGGTCCAGCAGGGATTGAGCAGCCTGCTAATGAAGAGCCATCTGAGGCCTCCATTCACCTTGAACATGGGCCACTGCAGCTGCCCTGACCTTGGCTTTGATCCATAAAGATGCTTGACCCCACCATTCCCCAAAAGTACTACACCCCCCCGCCATCTGGACAGCAGGCATGCATATGTATACATACGTGCACACATGCACAGATACATATGCATGTACACGCAGGCTGACTCATAGGCACATACACACATATGCTGTTTTATTCTGTCTTGTGATGTTTGTTCAGCAACACACAGCATATTTTTGGCAAGTTAGCTGCATAATTGACCTGTAAAATTGTTGACTACTGTACTGTATGTGTTTTGGATAAGCAACTACTCACACACCACATGCCAACCACAAGTCCCTTTCTTTGTCTTCACTTGTGACAGAAGTGGGAGAGGGCAAGCAAGGAACAGGCTGTTATCCATTAAAAAAACATTAGCCCAAATGTGTAAATGTTGTAGTTAATAGTCTGGATCTGAGATTTTTTTCTTTAAAGTCAATACTCCTCCCTACCTCCCTAACCACAACCTAAATGTCTCTACAGTAATACTGACTAAACTTATTTTACATCAACTCGCTCAACTTTTCCTCATTAGAACCCCAATGGTTGCCATGCTCCTTAGATATTGCATTTATTTCTCTCTCTTCTCTCTAATAAGAAGTCAGCAGTGTGGAACATAGGGGTTCCTTGGAAATTCCCAAAGTGGTGCAAAACACTCTCCTCCCACACACCGGCTTGTCTTGCATGTCTACCCAGTTTAGCTGTAAATGACAGTTATGTCACGGGTGACTTAAGTTGCTTTCCATCTGTGGAAATGTAGACCTGCCTGCATTTTTCTTTTCATATATTTCATCACAAGCTTTATGAGAATTGTTCATATCTCTAAATACAGTGACGCTTTATTCAGCACAGTAAGGAAGTTCACCAGAAATCATTTTAGAACACATAATATTTGTATTTTAACCATTTGTATTTTGTGGTTGATCGCTAATGAGAAGCTTGACCAAGAAACAAACACTGAAGCACCTGTCAGAAGCAGAAGCTGCCGTTTATTTTTCACAAAAGTAGGTCAGTGTCAGCAGGTTTGGTGTCCATGACATGGACATGGTCTTTGCGTCACTTATGTCGACATGTCCCTTGATTAAGTTACTGCATGGAGGCAGCAGCAGCAGCATCTGTGCATATGCAAGGGAACAAGCTGTGCCCATGGCTTAGTAATTAGCGAAAAAGAGGAAGATGAGGGAGTGTGTGAGGGATAGAAAATACAAGATTACCCCTCACTGTGCATCAGGTCTGATCTCTGTGCAGCAATTTTTTTACCCACAGATAGCATCATACATTTACTTAAGTGAGCTGATTATAGCTCTCGCTTTCACTCATCTCCAAAATACCTTTTATTAGTCTACCTCCCTCGCTGCCTGTCTTTCTCTCTGGCAGGCTGTCATGTGTTTTCCCTCATCTCGATAATTCTAAACCATCTCCCTTCATTTTATTTTTTGAAGTTTTTTTTTTTTCTCACCCACTCTAATCCATTTGTCTTACTTGGATAGAGGGCAGCGGAAGGAAGTAGTGGAGGAGAGGCGTGTGTCAGAGTCAGAGAGAGCGTCTGCTCCAGCTGGAGTCAATATTTGCTTTAGGAATCTCAATAACAGGCCTCCAGTCATCTGCATCTCTGATAATGGACAGCCATATGGCTCTGTTGACCCACGCTGTGCCGAGGTTCTCTTTCTCCCTCCTCGTTCTTTGTCTTTATTTGTCAGTTTTCTTTTAACGTCTCTCATTTCTTTTCATTAAGTCCTTCCATTTACTTTATTTTGTCTTCTACTTATTACCTATTTGGGCACATTTTGTTCTTTTACAAACATCCCTTCTCTCTGTCTGTCATCCATAAAAGCCTGGATATGACCCACCACACAGAGCTGTGACCCAAGTTTCCATGGCAGCAGAGACTAGGATGCCCACTCTTTGTCCAATACTGTTTCGAGCAAGTGACAGAAAACAGTGACGTTGCATACTCAGCTATGACTGGAAGACAGATATAGAACTGGGGAAGAAAGTGCTGATTTTTCCCTCAAGTCATACTACTCTGTATCTCTCTGATGGAGATGTTTGCCCTTTAGAGAGCGGTTAGTTAGTTAGTTAGTTAAATACAATTATGTGATTAACAGGGTTTTATACAGTTTTGGTCATATGTTTTTTCCTTCTCAAGATCGTGAATATGAGCTTTTACTTTATTTTTTTTCATTCAATACTTAGCATCAAAATGCTAAAAAAAAGTTTTTTTTACACAGTAGTCAACTATTTCTGTCTGAGCCACACATTCAGCTACATTTACTAGTATTTTGATAACATTGGTACATTAATAACATTGGAACAGAAACTCACTTCCATTTAGTCCAGCATACTTCGTATCTTCCTTTATTACGTTTTCCTTTGTCTTATTCTGCTCTCTGACCATCTCCGTCTGTCCCTGTGAGCAGCTTGGCCATGGAACCCCCTAGTGCCTCCCGGCTCAGGTGCCCGTCACCCCAGCTTTGCCACGGTTCCCTCAAAGCCATTGGTCATGGCTGCCTTGGCCCCCGCTGTGGCGGCATGTGCCCACTGCAGGCCCCCTGCCCAGTCACTGTCTCGTCCTATCTATCTAACCCAGACCGGAGCCTCTCGGCCCAGTCCAGCCTATCTGAGCTCAGCCTGGTTCAGCCTTGGCCTCAGCAGCAGACCAGTGCCACTCCACCCTGGCAGTCATAATGAGATATGGGGGAGGGGGCCTCTGTGCTGAGAGACTAGAGTTGTCTGTGTAAAAGTGACAATACTTGTTTGTCTAGCAATGTGTTGGCTGTTGTCTGTCAAGGAAAATGGCCACAACAGATAGTTGTTTGAGTAATCGGGCTCATTGTCATACATACACACATACAGTTAATCTCACAGGAGCTTTGTATCATTATGCCATTACATAAACCCTTTCACCCCAATTTTTTCCTGCCCCATATTTCATCCAGCTTCTGTCTACATTCCACAACAGACTTTGCACCATATATTTCTGGTAATGACGTGATAATTGCCATCAAAATGTTCTCTACCATCACCCGACAGCCATTTTACAGGTTTGTTTATTTATTTAATTATTTAAGCCTTCCCATTTCAAATCCGGACATCCATCCTGCATGCTGGCTGCCCAGGCTCCAGTCGCTGCTTGTCACTCTGAATTTCAAATGGCTCCAATTTTCCCCCTGATGGCACGGAGAAGTGGCAGGCAGCACATCGGGGAGGGTGGTCCTAGACATGCTGCCTGCAGCAGGGGTTCTATTAGAGAGAAGAGAGGGCTGAGAGGGGAGGACAGGAGAGGTTTGGAGCAACACGCCAGTAGTCATGTATTCTTTCTCTCTTTTTTATGATTATTTTGGAGACTGCTTTCTCATTTGGGGATGTGTGGCATGGCTGATTGTTCCATCTCTGCTTCTGGCTGGGTTGCTGATGATGGAGCTACCCAGCCTGCCAAAGCTCTCTTGCTCTCAGCTCACTCTCAACATGCATGTATACGTAGTGCAGCTTTGAAAAAAATTTGATTTTTAACTGTTGCTGTCATTTGGTCCTAACTGACACATTGTGCCATTATTGAGTGTAAGTATACATAAAAGGTTACAAATTGTGCTGCCATGTTTTGTTTCTCCAACATGCCATTATGGTTTTTTTCTTAACAAGAGCTTTCCAGCTATGAGGAGCGAGCACTCTACTTGGAGGCCATTGTTCAGAACCATAGAGAGGTCATGACCTTTGAAGACTTCGCCTCACAGGTCTTCTCCCCCTCTCCTGGCTATCCAATGAGTGGAACAGGTGAGAAATGAACTACACTGCACCTCTATCATCCTTAATGTCATTTCTCTTCCATCACTTTAACCTCTTTTCTTTCTCTCCTTTTCTCTGTTGCTCACATGTAAGCATTTCCCTCCCATGCCCTCTTTTGCCCTCCTTGGTCATCTTTTCTTACCTCCTCCTCCTCAATAACCAACACACCTGTTTGCACCCCTTGCCTCCTCTCCTCTTCATTCCCTCCACTCTTCTTCTACGCCTACGCTCACTGTTGAATATCAAACGAGGGGCCCGGCGCTTAACATTATCTGACTGACTTCAAACACACTGCTTCTTCCACTTCCTCAAACCCCACTCACGCTACTTTGTTCATCTCTTCTTGTTTCAAACTGCATCTTTCCATGCAATTACTTTTCTATGAATATAAGCAGCCCTGTTAAATGACATTACAGAGTGCATTTGTGTCTGTCCGTGTCTCCATGAGCTCATTCAACAACACTTAAGAGACCCCACTGACAAACAGCAGCATACGGATGTCAGCACAGCACTCTTATCAGTCCATGATGAATAGAATGGAAAACGTGTCTTATCTTGTTCTTCCTACTTGTAGCAGCTCTGATCGATCTGCAACAGCACTGAAATCAATACAGGATTGCACTTTTCCACTCTATTGGATCCCGACACATGCTCTGTTTTGACATGGAAAGCACTCCTCAAAACCACACCATTGTGTCATTTTCAAATCTGTTAGTGCATACATCTTTTAAGGGTTCTTTATATTAAATGTGATATTTCATCCTGTATGATGGCATGTGCAAAATACATGTCTGACTTTTTTTAAAGTGTGTGTGTGTGTCTGTGTGAAGCTCAGGCTTGTAAAGACAAGAGATGGTCAGAGACATTACCATGTTAAAGCTTGTCTCTCCTGCACATGTGTAAAATCTCTCCTGACTGACCTCTAGTCACCTCCTCTCAGCCTCGGCACCAAACCAGCCTAAAGAGAAAGACTAATGAAAGAAATAGGTTGAGGAGCTGTTATAAGAAAATGACAGAGAAAGAAAATGAAGCTGAAGTTGTTGGCTCTTTCAACCAGGAGTTCCTTTATGACTAGACAGAGATGTTACAGTATCAAGGCTTAAGAATAATGTTTCATAGCATCAGGTGGCTTATGTGATATATGACATAATGATGTCTGTAAAGTTGTAAGGTGTCACCCTAACTGTAGCAGAAAGTTGTCCTGAACAGCATTTTCAAGAGTCAGTTTATATACTAAACAGATTAGTGCGCTTGTATGTGTTTGTTGGTCCATTTATAAACATATCATCAAATTTGTTATTCTGCAGCCATAAAACCAGGGCTACTTGGGTTCCCTCTGAATTATAAGAAACCTAAAAAGATGACACAGAAACAAATAAACCAACACTATAACGTTACGTTTTTTACTCTCAAATTATAATTTAATCTGGAAATTTGCTCTTAAGAAAAAATATTTAATACTGAATGTGAAAACTAGGTAAATATGTCCATCATACGCCTCATAAAGATCCCAAACTAGCATCATCAAAACTGTTCAAACTTGAAGGTATTTAGTTTTCAATTACAGAACAACAAAACATACAATGTTACTATTGTTGATGATTTGTGTAATGCACAAGACTACATATGCAATGTGTTTTCATAAAATGCAACAATGTATGATATATCTAGCAGGCTTCATTCAAAATGTCCAGTTTAAGTACACAGGAGCGTGAGTGCAATGATGGTTGGCTGACACTGCTCCTCATTCTCACCCTTCAGCAAAGTGCTACTGCACATCCATGCTCTCTGTGACTGACCCAGTGTGTGTGTGTGTGTGTGTGTCGTTGGGAGGCTGAGGGGGGAGGGGGGGGGGGGGGGGTTGATGAGAGTTTGTCCATCCATGTGTCTGTCCCTTTCACCCTGTTCTGGCTCTCATTGCTGCCACTAACATGTCATCCATACTCCATGACAGCGTGCAGGCGTTGGCCGGGGATGGTTTGGGACATGGAGTACCCCTGGGCCAAACTGGACTGTAAGACTCTGCCTGCTTCCTCAACATTAGGCATGACTCCCAGCCACAGCCCACCAACATCATCGATTTATTCAGTCAAACAGCTCAGGGCTGCACTTCATACAGACATTTTTTAAAAGCAACGCAAGCCTCAAATTTATATGAACAGTCTGCATGTAACTCTGTAAATGTCGAGCTCTTAGAGGGCAACACTACTTAGCAGTAAGGCATCTAACCTCAGCTCTATCCTGTTGATTGTTCAATTCCTTACCATATTGGCTTGCCAGTATCATAGGCAGCCCTGAATGCAACTTCACTCACATCCAGTCATGGCCTCCTGCATGAGCTTGTCCGTCTGTCATAAGAATCCATCCACAGTGCCCTGCTCTTTGTATGTTACACCTCCACTGCTTTGCTCTTTTTTTGTCATTTTGTGTTAACCTTTTTAACTTTTCAAAATGAGTTACTGGGCATGAGAAAGTAATACTTCCATCTCATTGGTAGAACAACTTGAAAGCTGCCATGACCCTTGAGAACCCCAGGATGTTTGACTCTCACCTTAACCCTCTCTTGCAGTAACACTGGGGATAAATGTTTCTCAGCCTGTCGTTGCCATGTGACCTACCCACCATTCCTACCTTTGGTTTCAAAAAACTTACTTTTTGAAATCTGTGAATTGAACAGATTGTCATCTTCAGAAAAAAAAGCAACTTGTTGATCTACTCACCAACAAAATCAGTTAACCTTGTCTGACTTTTAACCTTCCAGTGACAACTAACATGGACGCCACACAAGCTGTTTGAATGTCTCTCCACTCCAACCCTCCAATTTTGGACTTTTCAGCAGCGGTGTGTTGTGTTCTGCTGCAGTGTGGTATGGTGTTTGTCCACTAGTCTCTCACACGATACTCTACTCTGTTTTTCCCTTTTAGATTAAAAATATCTTAAAGGTCCAAATACTGTTAATGGCGAAGGTAAGAGTCAGAACCGGAAGCTTGTTTCCGTCCAGCGGACTACCTACCTCTCGCTCGTTCACACACCATGGCTGTTATCCCCCACCTCTCCTTTTTTCATACAGCACTAACCTCGCTTTATTTACTCAGTGCTCTGACAAAGGGAAGGGAAAAGAGAAACCAGGCTGTTTATTTGGGGGTGTCCTACTGTTTAGGCCTTGCTAATAATTGAAAGTGATGCACGGAGGGGACAATTAGCACCTGACTAAGTATCAGCATGAACAATACGGCTACACTTCTGGCCCTCGCTTCTGCATGTGGCGCGCCTTTATCTCTTCTCCCAGCAAACACTTTTCTCTTTTCTTTCTTTGCCCCCCCCCCCCACCCCCCTTACATCCCTCCACCCCTCTCATTTCCTCCTGTTGGAGTGTGCCTGTTTGCCTGGGGCAGACTGAGACTAACACCTGCCGCACTGGAAGACGTCTTTGTCATCGTAAGCCTTGTTTGAACTGCTGCAGAGGGGGCCAATGGGATGGCAGGGCCATTTAAAGACTCTTTTATTTTTATTTTTTCTTAGTCTTTACCTGTTTTGTTCCCTCTTTTTAAATTAACCTGAGCACAACGTGGTTTGGGCTGAGTAAGGAGAGGACATGCTTGGAAATAATGACATAATAAAGACATTATTTTTCATTCAGTAATTTAAAACTATTCTCACACAAGCCCATACGGTGAAGAACATCATTTATAGAAACCGATTCAACAACAGTCATTACGTGCGACAGTGGGAGTGACGGCTGTTAAGTGCAGCATGTTTTAATGGCTGTAAAACGAAAAGGGAAGTCTGTTGAGTAGCTGGTGAACAGTACCACGTGATTGTTTGTGTATATTAGCTCTAATATGTGGTTGCCTTCTTCCTTTCTATCCTCAATCTTTACAGCACATGTAGCTTGAGTGGATAAAAGCCAAGTGTTTATAAAACAACAACTCTACTGAAGGAATGAGTGGAGGAATACGGGAATGCAGCATTTCTTCTGTCCATAAGGCCAGCCCACGTTTTAGCTCTTCCCTTTTTTATTTTCATATGCAGATTTGAGAATACGCGCTCGGACCCCCTTGACTCCCCTCAAGCCCTTCACAATACACACCCCAATGTGTCATCTATAGCCCAGCCCTCCTCTCCCTGCGAGCTGCGGCCCTGGATGCTGCCGGTGTCCACTGTGCTGCTGCGTGTCTGTTACTCCAGCCATCTGCCATTCCTTTTAGCCGCTGCAACTTGAGATGCTTCAGAAAAATGGCAGGAAATAAAAGGACAGGAAAGAAAATAGGCGACCAGATGCCACCTCGACAAAGCAGAAAAGTTGTTTAAACTAGAGGCATTGAGTGAGGGGGGGGGGGGAGGGGGCTGGTCAAGGGCGCACTGAGCCACATTCACAATCCTTGATTATCCTTGCCAGCATTTGATGCTCACCTCCCAGCGTATTACTATTTGCGATCCCGTAATCATGGATGGGAAGTTTTTGAAAAGCACAATATTCAACAATGGGAACGCTCCACGTGTTCACAACAAGAAAATAATGTGTAATTTTATTTTCATTCAGAGCATTCTGCTGTCACACAACAAAATGAATACTTTTTAATGCCCTCAGCTACAAGGTTACCACTCACTTTTATGTTTTATAAACATCTAAGAAATGTGTTGGGGGGGAGCGGTAGCTTCTCTTTGACCAAACTCTGCTTTCCTACAGCATGTGAATAAGGCATGTCATTCTGAACATATGGTTTGATTTTCACTTTTTACTCTAATCATTAAAGGAGAAAAACTCAAATCCTTACACTCAAATGTTGGTGAAAATCCTCTGAAGTGGGTTATTTGATTTTGGGAGAAGCATATGCATGACAAAGCATGCTGGGATAAACAGCCATCACACAAAGGCCGATAAGCCACAATCATGTCTGACCTTCTCTGCATAGTTTTTTTCTTTTCTATAAACAAATTTTCCCTCCCATTTCTCGCCCCAGGCTCCTTCACCGGCAGCGTGAGCACCGAAGCTGGAAATACCATAGGAACGACGGACTCTGTCGACCAGGTGTCTCCCACAATGCCCCGTGCCACAAAGAACCGGGTTTCGGGAAAACTGCGCCGATCAGCCAGCGCTATTAGCAAATCCTCCAACTGAGCTCTTCAATCCGTCCCCCTTTTTCCTCAATGCAGCCTTTAATCTTTCTCGAAAGAACCTCACACACCCAGCCGTGACTGCAAGAGTCATCTTTTTATGTTTGTTTGTTTGCCGTGTCTCGTTTCTCTTTGTTTGATTTTGTGTCATGTTAACATGCAACTGGAGCATATTGCAATTTTTAATTTAAGTGGCGATCATTGATATTGTTGATACATTTCCATTTATTGTGTTTGACTACTAAATCTGAATAGACATGTGACTAAGCTATTTATGTTCAATCTAGTGGTTTCAGCTTAATGATCTGCAGCATAGGAAGACTGTACTGAGAAGTCTTAAAGCAAATGTCATTTTTATGTTTTATTTTCTTGTGCAGTGTCGATGCACTTAGAGAATAAAGTTCTTACTCTAGTATCAAGGGGGGGGGGGGACTGCTTTACCCTGTTTCTACATCTCAACACTTAATGTGAGGAAGCACTGAATGACACTGCTGTGAATGGCATCATGCAAAAACTGCACATGAGATTGGTATCCATTTATAAATGAGTCTGCCTTTTTACCTCCTTCTGCACCTGTCGCAATCTTTCTGTGTCGAAGATACCAGTCAGTCAGTGACGGGATAATGATGCCCTGCTCGGTAGCACCAGTTGGGACAATGTTTGTGGACCATCTCCTTTCGGTGAAGAGGGGATAAATCTAATGCATGGGGAAACCTCCCCAGAATGATTTGTACTCACTGCACTACTACATAGACTTCCTGTGCAGCGTGTCCATGTAGTATGTGCCCAGAGTCTTTTAAATTGTTTTGAACCAGGAGTGGACAATCAATGATGTCTATCTAACTTGTTTTTCTTTTTTTAACTCTAGATTTCCTTTTTAAATGAATTCCGATGGATTGTGTCACGATTTGATTTATGCAACGTTGCTGGAATGAGAAAAAACTGCGTTTGTAATTGTTTTCTGATGTCGTTAACATGGGCTCTAGTCCGGTAATTGAATAAGTTCCTCCTGTCTCTTTCCTCTGCTATCAGTTTCCTTGTCGTTTGGATCCAAGACATCGACATTCCAACGTTTCCGACCGACGTTTTTGCACTCACTGTCATTGATTAACTACCATTGAATGTTTTCTCTTTGTTTCTGGATGTAAATTGCTTTAAGTTTTATTTGTTGATGTATATAGAAAGGACTATTTGATGAATTATTTTGCTGTCAAGTTGTTTTATGTGTTCATGTGCTGTTTAGAGGAAAAATGCCGCCAGAGCCTCAGGTGAATCTTAAGTCCATGCACTGGTGTTTGTGTGTGTCGAGTGTGAGTGTGTGTGTATGTGTGAGTTCCTGAGGGAGCTTCTTTCTCACAGTGCCTGTGAAATGTCTGTCCTCTAAGATGCTGTCCCACGCCACCTCTAGTCCCTATATATATGATTTTAGTTTCTCTTCTTCATTGTCTGAGAATAATCATGGCCACCCTGCATCCCATCTCCTTGTAATCGCTCTAATACAAACTGTTCCTCCCTGCGTTTCTAATGATCTGCGTCTCATGCTTCCCACGACAAAAAACAACAACAGATGGATTTGGAATGGTGGCAACGGCTGTTTAGTCTTTACTATACATGGTGTGCTACTCCGTATTTTTCTGTGAAATTTAATCAAGTGGCACCAACTCCCCCCTCTTTCCCATGATCCTCTCTTTCCCCATGTCGCCTTCTGAGGCCTCCAGTAGGGGTTGCAGGGGGAGAGGGTGGTTGGTTTAGACGGCATGCCAGAGCTGAACTCTCAACAGCCTTCCTAGCAACAACCGGCACTCTCACTTCTTCAACCTGCCTGCTCATGTTGTCATGGTAGCCAGGTGTTCCCCACACACACACACACACTCACACACCCTCTGAGGGCTCCACCCAAGCTGCAACACTATCCCCATCTGTTGCACGACTATGCCTTACTTTCCCCATGCTCTCCTGTCATTCCAGCTCACTATCTCGCCTCCTTTTGTTTGTTCATTCCTGGAGCAGAAAATGGGGAATCCAAACAGCAGGAGTATTGACAGATCTTTATTTTTCTTGTGCTTTTGTTTATTTGAAGAATGTATAGCTATTTAAGCCTGGATCACATCTATGGTTTTTATTTTCCCCAAAGCCACTTGAAGGAACCTCGTAGGATGCTGATCTAAAGATTGTAGGTTATAGATGATGTCTGTTGAAGGGGTCTGTGCTCCCCCTTTGGTGGCTTAGTTGCTGGAGATGTTAGTTTTGGACCAAGATAAAGATTGTGTGTCTTATATACGTGAAGAAAATGAGCTAGTGTTAGTTCTAGTATGTTTTTTTTCTTCTCTTCTCATTTTAGAAATCCTTGTACATTGTGTCAAATTTGAGGGCTTCAGCCACCTCTGAATAGAAATATATTAATTAATGCCTGTAATATAATCTTTGTATAAGAGAAAGAGGGGAAAAAAAGCTTGAAGATTTCATCATTTTACCTGTCAACATATCAAACTGTTTTTAATGACCGAAGTCCTGCTATCTTTATTAGAAATGTGAAAATTGAAACATTTCATTAAATCAATTTGAAGTTCTACGTTTCTTTGTAGTTTTTCTGCCTCAACAACAACAACATCATCTCAGCTTATTGTGTAACCTCAGATTTTGAAGAGTAGTGGTTGTGGGTTTTGTGTGTTTGTGTGTGTGTGTGCAGACATGATGGTGCTGTTACCATGGGCTTCCTGACCCTGGCACCACTAGCAGCAGCAGGGGTAACCTGACCCTCCTCCCATCTGTCTCCCCTGCTGTTCAGCCTCGCTTAGGGGAGGCCGGCAAAATGGATCCTTGACAGGAGGTACAGGTGCAATGGTTGCAGCACCTACAGGTGACCTGTCTAGCCTGGGTCACATAAAGGCACAAGAAAGCACTTGACCGTAATTGGAGCCTTAAAACTATGTGAGAAAAGAGCCTAATGTTGCCTCATTTTCACAGCTCAGAATTGACTCTGAGAAAGTTCACAGCAGAACAAGCAGTAGCTGGGTGTCCCAACCACTCAGAGGCTGATAAGCAGATTGTATTATTATATGTGTTACACTGCTGGCTGTAGTCTATATTCACACTTAAGATAGCTCTCTGTTTTGATGTTCTGTCACCTTAAGGTGGAGTGACATTTATGTATAAATTAAAAAGTGTGTGCTTTCTGGGATAAGACATGTGTTGAGTATTAAACGGGAACAATTCTAGCAAAAGAAAGAGTCCGTAGTTAAAAATAGTCTGTATGTGTTATCTGGTTTCAATTATGTTAGAGAGATAAGACAAGTTCTTACCTTAATATTCACAGTCTATGGTTCTAACACATTGATTCTGCATTGGGTCATCTCCAGCTGACAGCAAGTGTCTGCAACTCTGAAGTGGCACAGTTTGAAGCTTCTTGCTAAATTACAGCTGACTTCATGCTTTATAGGTTCTGGAGGTCAGATGTGAAGCCAACTGAGCCCTGCTGTGTCCTAAATCAGTAGAAAACCAACACAAATCGAACTGTACGAGTCTTGTAAAGCAGACAGATGTTTTACTGCTTCAGAGGTGAGCTCTGATCCAGCACCTCTTTGTCCTCCTGTCGGGTCCTGACACGGTAATAAGTAGGGAATTTATGATTAGGCCCTAAGTGCCTGTCTGTGGCAACCAAACGGCGTCTATTGAGCCACTGTAGCAATGATTTATCACTAATCAGTCTGATAAACGAGGAATCGAAGGCCAAGGGGGCTTCTAGAGGTTTTTTTTCCTGTTTTGGTCGGTTAAAATAATCGCACCTTTTTGCACTCTGACCCAGTGTGAGATGGGTCAGTGCAATGGAGAAAATGAACTTACACTCTTTGTGTGCTGACTTTGATGAAACTTGTTGTGTTTACAGGATTTTTTTGTATCCTGATTGGCTATGAAAATCAGCATATCATTAGAACCCTCGGTGTGGTTTAGAAGGAAAGTCACATCTTCATTTTGTATTAAATAAAAATGTCTGTAGGCCTATTTCATAAAATACCTCCTGAAAAATGTAGTTAATGGAAAACATGTTTATTTGAAATGTAATAGGTTATTGATGGATACAAAGTAATATCTTTATGTAGTTTTATTTATTTAAATCGGCCCACTGTGTAATCATTTTCAGTCATGAAACTAAGACTAGATGTCGTTTTCAAACTTCTCAAAGTGGGATAGGTCTTATTTATAGGCGAAGAAAATATATTCTGTATTTCTTAAATTCCATGTGACAATGATTTACCATCAGCCAAGATTTTCTCAAAAAAGGAAACAATTTTAAACGGAATGGATGATCAAAACTTGGATCAACAAGCTGGAAAAAAATAAACTCTACTGTCCAACTTTCTTCCGGTGTAGCCAATGTTAACTTCTGTTGGAAAGTCTGTTATAGGACCACGATACTTTTTAACACTCAGGAGGGGGAAGTGAAACTAGAGACATTATGTCATTTTGAAAATATTTTATTTCGATAGACAACAACGATATACACATACAATCAAAGCGCTATAAAAGCCAACATTTAAGAAAAATAACTCCTTAAAAAAGATTGCATCTAAGGTAAGAGCTTTACGTTTTTTTTTCCTTTACAAGAGCTGTGGAGATTAAAGATTAAAACCCGACCCACGACATTTATCACAACTCATACTGTAAAATTGACCCAAAAACAGAAAAAACATTTTGGCTATACGACATGTAAACTGCCAGAACGATTCACAGAAGAAAAAAAACACAACAAACACAACAATAAGTTACATAAAATAATTAGAATAAATAAATAAATAAACATATGATGAAAAATATTGCAACAATCTTCAATAATAATAAAAAATATGTGCCAGCTTTCAAAATTAAAACAGTCTGTTGACTTTTTTAAGGCAGTTATACAGCAGGATTTGGATGTGTAGGCTATCTCGGACTAGGCTTACTGTATACTAAAGGCATTTGTGGTTCTACTAAACAGGGAACGTTTCACTCACTCTTTTTTTTCCCCACCAGTACAAAGTTGTTTTGTCATTCACAAACTGGCGTAAAGCTACAATGATAGAGCAATCACGGTCGGTGAATTGAAAAGGCTTTGATGGGGGAAAGGATTTCTGAGATTTTAAAGACATTTCTTAGGTCTAGAAGCTATCATTGAACACATGTGCTGTGCTAGAAAAATACCCTTTAACAGTCAAACTAACGCTTTGTACTCTTTTTTTTTTTTCATGATAAACTAATTTGAGAAAAAAATCTCAATATAGGCCTATATGTAAGTCAAATATAGAGAGAAGCATTCAACAATCACTGATTGGCATGGAAAAGACACCTCATTAAACACCACTTAAACATCAAACCGTCCTGCCTTTCGTTGGCCTAAAGTTATGGCAGTGAGCATCACAGATTCTTTTTCCAACCCTAAAGCCACCTTTTTTTTTTTTTTTTTCTTCTTTTTTTTTGACTTTTCTCCATTAAAGGCACAAGTTAAGTGTTGTTTTCAGCAGGCGGGGCGCACCGGCATTTGGAGCAGGATCACCTGCCGGTTCTCCGAGGGGTGGCACTTGTTTATGTGCCTGGTGAGCCCTGGCGAGCTGTAGAGGGTGGCGGGGCAGTATTTGCACGGGTAGACCTGGGAGGAGTGCATGAGGCGCAGGTGTCTCTCCTGGCCGGCCCTGCTGTTGAAACTCTCTCCGCACACCGGGCACAGCAGGCAGTCCACCGGACTCAGATTGAGAGGGCTTTGGTTCGAGGCTTCCTCTGAGGATGATGATGATGATGCTGAGGAGGAGAAGGAGGATGAGACCGGAGGCTGCTCTGCCGCGCGGTCGCTGGTTTGAAACCCGTGCTCCCCTAGCACTTTCTTTTGCAGGGTCTGATGTCCCATGATGTGTTTTCTTAGGTATGCCTGTCGTTTAAACCTCTTCCCGCAGAGCTGGCAGTCAAAGGAACCATCTTCAGAGCCCGACTCGGACAGACCTGGACTCGGGGTGTCTCTGTCACTCATGTCTTTGGCTTCATCAGAGACTGACTTGACGCCTAGAGGAGGCATTTTGGCCGTTTCAGGTTTGATGCCCTGTGCGTGGGACATCGCCGGTGCGCCGGTGGTCCGGGGTTTGTGCCAGCGGCGGTGAGAGGCGAGGTTCGCCGGGCAACTGAACATCTTGTCACACTCGGGACACCGGTACTCGACCCTGACGATTCGAGAGCACTTGTGCTGAGCCAGGGAGAAAGGATCCGCGTACGCCTCTTTGCACAGCTGACATACAAACTCCCCTAAAGGCTTTTCCCCTGCGGAGGAGTGAGCCCTCGGCTTCATCTCCACCGGCCCCTCTTTGATTTTGAGACCAAGCACTGGAGAAGTCGTCATCTCGTCTTCGAAGTTGAGTTTTCGGATGGCTTTGGGTTTCTTGGGCGCGGGTTTTGATTTGCGCTCTGGGCCGTCTCCTGCGGGTCTTTTGGTACCGACCCTGTTGCTCGGAGGCGGGAGGCTGCTGGTGGTCCCGCTGCGGCTGCTGTTGCTGGTGCCGATCTTCAGGTCGACCGGTGCGTACAGGAGGTGGTCCAGGCCAGAGAGGGAGGCAGGTGTGGGGAATGACTCGGCAGAAATGGGCGAGCCCAGATTGAAACTTCGCTCAAAATATCCCCTGTCGTGCTCCTTGCTGATGGGCCGGGTGGGGCTGTAGAGGGCTTGGCACACCGCCTCTGGGTTGCCGAACTGCGCCGGCTTCTCTACTCGTGGCACCGGCGCCTCGGCTGCTGTGAAATCCGGTGATGTTGCAGCGTGGTGCCGACTAGACAACACGAACATCGGCGGGGAGGGGTCCGTGTGACTCGGCAAGGCAGCTGGGATGGGATGCTCCTGGTAGTCATCTTCATCTGTCCGAGTCCTGTAGGAAACATGTGCAGATTTCTTGTTTCTTTTTACCAGGAATCCTTTGGGCATCTTGGCGAGTTACAGTGGAAAGGCACTTCGGGGAGGTGGGTAAAGTCTCAAGTATCCAGGTTTGTTAAAAATATGGCAACACTAGAAGCTTGTGGGACTTTATCTCCCCAGTATCGATCCTTCTGTTGCTGAAATGTTTTCGTCTCCAAGGCATAGCTCCACTCTTTTTATGCCGGAATGATGCTATTGTTCTCGCCCCCCCCTGTTGCAGCATCCCCGACCAATCAGATGAAACCAAAGTCCCAGTGGATTTGATTGTGGGAGGGCTTAGAGTCTGGGTTTGGTGGATTTCGTTGGAGGATGTGCAGATAGCTTAGCAGATGTACTGGCGGTTTATTACATTAATGTGAGCGCCCGGCCCCTCCCCGACATAGGCACACGCCGGGACCCTCCTCCTTTTACGGTCTGATGGGCCCCTATACAACTGCACACGTGCCACGGCTTTGTGGCTCTCCTCTGGGGGCCCCGACACTGCCAAAGGAAATGTCCGTCAGTACCGCGATCATCACAATTTAGAATTAAGACAGGGATGAGACAAGCTTTGTTAATATAAACGAAAATATCAGTTTCCCTTAGGTTCGGCTGTAGTGCTGTTTAAAGTAATCCACTTAAAGAAAACTGTAACACCACCTTTTCTTATTTCAGGGATTCAAAATTTGCCTCCACACAGTTAACACTTTTTTAAAAATCCATACTTCAGCCACTTTTACGCACATGAAGCGAGCCATCTAACCATATAAGTCTGTTTTTATAGACCCTTATTTTATTATGTCTTAAATAAACACTATAGAGGGAGTGCTTCTTTATTTTAGGGCACGTGTCTGTCTCGGTAGTTTAACTCGACATATAAATCAGACATCTCGCTGCATACATAAGTAATAAGAAGGCCCTCTGCTCTTGGAGCACAATAGCCACGTCTGCCCGTGCGTGGATATCCCTGTCTTTTTCTTTTTTTTGGTTTGAAAGGCAAATTGACCTCTTAACTGTGAAACGGGACTCACGGACAATCTGGCCAACAGCTAGGCGCGTGCTGGGCGGAATCAGACAAAGAGGGCCGCGTTGGACTCTTGTGTTGTAAAGTTCTGCAAAATATATATATATAGAGAAAGCTCAAATAAATCTGCTGTTGTTACCTGATATTGTCTGTAGTTTTTTTATTAAGCCGTCAAATATGTTATGGTTCGAGATGTTTATAATTGTTTGGTACTTTCACTGTCCTGAAAAAGAATTACAGTTTTAAGATCTTTAGGTTTGCTTTGGTTTTATTACAAAGTAAAACAAGCAAAGTTGCTGCGTGATAAGTAATGTCTGTTATTTATCTTATTAGTTATAGTTATCTGTTAATGTGTTATTTATTCCAACTAAACTCAATAGGCTACTTCATGGAAGTACTGAGTCTTGTTCTGCACCCTTCTTCCTTGCTTACAAAGACAACATTTTTACGACAAAAATGTGGCCCATTTTCTATACCAGCCCCCCTATGGTTTCTGTGCATACCTCACTTATTGTGTATTTGCCCTTTTTTCTCGTTCTAATGGCTAAATGAAGGCTGCACTGCGCCACTTGGCAGAGTGCATTCTTTTTCCTTTCAGTCGGCAGACCAGGGAGGAATTAATCTCCATCGTCGTACATTGTTCCCCTCATTTGCATAAAGCTGCAGTATGACCAAGTCAAATAATTACACAATCGGAGCTGAGCCGCAGGCCTGCGCGTTCCTTTCAATAGGCCTCTGTCCCCGTGCCTTCTCACCTGCCTCAAAACACACCGTTATTCTGCTTACATAGATAGGCTGCAGTGACAGATTTGCTCAAACAAAAATGATTGTTTTAGATTGCTCCTCAAAAAAAGATTCAACTGGAACCAAACTTTTCAACATTTTAATAAGTGTATAATAATTCATAAGTTCTTTAAAAGTAAACTTGCTTTTTTTTAAGGGTAGTCTATGTCAACACATTGTTGTTTTTGTAAAAAAAAAAAAAACAGTTTCCCGCTTCACTAACTGCCCACACTAGTTTTTTTATGCTTAAAAATGAAATGTTCTTAAAAGTTTGTTTTAATTTGTGTGGGTGTAGCCTCTCTGTTCTGTTGCTTGTTGTCCTTTCAGTCTGCACATATTAGTCGTGGTTTGTTGGGACTACAAGCTTTGATGGCATTCTAACGAGTTCCTCTTTCCTCCGAGATCATTTTTTTTGTGGGGCGCGTGGGCCGGGTGGCTGGGCTTGGTTGGAAGAGCGCATGCGCGTGTTTGATCAGTGGCGCGTGCTGCCCTGGCGGACGGGAAGCATAGGCGCCTAATTAGCATACAGCTGCTTTAAGGCTGCATGGCTCAGCTATCCTCCTCAATCTGCTCGCATTCTATGGGATTTTAAATGTCTCTTTGATTTTCGTAACCACTGCAGGCCATACTTCCAATAACTTGTAAGATTAAACCATTAAGCTGAAGATATAAGAATAAGTATTGTTTTAAAATATTGAAGTGATTTAAATCGCGGTTCTTCACAGTGAGCTAAAATGGACAGGTCTTTCTACAAACAGTCCCTTAAACACTTGTGCCTTAGCTGCTCCCTTCCTGATAGTTCATAGTTTTACTTTAAAGCCAGAAATATGAGAAGAAGACTTTTTCTCTGATCTTCTGACCTCATAGCTCTCATTGCACCACCTACAGGAGAAGAAATCACTCTGAAAACAGGAACGCCACCTCCATGATACAAAGCTGTTTACTGCATTTCTTTGCATGCATTTGGCTGGGTTATTTCTATCTAACATTTCTCATGTTACCCAGGGAGCTGTGGAATAGTTTGGTTATTTCACAAAAATTAGATTATTCTTATTTGCACCATAAATGTAGCCTAGAGAAACATCCTGTACATCCCACATGAATGATTGGCTCCATGTGCTTCGCAAACTCGAGCCAATTTGAAAGAGCAATAGGACATGACTGTAATTGGTGCTCACTACATGGTCACCTTCAATGCATTGTCAATCAATTATTGTAATGGATTAGCTGAGGTCCCATTCTGGCTGTGTGTAATCTGATAGAGGGCTCTTTCAGCACCACGGAGAGAGCCAGCGAGGGACCCAGATTTAATCAGGCCGGCTGTGGACACAGCACAGCCTCGGCTTTAGCCTTTGTCCCTGAAACTCAGAGCAGGCAGGCACCACAAAAAAAGGAACAATGACACAGTAGAACAAAAGTGCCAGAGTTTAATGAACTGATTGATTTTTAAATATAGTTCAATACAGTCCGGTCTGAAACCCATTTCAGCTATTTCTGAATTAAGAGAGAGAGAGAGAGAGATCAGCCAAGTTTTCCTCCATTCTTATCTTTCTTCAAGTATATATTCTTTATCTGAAAGGATGTGCATTTTAACACTTTTATTTCTTGATGGTCGAAGATAACATTAAAAACAAACATTAATTGTTTGTTTCTTCTGCTTTTATGGAACGATTAACTCCTGGGTCCAAAAGCAAGTATCTTCTCCTTTGTTATGAACTCTGATACTATTTGTGTTCTTTCTTGTCACCAACGGCCGTATTCATTGACCATTATATAAAGCAGTATGGGCTCAACCTGCTATCTTTTTTAAGTGTCCTTAGATAACTTATGTTATGATTTGGCACTATGTGAATAATAATCGATTGATTGACATTGACAAAGTGGTGAGGTTTATTCATTTCAAATCTTTTAGCTAAGTGAAACCTCTTCTATTATCTGTGTCACATTCCCGATGACAGTTTCTCGATGAGGACCTGGAAGTCCATCAGTTGACAGTCTCAGTCAAGTCAGCTGATGACAATAAAACTTGTCTGGCTGCATTTGTAAGGAGTAAATAAAGGTTTGTTTGAGCCTCCAGAAAAAATAAGTCAGACTGTAGCTTCTATCAGGTCACTGGGGAAATTGCTTGTTTGGCCATGAGAGTAACATTGCAGTCACTGTCTAGACTTTAAGTGTACTTTAGAAGGATGCCCACAAGAGCAGGTTATTCTGAAAAGCCCAGTAAAGTGGTATGGCTCTTAACTTAAGCCTAATGGACCTCGGTGTTGACTGGGAATGTCCCTGATGACATCTGTACTTTTGGTAACGATGCTGATGACCCTGTGCCGACAAGGACAGATGTTTTGTGCTTTTTAAAATAGTGTTTCTGAAAAGCATCTGTGGAATTGGCGAGTACAATTTTTTGCAAAGAATGTAAATGTATATGCTCTACATGTTAACTATATTCTCTAGTGCATATTGTAGAGTGATTATGATTTATGATTTAATTTACAAGAAAATAAGTATAAAATGCAATACCAAGAATTGCAAGCGGTTGCTAATCACTTCCGAGAAAACCATAGGTGCTTTGATTGGTTATTTTGAATGTTGTGCACAGACATGTAAACTAAAAGGCTTCAAAGGGACAACAGCAGATTTTCTTTTCCGTGTAAAGAGCCGCTTATTAAAAAAAGAGGCCTTCCTGCATATGAGGCATATCACTTTCTGGAGTCCCAGGGGCATGTTTAGCTCTAATTTACTCATCAAAGGCATCAGAGTGTCTCTCGATAATCTCCACAGTCCATTGGTTGTTTGGGGTAGAGTCCCCTGTCAGAAAGCATGCCCTGGAATGTTAAACACTAATTCACCTCTGAGCTGTGGAGGTGGATAAAGTGATTGTTCTATCTGGGAGCTGATTAAAACGGCTCTGGCCTGTTTCTCCCCTCTGCGTTCACCTCTGACGTCCACCACATTCATTTCTGTATTCATGAGTGGAGGAGAAAGCGCAGGCAGAGCGACTGCCGTATTACAGATAATAAGGCCAGCGGGCACCACATTCGCTTCCACAGGTTTCCCCTGCCCCGGCTCATTCAATTACTTCACAAGAGTCCTCTGAGGCACAGCTGCACTATGGGGGTGAAGAGGAGTAAATTGAGGTACATTCATGTAGACACACATACACACACGCACACACCTCACAGACACAAAGAAGTAGAGGGGACACACAGGCTGTAGCAAGAGAAGCCAGCATAAAAAGGATCTTACTGACAGGCATTTGGGTTGGTAGTCGATACATTTCTTAC
The DNA here is from genome assembly GCF_963584025.1 of Labrus mixtus. Lineage (NCBI taxonomy): Eukaryota > Metazoa > Chordata > Actinopteri > Labriformes > Labridae > Labrus > Labrus mixtus. The sequence goes on along the minus strand of NC_083629.1, from coordinate 9,454,677 downwards.
ACAAGAAGACAACAAAAAGGGTCCATCCTCTGTTGCTCACTGGCTCCCTGAAGATTGTAATGATACTGATAATGACTCCATGTAAGAACAAATGAAATCAGGGCCATTGCTCATGGACTCCATATACGAGGTCACCATTATCTTGATGAACGTGTAGACAGCAGCTGTATCACTGAGGAGCATGAAGGATGGACTCTCACAGGCCTAATGGGCCATATCCTCAATCTATTAACATATGGAGCTACATATCTCTCATTTTCCTCAAAGGCTTTAACTATAAGTAAACTTATCTAGAGTTAAAAAAAAACATAATTGCCCCTTTTATCAGACTTTTTTTCCCACAGTGTTATAATATAAGTTCTAACCCTGTGCAGGTTTGTCCACTGGTTGTTGCCCCCTCGGAGTAGACTGGTTGCTGTCCATGGTACTGAAAAGCAGCCCTTTACTTATAAGTGAAAGCTGTCTTTTAGCAAGTAAGGCTCTAAAAAAGCAACTGTGTGGAAAACCTCGCAACCTGGTTTTGAAGGGAGAAACCCATCAACATTACCTGTTCAATAAAAAGACCTGCGCATCAGCCCTCTTTGGGGGTTTTTGCAGGATAAAAATACAATTGTGTATTTTATAAGTTGTAAAACGGTTTTTTGGGTTTTTTTTTTTTTCATTTGAAGAACAAGGCTGGACTCTCTCTTGCTAATCTAACAGCTGCTTGATCCAGTTAAGAATTTATTTTACAGACTCAAGAATTGTATAATTTTTCTCATTTTAAAACTAGGCAAAGCGTGAATAAGAGTTTTTTTGAAAGGGTCCTCTGTTTATCAAAAGCCAATAGTTTACTTAAGAGTCATCTTAGCCTATGACTAATATACTCTAAGCCTAGTCAGTTAAATATTTTATACACTTCTTTTTTAATAAGATGTAGCCAAAGTACATATAGCCCTGAAAGCATCTAGGAAATGTATGAAACATTCAGGGCTCAAGTATTTAAGAACATAATTGACATATGCACATAACAAGCCCTTTTTATGACCTTTGACTTTGAAATAACACATTTTCCAAACCAAGAATTCTCTCAACTGGCAAACTCTTCATTAGATGGCATGGTTTGCATTCTCTTATAATTATGCTGCTTCCTTGATTATTAAATGATCACCCTAATTAGGGAGAATAATAGGGTTAATCAGACTCTGCTCATCACACTTATTATTATTCCTGCAAAAAATGAAGGAAAAAGATACAGTACTTGATTAATTATATCAGCCTTTTCATCAGCTGGGCTACCATTCCCCCCTCTGAAATTAATATCATGTTGTAAATGGAAGGAAGGAGCTGGCCGGACACAGACAGATGAAAGATTTCACTCAAATTAATTAAGCACTAATTATGCGGTGGGAGTTGGGAGCAGTTTGCATAATGAGCTCTATCAAAAGAGATCAGTCATGGAGAGGGTCTGTAGAGTTTCTATACAGCCCTCAGATGATACACAGACATGGCATGAAGGGGGCTACCAGAGAAGTGGGAAGAGGGTTAAAGTACTTGGAGGATTGCGACGTGAGGTTGAGGAGTGTTTTGTTTGGTTTGTCAACACGCTGTGAACCAGAATCTTCCTTGCTTGGCATGTTTGTGCCATTCTAGCTTAAAGATATTACATCTATCCTGGGGCTATCTGTGTCTTTTTTCTCCCTCGGCTTAAGCATCAGATAATGAATTCCCATCTCCAGTGAGAGGCAGTAAGGACAGAATGTCCCCTTTAAATTTGCGCTAATCAAAAACAACCTGCATCCACACTCCATGGAGCTTTAAAGACCCTAATCACCTCTCACTTCAGTTCTTGTGGTGCTCACTTATTGTTGATCAGGGAATAAACTGGACTTTCTCTCTTTTAGACAATGGCCAGAGGGATTAAATGGACAGAAACCATATTTCTTAATCGACTGTTTAATCACAGCCACTGTGTAGTGTATGGAGTTGAGTTACTTGAACTGATTTGTGCCACAGCAGCAATCATGCATAGGCTAATCAGGGTGCATAGCCAGGCAATGCCCTTCAAGGTCTCCGAGTGGAATTACAAAGACTATGATTAGTTAATCAAATGAAGAACCCAGTGTCCTTTCTTTATTTGTGTATACACCTTATCTAAATGGAAATTGTATAGCTAAGGCACTTCCACAAGGACACATCTACATGTGAATGATCCTCCTTAAGCCCGTAGCAGGGGATAGAGGATAAGATCTTTCAAACCCAATCATCGTGTTATGGCATCATAGAGACTTTTACATGTCTGAATGATATTTGTTGTCAATGCTCATGTGAATGATGCAATCACTCTGTCTGATGTGAAGTAAATCAGGAAGCACTAGACAGCATCTCTTCAGAGACACATGATGACGTGAGGCCAAATGCATCATTTTGAGAGTGATGAAAAAGGGGAAGCAGGCGAGCAGGAAAAATAAAGCATCTTATCTTATTGATAACATACAAACAAATACAATAAAATCAGAAAACATGTATCTATGTGGGTATGTGTATGCGTGTTATGTGTGTGTGTGTGTGTGTGTGTGTGTGTGTGTGTGTGTGCCTCATTATAAATGGACTTCAGCTTGTATAGCACATTTCAAAGTGCTTTACCCTGCAGGTCACACCTACACATTTACATCCATTCACACACTGATGGCAGAGGTTGTATATAGAGTTCATCAGTATTAACATACACATTCATAGGGTGCTGAAGACGCAGCGGGAGCAACTTGGAGTTAAGGGTCTTGCCAAAGGACACATCAGATAAGCGGCTGCATGAGCTGGGGGTTGAACCAACAACCTTTCGGTTGAGAGACGACTGAGCCACAGCCGCTCCACAGCCAAGTACCTTATATTGATGGCACCCCTAAATGGTAACTAATGGGGTTTATTGGTTTGTTAAGGCCAGATAGGTTTACATAAGTCTGAAGACAATTGGAAATGTTATCAGGATAATTATTTTGCTGACCGTATTAACTTATTATCCATTAGCATAGATGTTTATCTGGAAGAATCAATATACTCCAGCTTCTCCAGCTTGTTGATAAGTGGTCATAATTTATTGATATAGGGCACTCTTTCAAAGGTCTGGACTTCTTTAAGGTTAGCTTGTCAGACAGAGCGACATTTGAATTGTTCACACTTTGATGCACGTTATCCTATAGTAAAAAACAAAGACAGATGAAGGTACGTGTGTGTGGTTGCCAAATGCCTGCATTATCTCTAAAAATCTAAAATTGAACTTTTATGTGACAAAGGTTTGATATATCCCTCTTTAACGTTTGAAGAGTATCTGTAAACACCATATTGATATGCTCCAGTTATTTATTACAAACTTAATTACATTCAGATGGAATTGAAACTTATAATGAAGTCATTTTTTGCATCAAAGTAAACCTTTCTCTGACACTCAGCCTTCTGTCAGACATGCTGTTAGACTTTGTGACTGTTGTTCCCTAAGGAGAAAAGAGTTTCCCTCCATTGCTTTGTGTAAACTTCCTTCCAGGGGTGGCAGACTTGACCTGCTCACTCCTCTGAGAATCACCTCTATTATTTGTCAGTGACAGCAGCCCTTTGGAGGATGGGGGCCTCACTGAAAGTTACAGGGTCGTGGATGTCCCAATCCATCTCTGTCTGCACAGCGATTGATTGGGATTTAGTGCGTGGGGCAGGAGATGGTGGGCTTCAATTCTGATGAGCGATAGGTGGGAAACCTTTGACTCGCAGCACATGGCAAGCAGAGGCAACGCTATGACGAGGGGTCAGAGGCAGCTGGTGGGGGTAACTGGGGGTTGGATGGAGGCAATAGGGGGATTGCATGGATCACAAGATAGAAGGTGTCAGAGATCCAGGACAAAGCCACCCAACCAACTGCCTTAGTCTATCACTTAGCCCATCCATCACCCATTCGCTTTGTGGTTAGCATACCAGTTGCTAGCTAATCATTTCATCATCAGAGATAGTGGAATGACAGTGAGTATAATTGTGGAGCAGGACAGCATCAGGAATATAACTCACAACAAGTAGGCTTCTAACAGCTGGGTTTCTTGACTCCTAACTGAAAAAAGAATGATGTTCGTATCTCGAGTTGAGCCTTTCATTAAAGGTTTAACTGTTGAGAATACAGACAAGATGTCTTTGTTTGAACACAAGTTAATGGTTACACACAAGTGAATGCTAAAGCTGGCTGGATGCTTTGTAACAATCAGCTGGTTTTACATTCTGAAAGAAACTAACATGACTTGTTTTTTGTATTTCTTTTTTAGGAGATTTTTCCCCGTATTGTACTCCAAGAATCTCAAAGGAGATATCCATGCTGATTAGGAGAACAAAACAGGTCTAGTGTGAAGAAGATATGCTTGATATGCTGTCAGCTGCTCTTATTTCCCAGTTCTCTTTAATATCACAGGACTCCAGATATGCATAACTTTGAAGTATTTAGCTGGAATAAAAAAAAAGAAAGGGCTAATGCCAAGATATCATGTAATCTTAAAATCTTTATACCCCGGAGCATCGTTTAGAGAGAGAGTATTCCTCTCATTTTTCACTGAGATTTGTTTCCCAGTTCAGGTGCCGAGTAACATACAAGTTGTCCTTGGAAGGATGTTAAGCCCAGCTTCAGCCTTGCTTCAGTGGGCCGCCCAGGCAGCTTAACTCCATAATCAACCTGAGAGGCCTCCTCTGGGCCGGATTGGGAAATTAGAGGACAGATGTGAGCTTTGTGGAAATATGAAGAGTTGTAAGAAAGTGTATAATACTGTTCTAAACATATTTTGAATATGTTTTTTCTTGTGGCTTTCTTCATGCAACATCAGCGTTGTGAAAGCAGCAGTGAACAAAGACAGGCGTATTGTCAATCACAGGAAGATCTGTCAGCCAGGTGAATGCATAGCCAGTAACCTGATCTCCTGTTGACAGAACAGGGACAGGTGCTGCAGCCAAACTAATCCATACATGTATGCCAGACACAGGTCATCCATTAAGGTAGATTGATTCAAAGCTTTAAAAGGCAGCTCCTCAACAATCCCAGACCTTGGCCTTACCTGTGCGGTTTGCATGATAAATGCAGAAATGCGAGATGGCTTGCTTTGCAAAGAGAACGGAATTTTCCTGTTTACTCATGCTAATGCTGGAAACATTTTGTCACACAAGGGACCAGAGGACAACTTTGGAAATGAGGTCTGAATTCTATGAGGAGAAAATTAAATAGCTGGGCAGTTTGTCATCAAAAGATTTATACACACAGAAAAAGTATTTGGCTTTATTTAGATTAAAGTCTCTTGCTACAGGAGAGGGGACCGGGGAGGTTTGTCATAGCTTTTATGACCATTTCACATGATAGTCTTTTGTAAGGAGATATATAAACCAGAATTCTCTTTGATTCAGTACTTTTATCAAACCCACTCCCATCAGGCCTCAAATGCCAAATGAAGGTTTACGGGCAGAGGCCAGACATCTGCTGCTCTCTGATTGGTTGACAAGCCAGCAGCAGTCTCACCTGTTATCCACAGCCCAGTGCATAGTAAACACCCTCAGTCAGAGCTGCAGGGAGAAGGAGCCCATCTGGTCAGCAGCATTAACAACCAGCTCTTTAACAATAGTGTCCAGGAAAAGGAGAAGGGCACAACAGGCCATATCTGCCAATAAAAACAGGCTATGCATGACATTTAGCGCCTGATGTGGGGCTTAGCAGTATACAGGTTACCTACTGTCCGCAACAGCCCCTGGCAATAAAACAAAAGGCAATCTCACAGAGCGAGGGGGTCGCTGTGTGTAAAGCCGCTTTCAGCTCTTGATCTTATAATTGGAGTGTAAAGATGCAGGTAGAGCATAATGTTAGAAAGCATGAAGGGATTCATTTGCAGGGTTCTTTTATATAAACATGTTAAAATAAATATACCGGCAACAGTTTAATTAAACACTAAAACTTTCATCCTTCAAAGCCATCTCAAAGGGAGAAGATTTATTTATGTGCAGACAAAAACTATAACCTGTAATATTTTGTGAACAATATATTTTTGGAGTGCTGAAAATAAGAAAAAGAAACTCATATAGTAAAGAGAAGAGAGCAGTGTAAAAGGTAGTAGTAGTAGTATGTAGTAGTTATATGACCAAACAGTGCCACCTTGTGTTCAATTGTTCAAATAAAAAACCTGAAAGGTTTCAAATTTAAATTACACATAAAAACAAACAAGTATGTAGAGTTTATAAAAATACATTTTCTGTGTGAACACATTTGTCTGATTACAGAAAACTATTATCTACTTCATGAATATTGATCACTTGAGCGATTTTTTATTTAATGTTCCTCATTTTATGGCCTAATGTAGGTTCCTGTGGAGGAAGCTTGAAAACAGCGGCATCATTGGCTGAGCAGATATTGGATGTTGCTCTATTTTTATAACTGCCTCCACCTAGCACACAAGGATGGAGACAAAAGTCTCTAAATGAGATCTTGATACAAAGAAGGAAGGGAAGACAGAAAGGTTTGGGATGGAGTTTGAACAGCAAGCAATGGGCTTTCTACAGCTGCTGGCACTAATGAGGATAATTACCCGAGTAATAACATTAGCCTATCTGAGGGAATGGAGAGGAAGGACAAGTGGTTGTGTTTGTGTGTGCGTGGGTGGGTGGGTATGCAAGCGTGTGCGCGTGCATGTTGTTGCTGTTTGTATATGTGCATGCATGGCAGAGCGTGTGCCTTTCCTCCTATCTCACTTGCTGTCTCTGCCTCATTCCCTGAATCTCAATATCTCTTTGTTAGCCCACAATAATTGTATTTGGGCCTCATATCCGCCATATCAGATTCGAGTTTGTACAAGGTAATTAGCAGGGGAAGGGAAGCCTCCACACCAGGAGGACAAATGCCCCCATGACATCATTCTGGATCCACTCAGGAGGGGCAGCCTTTTTTTTTCCCTCCCTCTGTTCCTCTACTTCATCTTTCTTGTCATTGAGCTGTCAAAAAGAGCACTGAACAGGGGCAAAAAATAAAGTGGTAAGCGAAAGTTGATGACATTGAAAAAGAGGAGGGTTGGGCTTACAGAGATAAAAAAAGAGAAGGGAAGAAGGAGAGATAAAGGAGAGAAGGGAGTGAAAAGAGATTTGAGATGAGATGGAGGGCTGTGTTTTCACTGCAGGCCTGTAATCTCCAATCAGCTTTGACTAACAGACAGCAGGGGAAAGTTCCTCGGCGTTAATGCAGCTTGCCATTCAGAAGGAGGCAGTGCATCCAGCTGGGAGTCTGGGGATGAGGGGAGGATTAACTGGCACTCAGGTGGAGAGAGATGAAGAGAATCAGATGGAGACCCTGTGGATGGTCACACCCTCTCCCACTCCCTCCATTACTCTCTTTATTCCCTCAGTGCACGAATGTTCTGAACTCTATGTTTTTCTCTCCTTTCATTTCAAAGAGAATGTTGATGCTGTAAGGTTTTTATTATTTCGTTTATGATAGTCATACAAAATATTGTAAATTCTTCTTGGCTCTTCTTGGGTAACAAGTGTTTTATTTGTCGTCACCACTGCCTCCTTCTGGAAAATCAATGTGCTCAGGTTCCTCCTCAACTTTGTCTTCTATAATCTCCACCTCTGGAAAACACACAAAGGACCGTTTGAAAAATAATAACAGCATCATCTTTCAATATACATCAATGAATAAAAAAAATAGTTTCCCATTCCATTGAGCTACTTCAGCACAAAAACCAAATGCATCTTTGGACGGTTTGCAGGATGACGCTCAAAGATACTCACCCTGCTTCAACACTTTAAGCTTTGCTGATGCAGACGTTTCTCCCAAGGAATTCTGGGAGATGCAAGTGTAGACCCCTGAATCAGAGGTGTGGAGACCCTGTATCTGAAGCCAGGTGGAGACAGAATAGCGCTGGGGACCCCCTCGAGTCTGAAAAAAAAAGGTGTAATTCCATCTCAGTACATTCAAATAATTTCTAGATAAGAAATGTAAATAGGGTGTGCTGGTGGCGCAGTGGTTAGTGCACGACCCCATGTATGGAGGCTATAGTCTTCCAAGTAGGCGGCCCGGGTTCAAATCCAGCCTGTGGCTCCTTTCCCACATGTCATTCCCTGATTTGCGACTCTATCAACTATCTCTCCATTAAAGGCACAAAAAGCCCAAAAATAAATCTTAAAATTTTTTACTTAACTTGTATTTATAGTGATTCTGGTATGGTCATTATTAATACACTAGTACCAATATTGAATGTCTTTCATAAGCATCGTTCAGTAGACTTGGAGTGGAATAAACACTTTTGTGTTTTATCTGTTGAGCATTTCGCCAGTTCATGACTGTTACAAGTGAATGATTGTCAAAGAAGTTAGTAAACGCTCCTTTTTAGGAAATGTCAAACATAGGGTTAACCCTGACCCAACATGATAAACTTAATGAACACGTATATATCCATGACTCACTTGCATCGTGATACCAGCCTCCGTTTTGGACAATGTATCGTGATGATAGCACAAATTTAGTTTTTGATCATCTCAGCCTTGACACACAGACAAACATCCATCACCTGCACTCCAGTAGTCCAGTAGTCTAGTATCACTCCTCTACAAAGCTGGAGGTCTCATTTTAAAAAGTTAAGAGTAATAGTTAGTAAGTTAACAGTAAAGTCCAGATTTGAGTGGCAGAGGCTGAGATATCTTGACTTTCAGTCCACAGCGAGGGTCAACTTCCAGAAACAATGGATCCTTAATCTTTAGAATCGTACTTTCTGAAAACTCAACCAGCAACACAGAAACAATCATCTCATGATGAAGTAGAGGCGCTCTCAGGGAGCACAGACCTCTCCCAGGAACAATAGTGTGGTCCTCTTTGATATGCAAATCTGCAGGCACAACAATTTCAGGATATATTTCCAAAGACTATAAGAAAAGATTTCCATTGAATTCATTGCTTTTCCAATAATCTGATCTGCAATTATTGCTTGTTCATAAATCACGTCTTTTTTAATTGCTTTTTCATCATTCAGATCTGGATAAGTACTTAATTGTATAGATTCTTTGTTGGCATAGGAACTGCAGTTACTGCAGTGAAGTGTCCCTTTAACTAAAAACAACTTAATCCATTAAGCGGACGGTATCAAAAGCCCTAAAAATGAAGAGGACTGTGTCAAATGCCACTTTTCACTCATCAATACATACAAAAATGAAACTTTTTATGAAGGCAACCAAATGAAACTATTATCAAACCTGGACAGACATGTGAGGATCATCTCCTGGCAGGGTGGTTTCAAGACCTTTCTTCCTCCAGCTCAAGTTTGGAAGCGGGTAAGCTGAGACCTCACAGCCAAACAAGGCATCATTCCCAGTGTAGTTTGAGAGGTTTCTGGGCCCCTGCAGGATGTGGGGAACTGTGGCAGATGAAAGAGGACATCCCAAGGTTCAATTTTGAAATCCCAAATGCATTTCCACCTAAACGAAAACATGCATTAAAATCTTCAAATAACTTCAATTAACTGATAAAAGAGTGCAGTCACCAGAAAGGCAGGGTCCTCTTCCTGTGAGCTCGAGGGTTGTGTTAAGGCGGCTGGCGGCCTCTTTCATTTGACAAACATTTGGATAAATCCTTCCATCTGAGCCACATACAGGGCCCTTATCCTGACATACACATGCAGGCTCTGGCTCATCCCTGTGGTCTCTCTTTGGTATTTTCCGCTGGCAGACCAGGCCCTCTCCACAGCTTCCATAGAACTTCTGAGCCCCATCTGGGTCACACTGTTGCCCCTCCACGTTAGCACACTGCTCACAGCACCCACAGACATCCTGAACCTGACCTGCGGGGCAGTCATCAGGGACCAGAGGACAGAGGTGCTGGTTGCACTCCGCGCAGCCATCACCCTCCTCCCACAGCCGCAGCCACCCACGGTGCTGGGGGGGTGAACGGAGGGAAAAAGAGACACAAACACCTATCCATATACAGACATGCAGGCAAATTTGAGCCATGTTATGGAACTTCATCCTTACACAAAATCAGAAACAAATATCCCGGAGATGCAAAAACATGAAGGCACAAAGTTAAATCAAAATGAAACTGTAATATGTTTAAAAGCCGAGTCTAACTTATAACAAAGACGGCAGTCCTGCTTGTTTTCTGTTCTGTCAAACAGTCACATGTTGTTCCTCCTCTGAGTTTTAAGTGTTCCCTTCTGTTCCTGTGTTGTTGTTATTATTACCATGTATCCCTGCTGTTTTTGTTCCATTTCATTTTCCTCCTTGAGATTTCTTCATCAGCTCCAGATCCATTCTAACAACGAGACAGCCTTTGCAGTGAGGAGAAGACAGAAAGCTTCATCTCCAAGGTATCTGACTAGTCTCATTTTTTTTTACCTTGTCCCAGTTCCTCTCTCTTTCTTCATGTGCCAGTGTCTGGGCAGGGCAGGACTTGCAAATGGGCTTCAGAAATGACACAGGATATACAAGAATCTTCTAAACACACATAATGCAAAACAATATCCCCTTTATAAAATAAATGTGATTCAATGTTTATTTAACATGTATCATTAATCACACAAGGGACTGAATTTATTGTAAAAGTTTGTTTTCCTGGTTTGTTTATGAAGTCCTAGGTAGTCTGAATGAGTGAAATGACTTAACACTGTTAAAATGTTGACTTGAATATTTGAAATATCTTGACTGAACACAAAACATATTGAAAATATGTCATGTAAGATAAGGTGTCAATCTATTACATTATGGTTTTATTACATTGGGGGTAAATTATCTTTGTATAGGCTATTTTGAAATAGCAGAATAAGCTTTCAATATTTAGTTGTTAATAAACTGCAATTGCTGTCGCCTATAAATGCTTTACGTATGAAAATGCTCTTGATTTCCTCTCTCAGTAACGTGGCACTTACTTATTTGCTGGTATGTTTGTCATTGCAAACTTGAATGCCCGGGACAATCACCTCCCTGTGTGAATCGTCAAAGGCGGGGCTTTGTTAAAGAGCTATCTGACGTCGTGGCATGTGAGGCTGTGACGCACCTGCGCAGAGGACTGAGAGGACTGTTAAGTTAGAGAAGTGTATGGTGTTGATTCGTTTTGCTCTTCAGATTAAAATACCATACTAAATTATGCGAAGATAAATGAGACGTTTAGGTTTAATTTGAGACCCAAAATTGTGTTTCACAAACCTGTGATGCGTTTATTTAGGTAATATTTCAGGTTTGGAGGTGGTGTGCGGCGAATTTGGTGACGATGTGGTTTTATTTTGAAAAATCACTTACAGGAAATGGTGCGCTTACAGTAAATATTACCTTTAATCCACGTTTTACAGGAAGTAAAACAAGTGTAGAAGGAGAGAAACTCCTCAGAATGAATTGACAGGTAAACCTTTACTTTATCCTCCCCACTCTACCTTCATTCTGCTGGTCAGTTTTGCCGATTGACTCCGAGGGAAACGAGAATTTAAAAACCTACCGGGAAACTACGTGAGTCATTTTGCTGACTTTCTCAATCATTTAACTCCGAGGTCTCATTTTGACACTTTGACTTGCTCTATAACTCACTGGGCTTTACATTGGTCGCAGATATTTGGTGTTCAGTAGAACTGAGAAAAACGCACATTTAAAAGTTGACCTTTTTTAAGGCTTAGGAAACAAGCCTACAACACATTTAATATTTCATTATTAATTCTTATTGTGTAGCCTGGTCTCAAAATGCCAAACATACTGTATAATACAGTTGTGTAATAGACAAAGTAATTGTGATATTGGTTTGTTTCCTGGATTACATTTCAGTATCAATTGAGTTTATAATGAAACAGCTTCTTCTCCAAAGCAGCATACATTCCCATTTCAATTTAGTGTGTTCAAGGTAGTAGTCTTGAAAAGAATAAAAGCTTAAAATGATGTAATTCAATGTTCAACTAAGTGTATTTAGATTAAGAACTAATGTAAGAAGAATAGCTTGCAACAATTAGAAGATGTTGTCCCTGCCGTTTCATCCTGCGGGGACTGTTAATTGTTTTAAGTGGTTTGTTTGACAGGTTGAGGCTTGAACCTGCTGACGTGGGACAAACAGGGTGGGTAACAAATCTGTCCAGTGTGCAGACAATAGGATATCCTGTTTGTCGAGAGCAGGTCTTAAATGTGGCTTCAAGTCATTCGGCCTCTGCTTATTGAGGAACAGAAAAACTTTGCGAGGGGTAGAATAACAACAGAATTTTGAATGGAGGGTTGATTGCATGCAACTGTATTTTTGTGTTTGACAGGTCCAAGAATGGCAGAGAAGGTGCTGGTCACAGGTGGAGCGGGTTACATTGGGAGTCACTGTGTGGTGGAGCTCATAGAAGCAGGCTTCCAGCCGGTTGTAGTGGATAACTTCAGTAATGCTGTAAGAGGTAAGCTCCAAAACTTCAAACACAGGTGGATGAATACCTTTGTACTGCCTCATAAACTTGACTGTTTCCATTACGTTTGTTTAGTGAGGAATATTTATACTGTGTGTGTGTGTGTGTGTGTGTGTGTGTGTGTGTGTGTGTGTGTGTGTGTGTGTGTGTGTGTGTGTGTGTGTGTGTGTGTGTGTGTGTGTGTGTGTGTGTGTGTGTGTGTGTGTGTGTGTCTGTCTGTCTGTCTGTCTTCATGTGACTGGAGGAGAAGGTGATGTTCCAGAGAGCATACATAGGATACAGAAGCTCCTGGACACCAGCATTGAGTTTCATGAATTGGATCTTTTGGACAAACCTGGCTTGGAAAAACTCTTTAAAAAGGTCAGAAAGTTACATCAGCTGTTTTGAAATTTATTTGCCTAGATAGTAATTTTTTAGCAATGAATCCTTTTTGTAATTAAAAAGGAAACTGTGTGTTTTGTTTTGTTTTAAACTAAGGAGCATTTATGCTGGCCAACATACAAGTGTTTCAAATTGTTAGTGTGACTTATGGCTGTCATACACATGTTAGTATAGAAAGACATTCCACATTAGTCACAACACTCACTGTACATCTATCTATGTTGTAGCATTCTTTCAGTGCAGTGATGCACTTTGCTGGTCTGAAGGCTGTAGGGGAGTCAGTGGAGCAGCCGTTACGCTACTACAGGGTCAACCTCACCGCCTCCATGAACCTGCTTGAGGTCAGTATTCACTTTTGTCATGTGCTCTGGCACCATCTGTGCACCATGAAATGTGTACTTCTCACCATCTCCGTCGTTCCACTGATCATAGTTTGCATGTGTTTCTTTTTTGCTGATTGGTGACTGTGTGTGTTCGTTGATACTGAGTTGGCTAATTCTAACACTGCGCCTTCACTCCTTTGCATTTGTGGAGCCCACCATGTCTCCCAAATCATAGATGTTAACTCCTATAAGGTGTGGGTGTGCATGCGCTTTGACTGCTATCTCACCAGCCAATGACTGTACGCGTGTGCCGTGTTTGTGTGCATTTTGCATGTGTCCCAGGTGATGCAGGCTCACAGGGTGCACAATCTGGTCTTCAGCAGCTCTGCCACAGTGTACGGAGACCCTCAGCACCTTCCCATCGATGAGCAGCACCCTGTTGGGGGCTGCACCAACCCCTATGGCAAGACCAAGTACTTCATTGAGGAGATGATCATGGACCACTGCAAAGCTGAAAAGGTACTGATCAGGAAGAAGAACAGCATTCATATGATCACACAATTACTATTTATTCATGTTGTCTCGTTCCTGCCTCTTTGTGAGCAGGACTGGAACGCAGTGCTGCTACGCTATTTCAACCCAATTGGAGCTCATTCATCTGGCCTGATAGGAGAGGATCCTCAGGGTATCCCGAACAACCTGCTGCCATATGTTGCCCAGGTAGACAAACTCATTGCCAAATTCACTGCTGTATCAGATACTGAATGTGCATCCCACAGTGTGTTGTAGTTCTAGATGCCAGAAGATTTAAAGAGGACATATTATACCCCCTTTTCCACCTTTTCAAACAGTCCCCTGTGGTCTAAATGAAACATCTGTGCTCTGCTTTGGTCAAAATATAACATGAATCAAGCACCAGAGGAGGTTTGTGACCCTGTATAAACCAGCTCTCTCAGAACGCTCCGTTTTGGTGTGTGTGTCTCTTTAAATGTAATGAGCCCCCCCCCCCCTCCCTTAGTTTTCCTGGTCACTCCTCTGTAGCAAGACTGAAAATGGCAGACCTGCACAAAAGTTTTGTTTTAGGCTCGGGATGAAGTCCACAACTGGAGATATCAGGGGAGGGGAGGGAATTTTTTTTTTTACCAGAATCCAGCTTGTGACATCACAAATTTAGAAACAGAGCATTTTTCTCTGTGTGGTAAGACTTACACAGACCACAATCAAAGGACTGGATGGGTTTATTTCACATTTTGTGGGTCAGTTGACACTCAGGTTACTCAAATATTCAAAAACACTGTAAAAGTGGACTTCTCACAGTATGTCACCTTTAACATGTTTTGCATTGTTCAATTATCCTTCTCAAAGGTTGCCATTGGAAGAAGACAGTGTCTGAGTGTATTTGGGAATGACTACGACACACCTGATGGGACAGGTAATTAAGAAGATCCTTACATGCACAGATTAAATGCTTGTTTGGGTAAGGTTCATAAAGTGTCTTTTTATTTTCTAGGTGTGAGAGATTATATCCACGTTGTAGATCTAGCAAAAGGACACATAGCAGCTCTGAAGAAACTGAAGGAAGACTGCGGATGCAAAGTAAGTTTGAGAACAGAATGTAATTCTGAAGCTTCTTTTCTTGTCTACGTGTATATTTATGTTTGCTGGCATTACTGTTTGAAGGTTTACAACCTCGGAACAGGAAGAGGCTACTCAGTGCTCCAGATGGTGACAGCCATGGAGAAGGCATCAGGGAGACAGGTCAGCAGACACTTTATTATTGTAATGTAAATAGTCTTTAGTTTAGGAGATAGTACTTTGTCTCCAATAACTTGGACTTGGTGAACTAACTATACTTAATGTGTTCCCTGTGTGTTGAAGAATGACCAAGCTGCTATGAGGAGCCTAAACCTTGTTTTTAATGTGTCCTCGTAAAGATCTCGTACAAAATCTCCCCACGTAGAGGGGGCGATATAGCATCCTGCTATGCTGACCCTTGTCTAGCAGAGAAGGAGCTGAGCTGGAAGGCCAGCTTTGACCTGGAAAGAATGTGTAAGGACATGCTTTAAAAAAAAAAATGGTTTTCAGCAGCGTCTTATTTTTCATCAAAAAGTCTGCATGTCTTTCTTTATTCATTTTTTTCACAACTGCATTTTGATTCTTACTTTTGTACGTCTGTAGGTGAGGATCTTTGGCGCTGGCAGTCGATGAATCCCACTGGATTTTCCAATGGCACTGCCTCATGATGAATCTCCTGCTTGTGTTACCATCAAATCCTCTCCTAAATCACCGGGCCAAAGGGAACCATATAAGCCTCCACATTTTTCCATATTGCATTATACCTGAAACTTTGAGTGGAGCCAAATTCTTTGTTTTATTATGCTTCATTTTCTATATGTTCCATATTCCCACTGTACTGTTGTAAGAGAAACATGTACACTTTTTGGGGTTTCCCTGTATTATTATTTCAAATTAACAATTAATTTTTTCTCTTTGAATGTATAGAGCTGTGAGCCATAAAAGAATAAATACATTTTCTTACTGAAGAAACTGAAACCTGCATTTTGACTCCATTATCAATTAGTCAATCCATTTTTATTTGGGTAGCGCAAATTCATCGCAAATGTTATCGCAAAACACTTGACAAGAGAGCCGGTATAGACCGGTATAGACCGTTTCACTTGTTATATTATTTACAGAGATAGTGAAACGGGGATGTTTTGAAATTGTTGTGAAATAATAAAGAATGTCAGACTTCAGCACTTTCAACTACACTATGTGATTACCGCACACTGGATTTGGGAGACAAATCAAAACAAAACTTTTTCTCTTCACTAGTTTAATAAGGAAGTTTATGTAAATTTACATTTAAGCAACTAGGCAACAACATGTGTCCTTAAAAAATATATTGACAGATTATAAGGAACTCTACCACTATCATATGTTCACTAGATGGTTTGAGTGTCAAATCAAAATGATGTATGAAATGTTTTTCAGACTTGGGTCTTCAGTGTTTAATATATTGTGTCCAAACAGTGCATGTAAACGGTGCACTAGGGCTTTAAATGGCTCCTTGAACCCTCGGGCACCCAGTTAATAAACACCCACGTCAGCACAGTGATTCAGTTGCTCTAACCGGGTTTCGGTCTTTAGGGCTGAACAGGAAGTGCCTGAGTGTGGACCCTGGACGAGAAAAAAAAGCAGAGAGAAAACGCAAAAAAAAATAAAAAATGGATGTGGTGGCGGACTTGGGGGCGAGTAGACTTTATCGGGCGCCGGGTGAATCGAGTCACCAGTGAGTATCGATGGGTTTTGTCAGGAATATCTCGTGGGGCGTAAGCGGGTCCTGCTGACATCTCACGCCTGGGAAAGAGTCGTTGGGTTTGGGCAGCAGGCAAATCCTCCCCGCTGCTCGCTGCGCTCCGGACCTCCGGCGAGAAGTGGGGGTGGTGGGGAACATGAAAACGGGCGTATTAGCGCGCCTTATCCCGCGTGTAATGCACTATTTATCCATCTGATAGCAGAATGCTCAGTTGCTGTCGGTTTGTGTCTATTTTTTTCTATTGTGTGCTGGATGGAGCCTGAAGTGGGCGTCGCTCCAGGACAGACTGGGTTGCTCCGGTGCGCCGCTGCCCGCTTTTTTCTCGCAGGACTGCAGCACTCCAGTGTCGTTTTTTAGGTCGCCTGATGCCTGAATAAACGGATGATAGCTCGGGTAAAACATTGGACTCGGTTTCATGTGACATGAAGAGCAGCATTGGAGTGACGCGGGCGGGCGTTTCACCGTGGGTTAACGGGCGCTGTGGAACCTGCCTGTGAGCTTAACCAAATAAACACTGCAGGCTGTGTAGAGTCTTCAGTATAATGTTTTAATAGGTTACATGGGAAGAGGACGAAATACTCCGTACATGAGGTTGCGGCATATTTTTTAACTCTTGAAATGACATGTCCGGCTATGGCAGTTTCATTTTCTCCACCCATCAGCCTGACGTGTTTGTAAAATCAGAGATTTGACGCGTGCCTCAGCGTGCCTCAGGGATGATTACAGCTTTTTTTTTTTTTTTTGTCACCCGCTGCTCTCTGACTGGAGTCGGGTGTAGCCCATTAGAAGAAGGTTATGATTGAAGGCTCGTCCAGCCAATCTTTATGCAGAATAGGCTCCTAGGGGCGGGCTTCCTGCGGAGCTGGAAGTGGGCCAGTGCAGAAACAAAGGCAGTAGATAATTGTAATTTACTTCAAGAGGGTGTCTGTATAGTCATCATTGACCGAGGTAAGCTGACTATCATAGTGTCAGATGTCCCATGAATCACACTCCTGGAGCTCACGCGTCCTTCCAAAATAATATAGGCTAGTGTTCAGATGTTGTGTGCATGTAGAATCAGTCAATTTGTAGCTGTTAATTTAGCTCTATACGGAAGAAAGTCACTCAATTTCAGCAATGTGTCTAAAAGTCATATGTTATGTTATGTTCTTGCACAATACTTTTTTTCTTTGCTGAAGACAGAAAGTGTGGTTCTGTTCTTTTTGTCTCCTGCAGGCAACCTCAGAGATGGTTCAACACCGCTGACATCACAGTGGCTCACCAAAACAACTTGCTCAAGCAACTTAACCAGCAGCGACGCCAAGAGCTCTTCTGTGACTGCAACGTGCTGGTGGAGGGCCAGCTCTTCAGGGCCCACCGCAATGTCTTGTTTGCCAGCAGCGGCTACTTCCGCATGCTGCTGTCCCAGGGGCCGGATGGGCTGTCCGACTCTGTCAACGCTACCTTTGATGTCTTCAGCCCTGAGACTTTCACCGTCATCCTTGATTTCATCTACTCTGGGCAGCTTGACCTCTCCAGTCACAATGTGATTGAGGTGATGTCTGCAGCCAGCTATTTGCAGATGAACAATGTCATCAGCTATTGCAAGAACTTCATAAAATCTTCCTTGGACATCAGCGTAAAAGATGAAGACAGTGAACGATGCCACAGCTTGTCTGAGACCTGCAGTTTCACCAGTGGAACAGGAGAAGAGACCTCAGAGCAGCAGCAGCAGGGCCCCTGCTCTGTCAGCCCACCACCAGCTCTTTGGACCCGGGACAACTCTAGATCCCAATCTGGCTTTATGGGGAAGGAGTCAGACCAAGAGACAATCGGCCAATCCCTAAATACGAACCCAAATAGCCCTACTGATGACATTAATGCAGAAGCGGATGATCTGCAGGACCCTCAGGATCCTCTCTACACTTTGCCAGTCACAGAGCGGCGGCGAGGTAAAGGGGGAACCAAGAGGAGAACACCCTACAGCACCCGCTCAAACCAGCATGAAGACTTGGCCATTGAGGAGGCAAGGTCACAGAAAGCTGAAAAAGCGGAAGAGCTATATGCTACTTTACCATCTATCGTGGGAGTTATTGGACATTTTAATAAAGGTGAGTTGGAGTGTGTGTGGAAATATGGAAGGTTAATAGCACTTCTGGCTTCAGAGAAGTTCGCAAAAGAGTAGAATACTGGCATGAGTGTTGCCGTCAATCAAAGATAATTGTTGATATTTGAGGAATCATCAGGAAAGCAAATGCTGTTAATACTTTCTATTCCCCCTTTTCAGACTCCAACCCCATTATGCGCTTCAAATGCCCCTTCTGCACACACACCGTGAAGAGGAAGGCAGATCTGAAGCGTCATTTGCGCTGTCACACTGGGGAGAGGCCATACCCCTGTCAGGCCTGCAATAAACGCTTTACTCGCCTGGAGCATCTTCGTAGCCATTTTGAAACAGTAGGTTTAGTTACAACAAGAAAATCCTTGCTTGATTCAAATTATGACCTCCATTTTTACATCTCCAGTATAAGTAATGATAATGCTTACAATCTAGGCTCAGGCATTGGGTTAAATAACAAGAAATGCTTTGTTTTTTTGTGTGTCAGTCTTCACAACCATCCGTTATATCCACACCAATAGTAACCAGGAGTAAACATAGTCACATACGTTTTCATGGTATCAATGTTTTTTTTTGTCTTTCTTCTCACAAGATCCATCAAGCCAGGAAGCTGGTGTGCAGGAAGTGTAAATGTCAAGTGACAGAGGAGACCGGTCATGTGGTGTGTGAGGGCACACGACGCTATCGCATGTGCGCCACATGCATCCAGGAAGTGGGTTGTGACGAGATGCCCATGGACAGTCTAGAGGAGACAAATGATGAGCCGGCCCTGTTACTGGGGGTGGACGGGGAGGAGGAGGGGGACACCAAGGGCAGCTGGATGGTAACAGATGATGATGACCTGGCTGAAGACTCGGGGGCTGACCTCATCATCCAGCAAGTTGACGACAGTGATGAAGATCTGCAATGAAATGGAACCAAAGTGTTTTTGTGTGTCGAAGCAGGCAGGGGTATTGAGTGTCAATATTCTGTGTGTCTGACCTGAAGCCATGTGAGAGAATTTATGCATAGAATATGTGATTCATTGTAAATACACACATTTATCTTATATTTGTTGTCTAAAAATGCAACTGGTTAATCTTTACTTTAAGGTTTGTTCACCTCTGTGACAAAATGGAGTGTTTTTTGTTTAGCTTCATAAAGATATGCAGTATCCAAAGCATGATTATTTGCTCCTATTATAATTATGATTACTCGATCAAAAAGTATGTTTTTTGTATGCATGCCTTTGTTACTTTTTGGAACTATGTGCCAGATACTAGCTGACATTTGAGCAAAAAATAGTGACAAGGACAAAATAATGCATCTTTTATTTCCCTTCCCACTTAGGGAAAAGTCGAAAACAGACTGTCTATTTCAGTGTTCCATGGTTGCCCTGCTTTTCATGATTATGTTTGACTATGATATGCACTATGATATAAAGCCAATTATAATTTATTTTTTACTTTTTGACACGATAAAGATATTTTTATATGTTCCTGTGTCTGTCTCGTCCTGTTTTTTAAGTGAAATTGGATATAAATCAAATCATAAAAGAAGCATTGCACAGAAGATAAACACAAGGTACAATAGCAAATAAGATACAAATGTTAAAAACATTCTTACATCCAATTCAATAAAAGTGACAATCGAAACAATTACTTCTGTACATACTGTTTAATTCTGTATCATTTGAAAGAGTTAATCGATGAATTCAAATCTTCTAACAACAAAAAGTTATTCCGAAGAACATTTATGCATAAAAATTAACCAATAAACAAAAAATGCAATTGAATTAATTGTGCTGTATTTAGAATCTACATACTTTACAAAGGAAAGTTTTATGTGTTTTTTTACGTGAATATGACAGTTTGGCCAAACAGTCAATAGCAAGTCTGAAAGAGAAAAGTGAGTGATTCACGTTTGTTAAAAAAAATGTAATTTTTGAGTTGGAACTCATTTATAGAGTCAGTTATTTATGGCAAGCCGTTTAGGAAATTAATATATTGAATGAAACTTTGAATATGTTGAACAAAGTCTAAATATATGGAATGAAACTTTGAATATATTGAATCAAATTTGAATATATGGAATGAAACTTTGAATATATTGAATCAAATTTGAATATATGGAATGGAAGTCTGTAGTGTTTTTTCAGCTGACATCTCCGTAAGAGACTCAAAAATTCCCTCAAGAAGGATGCACAAAGTGCCCTCAGAAATGTTTTGTTGAACATTACTACTCAAATGCAGTGAAAATGTTCCGATAATTGAACTATGATCTTCAAGGCGATGCAATCTACATTCCAAATTATTCATATCATTTTGAGTATGAACAGCTGTTTCAAAAATGTTTTGAAGTTCTAAAAAGTATTGGTATATTTCAGCTGAAGTAATTTTGTAAAATGAGCATATTAAGCAGGGTATCTGTATTCAGCAGGGTATCTGGTGGATAGAGAGATATGAAATCAGCTTCCATTCAATATATTCAGACTTCATTCAATATATTCAAAGTTTCATTCAATATATTCAAAGTTTCATTCAATATATTCAAAGTTTCATTCCATATATTCAAAGTTTCATTCAATATATTCAGTCTTCATTCAATATATTCAAAGTTTCATTCAATATATTCAAAGTTTCATTCCATATTCAAAGTTTCATTCCATATATTCAAAGTTTCATTCCATATATTCAAAGTTTCATTCAATATATTCAGTCTTCATTCAATATATTCAAAGTTTCATTCAATATATTTAAAGTTTTATTCAATATATTCAAAGTTTCATTCCATATATTTAAAGTTTCATTCAATATATTCAAAGTTTCATTCCATATATTCAAAGTTTCATTCAATATATTCAAAGTTTCATTCAATATATTTAAAGTTTCATTCAATATATTCAGTCTTCATTCAATATATTCAAAGTTTCATTCCATGTTCAAAGTTTCATTTAATATATTCAGTCTTCATTCAATATATTCAAAGTTTCATTCAATATATTCAAAGTTTCATTCCATATATTCAAAGTTTCATTCAATATATTCAAAGTTTCATTCAATATATTCAGTCTTCATTCAGTATATTCAAAGTTTCATTCCATATATTCAAAGTTTCATTCCATGTTCAAAGTTTCATTTAATATATTCAGTCTTCATTCAATATATTCAAAGTTTCATTCCATATTCAAAGTTTCATTCCATATATTCAAAGTTTCATTCAATTTGTTAAATATATTCAATTTCATTCAGTTTCATTCAATATATAAATTTCCTGAACGGCTTGCCACAGTTATTCCCTGTAAATATGGTTCTAACTCCCTATTTTCCATAACATGCTTTATTCTTTTTCCTCGCCCATAGATGGCGCCCTTTCTATACTTGCAAAAAGCCCACTCCACTCCTCCCCTCCCTAGAAGAGAGTGACGTCAGACTGGAGGCTGGACCATGATGGCGGCCGTCATGAGGCTAGTCAACAGAGGCACTTTAAGTTCAACAATGGGTCAACAGTTTTTGGCGTTTAGTTCCGCAGCAAAGGTAAAATCATTGAGTTTTCTAAAGATGTTATCTTCCACCTGGTAATAGTGAATGTTTAGTTTGCAGCAAGGCTTGTCATCCTACTGTAAGCGTCCTCCAGGTTCAGTAACATACATACATTTGGTTACCTAGCTAGTTGTAAGCTCGTCACTAAGCAACTTGTAAAAACCCTAATGTATGCATTCAATGTTTTTGTGTTTCTGTGTAGGCAGGCGCAAGAGCAGGTCAAGCTCTTCCTGAAAAGGTGAAAATAGTGGAGGTGGGACCTCGAGATGGTCTACAGAATGAAAAGGTAGCGTATAAAAATATATTCTTCATTTAATAACCAGAAAAAAAACATTAGTCTACGAATGTAAATATCTTAGATGTGTGATTAGACCTGACTTTTTCAAGTCTGCTCTGTTTCAAATGTTTTGTTGAAACAGGGCAGGTGCATTGCTCATGTGTTATGTAACCAGGCAAAGGCCAATATCCGTGTTGCCCTTGTGTCGTCTTTATATCCTGTTTTTGTTTCCCTGTTTTCACTCTTAGACCATCGTGCCAACGGAGACAAAAATACATCTGATTGACATGTTGTCAGCGTCAGGGCTTACAGTCATTGAGGCTACCAGCTTTGTTTCTCCAAAGTGGGTTCCGCAGGTGAGTTTTTTTTCTCTCTTAGAGCTTTTTCAAATTGTTGAGACACACCCCTTAGAGAGCAGTCAGAAAGTGTTGTTACCCCTGGCATTCATTGCATTCTGTCCCCTTTGCCATTATGTCAGATGGCTGACCAGGTGGAGGTGATGAAGGGGATCTGTAAGAGACCTGGCGTGTCTTACCCGGTCTTAACACCAAACCTCAAAGGTTTCCAGTCTGCAGTGAGTGTCAAGCATCATAATTCAACACTCTTTCATAATAGCTACAATGACTTACTGTACATCCAGCTCTTTATACACAGCTGTGTCTGAAGGTGTTGAGAAAAATATCCCTTTGCTCGCTCTAACACACTACAGGTGAAGGCTGGTGCTTCAGAGGTTGCCATATTTGGTGCTGCATCTGAGCTGTTCAGTAAGAAGAACATAAACTGCTCAGTGGATGAGAGTTTACAGCGCTTTGAAGAGGTTATGAAAGCAGCTAAAGAGGCTGGTGTGCCAGTAAGAGGGTAGGATTACAAGTTTTTTAACTGTCAACAAAACAGTAAATCATTTGAATTCAGTGCTTGCTTTGTATTTCTGCTATGTTTCATCTATGTTTCTCGTCACCACAGTTATGTTTCATGTGTGCTTGGATGTCCATATGAAGGCAATGTGGCACCTGAAAAAGTTGCACATGTGAGTTTTCAATAGGTACAAGTTTAAATGAAGGCTCAAGTCTTTTTAAAATAGTTGTCCTTTTTGTTTAAACAAGCCAAACTTTGTTTGTGATTTTTGCAGGTAGCTAAGCGTCTGTACTCCATGGGCTGCTATGAGATCTCCCTTGGTGACACTATTGGGGTGGGAACTCCAGGAAGCATGAGTGAAATGTTGCAAGCAGTGAGCAGAGAGGTCCCACTTAATGCTCTGGCAGTACACTGCCACGATACCTACGGTCAGGCCTTGGCTAACATCCTTGTAGCGTTACAGGTCAGTCAGGTTCTATTTTTTTTTTTTTTTTTATCCTCAGAAAAATGCAAACTTTGGTTGTCTTTTAAAAGGACAATGTCAAATATATTTATTTTAAGGTAAATATTTTCTGTTTTTGCAGATGGGAATCAGTGTGGTGGACTCTTCAGTAGCTGGATTGGGCGGCTGTCCTTATGCCCAGGGGGCTTCTGGGAATGTAGCCACTGAAGATGTAGTCTATATGCTGCATGGACTTGGGATTCAAACAGTAAGTGCTTCTGTCTGGCCTCATATGTCTTATACTTGCTTTGATTGCTAACATTAATTTGTAGATAACTTTTGAAAAGATGTTTTTTTTTTGAGAAAACACTGACTTATTGTTTACTTAATTCATTCATGAATCTTTTGTTTATTTGCTTTTGCTTATGAGGAAGAAGTTTGACTTTCCATCCTTTTTTTATTCACTTCTCAGGGGGTTGACCTCTCAAGGCTGATGGATGCTGGAGCTTTCATCTGTCGTACCCTCAACAGAAAAACCAACTCCAAAGTCTCACAGGCCACTTGTAAACTGTAAATGAAAGCCAAACCACACAGACTAAACAACCATGCAACCTGGAGCACTCATCTTTTACGTGTTCAGTTCTCCTCATTATAATTATGGAATCACTTTTCATTTACTTGTGTAAGAATATTTATTTAGTATTGGGATAGTCTTTCCACTGTTGAGAATAAACCCTCTGATCAGGTGATCACTATGTTAAAGCATAGCTGGAACAGTGCCTTATCACTTTAATCCTTCATATTATACCCATCACAAGCCTTCACCTATCTTTTAAACAGTGTGTATGCTGTATGGGCATTGGGGGCGAGCCAAATGGAAGCACAGATTTTGTTTATAGTAATAAGTTCAACAGTTAAGATGTCAGAGCGAAAGATAAACTCTCCATTGATGTCATACAGAGGCAGAAGTGTTGTTTTGATTTCTATCATCCTTAATATGCAGTGATCACTGTTTTCAAACTATTATCTTGATAGACAAAGGGAGAATCTAACACATTCAGCATGTATGATTTTGGGTATTATACCGATGTGTGAAATAATACAGATGTGCAGTACTTCTCTGATTTCACAGAATTGTTTTTACATGTAGAAATTCTAGTTGTACTTTATTGGTTAGATATTTATTTTGAAAAACCTGTCTTCTAATTAATTATGTACATATTTAACAATATTGTGAGTTAAAAAAAATAAAACTATTTCATAAGTAAAATGTCTCGCTGACTCACAATTTTCAGTGTTGGGAGACATCTCATGACAACTTGCACTCCAGCTTTCAAAGTTTCACATAGTTGCATGAAAGATAGAAGAATGGAAATGCCAAACAGAAAAGTAAGAGTCAAACTCCTTGTACACATGCTTGGCAAATTGATCAGAAACAAATTTTAGGGCAATGAAAGGACTACAGAGTAAGAAGGAGTGCTGTTACTTGATTGAATTGCCCTTTTCTCGTCAACATCAGATCTACAGATTTTTTAGCGAAGAACAAATTGAAGGCACAATATAAGGCCTTTAAACGAGGGCTATCTTTAGCAGTCTCTATGATAATTAGGCAGTTTGTTGCGGAAATGATTCAGAATAAACAACAAAACAGGTTTCTTTGCCACACCTCATGAAAACCTGATGGACAAGTCCAGCAGGCAGACTGAGATTCTTCACAAGAAATGTAAAAGGCAAAATGCTAATTGATGTAACTGGTGATTTGCAGGACAAGAAACTTAGTGATGAGTCAGCTGCAATGGAAACATTCCACTCCTTTAAAACAATAAGAAGGATAAGTCATATTTTGGGATAAAGAACGTGTTTGCGCTACCGTATGTTGACGTCTTTAGTTTATATAGATAAGGGTTGTTCCCACAAGTTATGTGTTTAACTGGGAATAGATCTAAAGGTCGTTTTTCAATGAAAGCCTTATTCCAAAATTAAACTCAAGCTATCAAAAAGCAGTCAGTAAGGACAATTCAGAAAATGAAAACACATTCAAAAGATGTTATATAAATTTAATTTATTAAACAAATTACTTTATTAACAGTGCAGAAAACATTTTTCCACCAAATGTCCATATTGAGCTATGAGAGATTCATAAGAATGTGTAGTAGTTCAACGAGCTGTCCGTTTGTTCAGCATTTCCTCCTTTCTACACTGTGCTCCGACTTCTAGCAGCAGCATTCCTTTTGCGTTATTTAAATCAACAATGGTCTTGGATGAGGCAACTTTGTGTACAAGCACGCCAAAGCACAGGCACTCTATGAACAACTTGAGGCTGCGTGTCATAAGAGCAAGCAAATGCCCACCGAGGCTTTACCTAAAGAAATATGGCAGTGATATATGCATGTTGCTGTAATAAATCTTAATTGGGAAAATAAATGCAGTAACCACGTTTTGGTCAGTTTGCACACCTTCAAGTATCACTCGGGCATAACTCCATGACTCAGAAGTGTCTGCACTCTCCAGCAGAATGGTCTACCTATCTCTCATGACTTGGAGTCATCAGTACAGCAAATTAGAGAAAGCTATGATTTCAGCTCAGTTAAATAAAAGAAAAAGATGTCTCTGAAATGTGTAGGTAACACTTGACTATAACAAGGCGCCATCACACTGCACTATAGACACTGGCAGTGCGGGTGAATACCTCTGCCAGGTGTGTCCTGCCTTCTTGTGTGCAGTGTTTCCTTTCCTTCCCCTCCCATGTTAAACCTCCTATCACAAGAAAGACAGAGAAACCACACTGGAATGTTCTCATACGGGTGAAGGGGTGAAGCTGAAAAGCCACACAGGCCTTTATTGTATTCAACAAAGAAAGCCACATATCATAGACAAATCAATTTGGCTCTGTGACTTGTAATTCTTGTGGATGTTGACTTGGGAAAACAAAGTTCATGTACGCTCAGAAAGAGTCTTAGATGTAGACACAGGGGCCCACAGGATGAATCCAGTTCAGATGACTCAGCTTCCAGGGTCTGACACACTCTGGCTCATAGTTCTGAGTCTGTTTTTCTGAGATTTGTCATTGAGTTAACACACAAGCACTGCTCATCTCCTTCTCTTTGGCCTGCTTTTGTTTTCAATCACGAAGAAGTGGACAGGTCTGGAGCAGAGGCCCGTATCTTCTCTTCAAGTCTGAGTCCACAAGGTCTGTGTGGAGACTTGAGTGCAGTCTTGAAGGATGGAGGCTTATCTTTCAGGTCGGACCCCGCGGGCACACGCAGGTGGCAGTCGCTGAAGGGGTCGTCGCTGTAGTTGTCGTGCTGCACAGCCATGGTGCGGCTGTGCCTCTTAACCTTGTTTGCGCATCTTACAACGCGTTTGGAGATGAGGTAAATGATCTCACAGATGTTCAGGACGATGCAGAGGGCCGAAGCTCCAACCATAAAGTAGGTGAAGACCTTTTTCTCAGTTGGGTGGCCGATGTAGCAGTCCACCTGGTTGGGGCAGGGCAACACCTCACACTTGACCAGCCTTGGCAGGTAGAAGCTGTCGTAGATGTGGTGGAGGATGTAAAGGAAGGAAACCTCGATGCCTGTCTTTACGAAGAGGCTGATCAGATAGGTCCACCACAGGCCGCCGTGCTTCTTGCCTGTGTTGTTGTATAGCTTGCTGGTGTCGCCATGCTTGGCCTTGTGCTTGCGCTCGCGGTCGTCACGGTATGCAACATGCATGACCACCATAAAGGATGGGCAGGTGACAAAGATGAGCTGAAGAGCCCACAGGCGGATGTGGGAGATGGGGAAGAAGTGGTCATAGCAGACGTTGGCGCAGCCGGGCTGCTTGGTATTGCAGTCAAAGTCTTTCTGCTCGTCCCCCCAAACTCTCTCTGCTGCCACCACGTACACCATCACCCTGAACACAAACACCACTGACAGCCATACCCGCCCAAACGCAGTGGAGTATTTGTTCACCCCACTGAGGAGGGCTTGGAAGGTCTTCCAGTCCATGTCGGCTGGCACTCAAATTGTTTCTTCACTTCTTCTCTTCCTGGGGCTATTTTGTCTTCAGACCTGGACATCAGAATAAAAAAAAATAGTTTAACATGTTTTCATTGTCTACTGAATACCCTGATGTTTTTTTAAAATTAGTAGATGTTCTTCCAAAGACAATGTAAGGGGACAACACCTCCTACAGGTCTCTTAAAAATGTCCCTAAAGCAACCAGCAACAATAACACAGTAATGGGCAGGCCTGGAGCCAAGCTGCTCTTCAAGGAAACAAGTTGGACCAACGTTTTAACACACCCTGAGTTTATACGTATCTTAAGAAGTAGCCTAACTTATAAATCTTGTAAATTTCATACAAAGATTAATTCAAGAGCCTACTTCAACTATAACAGCTATGTAATGGTTATGTGTAAAACATAAAAAGCAGACTTCAGACACCTGAATATGTCTGAGTCAAGCAGACTTTTACGCACAGACTGTATGCGTAAATGAGCCTTATTTCCTTTTCAGCTATGGCGCTTTACCGACACGTGTCTTTTCTTCAATCACTTTTACAAATGATAGTCTCGCAGACTATGGTAGAAAAGCCCACAAATTAGCACATTTGAAAACATCAATTTAAGTTCGGCTCAAGCGTGAACTTCACGATGCGTCCCTCAGCTGAGACACATCGACAGATCACTAGGCTACTATGAGTTCATTACTTACCAACAGAAGTTTCAGTCCATTCTTGGGTGAAATACTCGTGACTTAGATATCTCCGAGAAGTTTCTTGTTTCTTTATTGTAGTTTTAGTCCTTTAACGTACAGATCCGGCTCCCCTCGGCAGGTAAAGGAGCGCAGTGTTGAGAAAAGCGCCTGTGGGTGGGGTTAAAGAAGAAAGAATGGAGCTGCCCCAGATGTTCCTCTCTCTCTCTCTCTCTCTCTCTCTCTCTCTCTCTCTCTCTCTCTCTCTCTCTCTCTCTCTCTCGCTCCCCTCTCTCTCTCGTTCCCCTCTCTTTCTCGCTCCCCTCTCTTTCTCCCACTCACACGCCTGTGTTAGGTTGCAATTCAAATATTTTTTGCATAACAGTAAACACAGCTCACATAGACCGTATCCAAGTACTTTGGATATGTTTTGCAGATAGGCATACAGTCATATCATAAGAAAAAAATCATTTACGGAATTACATACCAAATCACAGCTTTGGAGGTTTAAGACCACATATGGTTTTAGTCTGTTAATGGCAATATTAAGACCACAAGAGGTCATTGAGGGTCTGTTACAAACTGAGGGACAGTTTAGTTTTATTGCACCACGATCAAAGAATAAATAACAACATTTGCCTTACATACAAAAAAGGCACCTTAATTGACAGTATCCTATCAGTATCTTTCTACTAAACTGTGTATCACAGAGAGTTATTAAGGCAGAGCACTGTCCTATGGGTTGTTTGTAAAAGTTTGGAGACAGCAGATTTTTTTTTTGTTTAAAGTTTCCAGGAAGGGTTATCGCCATGTCTCAACAGATTCCTGAGCATACGTCAGCAGACACACCTTGAGGTGAATGCATTTTTTGTTGTTGTTATGCAGTCACTTTGTGTTGCAGATTCTTACAGCATTCTGAGTGCCATGATAGAGAGAAGATCAGAGTAGGGAGATCAGTTCATTTGTCACAGAGTGAGTATGTTGGCAGGCAACCAGAAAAAATATCCAATTTCCCTGTTCGTCTTTTTTCCGTACTTTTTTTTCCATAACCTAGGAGTGCCAACAAGGCGTATTGTGTCCCCTATTCTCTTTCCAACCAAGCTCTACTCAGATGACACTGTCAAACGCTCATCCTCATTGTCACATCAGACTGTCACTTTTTGTCTCCTCTATACAATCTTTTAAACCCCACAACCTAACTTAACAGACTTTTCTTACACTTTATAGATCAGATATCCTTATGGGGCTTCTTCACTGTGCATCTGTAAGGAAAGCAGCCCTTTATTGGTTTTGTTTGTGAATGAATTGAAGTCCATGAATGTTGTGGGGATGATCAAATATTAGCCCAAACAAAGCATACAAAACATAGCTGTGCCAGAACTTGCCAGTTCTTGTAGGCCTGTGTGTGAGCTTTTAGAATTCATGGATTCACACTACATGAAAGGATTAAAGACAAGTTCATATATCATTCGTCAAGTCAAGTCATTTTTTTTGTTCAGTACAATCACACACAATGTCTCAATGGGCTTTTTTAGGCACACAACAGTAACGCCTCCCAACCAAACCCATCACTTCAAAGGAGAAAAATACATCCACAAATTGTCCCTTATATCAACTTCATGACTTTAATTTACAAGAGTGTAACGTAAAAAGGTGTGAAAAGTCATGTTTGGATTGAAAACCTGATAATCTGAATAGCTTTTTCTTTACTTTGTTTAACTTTACAAAAATTGAGATGTGAAACTGTTTGATGGCAGAAATTCAGTAGTTTGGTACCAGGTTAAAATATGGTTGACCACAAGCAAATTAGGCATCTGTATAGTTACATTTATGAAGAAATGACACTCTCAACTGTAATGTTTCATTTCTACAACACTGAAAGTATGAAGTAGCCCTCTAAAGAGTTGTTGTAGTCTGTCCTTTCTTCATGAAACACTCCATTTTAAAGTCTCACGGCTGAGTGCTGCAACTCTCAGAAGATTCTCAGGAGGATCAAATCCAGCAGTGCTTTTTAAGAAAGCCATCCAAAGCTCGAACACGTGAATGAAACATCTGCAATCACAACATTTAGAGCAGTTCACGACACCAAAAAAATGGCATTAGAGTGGGGGAGGGGAATAAAAGTTGCTTCTTGGCTCCAGATGAAGAACTGGTCCAGGCAGTCTGCGGGGACACACCTGGAGGAATGCACCTTGTGACTCAACGTCTGCCAGCCACAAGTTTTAACAAGACAGACCTACACAACAGGATAAACAAATCGCTTTTCACTACAACAACTGTGAAAGGAAGGAAATGTACCAGAGAGCAGAGAAAGCAAGGACGAGGAGAGAAAAAAACTACCCGAGAAGAATTGGGAGGGTCTTAAAGTGGGAGTGATCTTTGGCTCATTTGGAGAACTACCCATTCAGGCTGGGCAAACACATTATGAACAAAGAAAAGGGCACAGTGTAAAGCTTGGTCATAAGGTCCTGTAGATATTATACAAAATAATATTTGATATATCACTTGAGAACTTAGATTCTGTGCGGACAATATCCCCCCTAGCATAGAGGCCAGTGTGAATGTGACAATATGATTTGAATTAAAGCACTTCTTGTCATGATTAAGTTTACACAAAAGATCATATTTTTTACACCTCCTCCACATGAATCTCTCTGATCAGACATTTTTGCTTTTATCGGCTGTGGACTAAGATATTTATCAGTGACATATCTGCTGCTACCCTGCTACAGCAGAGGTGACTAATGACTTTTTGGCAGAAACTTGTCCCTTCCTAAAACTGTGCTCTACTTGCTAAGACACTCTACAGGCCTCACTTGTTAATCTTCATTGAAACTACTGTCTACTGGAATAGATTTAATAGTTTCAATGAAGCCTATTAACTGAAGTGTCTGCAGATTCTCCTCTCATATGTTTGTGGAAAGATGTATTGTGGTTTTGAGGTTTTTTTTTTCAAATGTTATGAAGTCATTCTTCATGGCTCTGAGCAGAAGAAAATATATTAATTTTATTTTGAGGTACTGAGGTGGCTGCACAACTTTCAGACGCCGATACCAAAGGGCAAGGGTGATAAAACATGCCATTTAACTCTCACTACATCTCCATAATCCCATGTAGCAGTTTAAATACTGGAATCATCCATTCAGAGGCTACACGCATTAACAAATTCCAGCGATGGGTGGGTCCAAACACATCATTACAGATGAATCAGCCCTCCTAAAAGCACCAATCAAGCTAAACAATGAAGGTACTGCTCCTAGCAACAGGGCAGTCTATGAGCCAAAGGGAAGGAAGAACTTTAAGGAACACATGGAACAAGTTCAAGAAAGAAAGTCTGAGATCTTCGTTAAACCATAGAACTTTCTTTGTCTGGTTTACATTATTCTGATTTGTTATGCAAAGACTTTTTTTTTTTTAACATGTTGTGCAGTTAAAACAATAGCTCTACATTAAATGCAGTACACACTTCTGTGTTTGGGCCTTTATAAACTGGATATCTTGCTCTTGAGAAAAATGAAAACACATACTCAATGTTTAAACAAGAAAAAAATATTTAATGAAAGAATATGAACAACTATGCAATCATGTGTATCTCAGTTCTGTGAACTATGCACATCCTGAAATCATTCAATCTGTTTACACCACAGCATTTACGCTGCAAAGCTCTCTGCTGCTTGTTTACAGAATGCAGTATGACATGTGAGAACAGTAACTTGCACAACAGAAAAACGGTCCAAACCTTTTGATAAATTATGAAAAGTACACTATTGACAGGGTCACATATGAATGTGTGCATAAGGAAAAGACAGTTCTGTTTGAAGCAAACTTTTGGATGTTGGGCAGTGAGCAGGGGAAAATTCTTACACAGAAAACCACATGTGTTTGTAAAACCACACTCGCCAGGCCATCGGGTGACTCATGTAATTGCTATCAAGGCTAAATCCAACACTGCATCACGTTTTTTTCATTATGCATGGGACTTCATCTGTAAATTCTGCTCTGACCCAAACCCCACAGTGTGCACATTCCAGTTCAATGAAACATGTCTTGTAGCCCAGGATTTCAAATTTTCTGGCAGTGTAGAACCAAACAGTTAAAACCTACATCAATCGTAATTCAGTCTCTTGGAAGAAAAATGTAGGAAGTCTTTAAGGAAGTGCCTGTATTTTGAGGTAAGACACTTTTCCATCTCTGTTTTCCATAAAGTCTTTCTTCGAACTATCTTCAAGATACGGCAACACTGTATGAAGGAGCAGGTGTGTCGGGTCTTTTTTTGTCTGTAAGCTTCAAAGTGTTTGACTCCATCAAGTTGCTTCCACTGGACATTGTGTTGGTCATGACATGGCGAGAGTGTTGAAACGAGCTGATACATTCACGGCAGCGTTTGCCAACCAGGTAGACGATTTCAAAAATGGAGAGAAGGATGCAGACCAGGCTGGTGACCACCATGAAGAGGGTGAAGATTCGTTTCTCAGTGGGCCGAGCAATGAAGCAGTCCACTTTGTTGGGACAGGGCTTCTGTTCGCACTTGATGAGCGAGGGGAAGTCGTAACCCTCGTAGATGTGGTAGACGAGGTAGACGAAAGTGATGTCCACGGCTATTTTGAAAACCAAAGTGAGGACATAAGTCCACCACAGGCCTCCTCGCTTCTTGCCGGTGTTCTGGTAGAGACGGCGGCAGTTCTCGCCATACTTGAGCCTGTTCTTCTTTTCTCTGTCTTCCCTGTAGGCCACGTGCATCACCACCAGGAGAGAGGGGCAGGTGACAAAGATGAGCTGCAGTGCCCACAGCCGGACGTGGGAGACGGGGAAGAAGTGGTCATAGCAGACGTTATGGCACCCAGGCTGAGCTGTGTTGCATTTGAAGTCCTTTTGTTCATCGCCCCATACCTTCTCTGCTGCCACCACAAACACCATGACCCTGAAGAGAAATACAATGGAAAGCCACACTCGGCCGAAGGCTGTGGAGTACTTGTTCACTCCACTGAGGAGGCCCTGGAGGAATGCCCAGTTCATGACGAGGTTTGTTCACAGTCTGTCTGCTCTTCCCGCTGATGGAAGACAGAGAAAGCACTTCTGAGCTGAAACGGCACGGACAGAAGTCGGGTAACCGTCACTCTAAGACAAAAAGAAAAGACAGTCATACCAGAGATAGAGTACAAAGTAAAGACAAAGACAAAGAAGTAAACTGAAGTAAGGCAAAGTTATGATTTCAGTATCGACATAACTTTGAGGTGAAACGAGCGAAGTGTGCACCTAAAAGTGTCTCAAACGTGTCTAAACTCTAAACTCTACCATGAAATAAAGCGTCCAGAATCTATTGTCCTGAAATACAGTCGGACAACTCACTCAAATCCACCGCTCGCTTTCCTTCTACTCAGCTAAATACGCTTCCAGGTTCGTACTTTCCGTGCGCAATTACGCGTTTCCAAAATATCAATTTATACACTTTTCTATCCAAATATACGGACTTGACTTAATCCGAACATGTTCGCGGTGCTATCCTGTATAGTAATTTACAAAAAATCATTTGAATACTTACAGTTAAAATGTTTTTCTACCGCGGTTCAGTGTCGAAGCAGGAGGAACGAGGTTTTGGGATAACCATCACCGATGAGTCTTCGCAGATTTCTCAACAGTACGGGAGTGAAGGGGGTGGAGTTGTCTGCCTGCCTTGTCTTCTCTCCACTCAACCTGCTCAGGTGGGGCAGCCCTGCTCTATCAAATATTTGTTGTTCCACTCAAGTTCCAAGAGTAGACGACGACTGATTTGTCTCATTTTCTCCGTCTTCGAGTATTTGTTCGAATTATGCTAAATCTGGTCGAACACGTCCACAGAATTCCGGCCCGTGATCATTTTAATAATAATACAAATAGAATTAAACTTACCTAGACGAGATTTAAAGCACACATTATATTTATAGCGTGCTTCTCTTCAACGTCCACAATTATTGTTTTTACAAAATCATTTACATTCTTGTAGCAACCGACTTCACTTTAATGTTTGTGCATTTATTCTTAACAAAAATAAAACTGGGAAAATACGCATTTTAAATAGTTAATCAAGCATCAGTAAAGGTATAAAAAAAAAACGATCAGAAGATCAATGTGATATTTAATTTGCAACAAGTCATCAGAAATTGGATTTTGATTCTTTATTTTAAAAAAAGTGGGAGTTTATTGAAATATTTACATTACAGCTGGTGTATATTCAAAGTACAAAAGACCAATAACAAACTCCTGCTCTCTCATTCATGCACTGTCTCCATAGACACGTACAAACTAGCACACAGTCTTTGACATTCACACATATTCTCCACAGTCAGAGATGATAACTTTCTGCTTCGTTTTGCCTTCTTTTGATCCCTCAGCCTGCAGAAAGGAAACACAAATTTACATTACTTACAAAATGCAGCATGATTGACTTAAACTTCTATCAGCAATTATTACAATAATAATATATATTTTTGCTACTGAAGTCAAGATTTACCAACTACATTTTCAGTTGATCCTTAAAATATAATCGTTTTTAAATCACCTCTTGTATTCAAGCAGCAGCTTCTTACTTCTGCTCATTTTGGTTGCAGTTGTACCTGTACATGTTTTATTTGCATTTGCGATGAGAAGTGAGGGATTTAGCTATGCTTAAAGAACATATTATTTCAGAGCTATAGTCATGTTTTAACATGCATGCTGGGTTATGATCACAGGTGCACAGCTCTTAATATGGCAGAATGCATCTCACATAGGTTTCCAGTGACTACATGTGATTTCATCTTATTTCCCAGTTCTACATGTAAATTAAATAGAGGTAACAGTATAAGCAAGGCAACAGCGATTCTGCGATAATTGATTTATTACTAAACAATCAAACTCCACAAAATCAAAATATTTGAAAAATACAAAATGTTACGAAAAAAAGTGAAGAGCAGGATTAATGTATTCACGGTCAGTTTCACCTCTTAACATGCAAAATCATTTAACTTCTTTTCACTGCTGTCTTCTCATTCACTTTACCCGTCTTCATGTCATAAACAGCACTGTGAGGAGTCATTAAGTAGTGAACTGTCAGTCAAATAGGAAATCTGTTAAGATCTTCATATTGTTTTTAATTTATTATTCATATTGGGCACCAATAATAGCATCACAAAATTCAGGACAAGGATATATTTATTCAGACCCTTTTTTCTCAAGTATGAAATAAATGAACTGATGAACTGTAAAGTGAGTGAGATGGAGCTGCTGACAATGGAGAGAAGTGTCAAATTTGTATGAATCTTTGTTTGTTCATGAGATAAAACATCACTCAGTATAGTAATACATTTCAGTGAAGTGTATGAACTACACCACAGACTGGAGTATCTGTGAACTGTGGCAGAAAAAAACACCAATCACATCTTTCCACCTCTTCAAGACACAGTCCTGCTCTCTTTCCTCTTCCCTGTCTGGAGTTGTTGGGTATTGAACAGTGAACTGAACTGGCCTTTTACTGAATCAGTATAAGACATGATTTCTCCTTTATTTCTTTGCACTCAATTTGAATTCAAATACTTATACTATGTTTTAGTTCGTATGGAATGACACTTGAATTAACAAAATCAAAGAAGTTTCACGAGCTGAAGTTGAGTGGTTCGTCACTCAAAGTAGTCCTTGCCTTGACTAAGTAAAGAGGGTGGTTCTCCTGGTGTGACCCTGGACATATTTGCTCACACAATAGTGAAAAAATGTGGTTATGTGTAAACACATGTAAGTTACAGGGGTATATAGAGCCTTTGTGATAGAGAGAGAGCGTTTTCTGTTCTGAGTGATTTGAGGCTCTTATAATAATTGTATACACACTTTGAAATAGGAATCCAAGATGTAATCATATTAAGAAATCATGTTGCATCTGCAGCCTAAAGCCTTTCATCCCTTACCTCCATTGAACGGAGCACATCCATCCCCTCCACCAGGTCTCCAAACACAACATGCTTGCCATCAAGCCAGTCGGTTTTATCATTGGTGATGAAAAACTGAGAGCCATTACTGTTTGGCCCAGAGTTGGCCATGGAGAGCTGTCCTGCAAGCACAAGAGACACAAGGTTTGGCCAGCTGTCTGCAAAATCTGCTAGTAAACATTAACCATGGGTCTAATCCAAGGAGAGACCTCACACTATGCAATCTGACAGCTGCCCTCCAAACTTCCTACCTGGAGCGGTGTGTTTGAGGACAAAGTTCTCATCGTCAAACTTCCGGCCGTAGATCGACTTGCCGCCGGTGCCGTTGTGGTTTGTGAAGTCACCTCCTTGGCACATGAACTGAGGGATGATACGATGAAAGCTGCTGCCTTTGAAGCCAAATCCCTTCTCGTGTGTGCACAAGCAGCGGAAATTTTCTGTATAGGATAAAAGAAGGGATTTATTAATGTCTGTGAACCCATATTTTGTTTTTCAAAGGGTGATGCTACTAGCATCTCACACTGGGTGTTGGAATTTGTTGTATGGTGTTGTTCATTCTTTACAGACTCTCACTTGTAACTTGAAATTGTGCAGCTATAGTAAATTTGTTTTTGTCAAAGATGCAATGACAAGCACATGGATTTCACACCTGCAGTCATGGGAACAATGTCAGCCCGAAGAAGAAAGCGTAGCCTCCCTGCTGGCTTGTTTCCAATCTTGATGTCCATGTAGACCTGAGGATTAACTCTGCCTTTTTTAGCGGGAGGCTCGTCCTGCAAAAACAATTCATCCTTTGTGTCATTGTCTTAAAATAGAAAAGAAGAAGCACCAGCACAGAAAAAGAAAGCCGCCTCACCTCCTGCGCTGCAGTGTTGGTTGATTCTCCAGTGGCGCCCTCGCCCTCAGCCTCCTCTGTGGTTTTACCAGAGAACTTCTTCAGCCAGTCGTCGTCCGACCAAACTAAAAAAAGAAAGCAGAGTTTGAATCAGAATTAAAAGATGCAAGTTGACATCCAGTCAAACGATTGCTGCAAAAAGGCTTTCAACAATCACCTGGTCGAGAAGAGCCTTCTTTGATTCTCATGGGCTTGGCAGTGTTGACCCGGATAGTTCGTCCAAAAAGCTCAGACTCATTCTAGCAGACAAATAGAAATAAAACACAATCTCTCTTTCTGTGCTTTTTGGGTACACTTGTAGTGACAAGCTTTTAGAAATAAAACACCACTGACAAATGTGCACCAATATGATCCACTTACCATATTATCAATAGCTGCTGCAGCATCCTGTTGAAGAAAAGGAGCATAGGTTAACAGGTAAGTGGACTTGTGTAGTGCTTTTCTAGTCTTCTGACTACTCACACTGTATGTCACATTCACACACTGATGGCAGAGGCTGCTGTGTTAAGTGTTCATCAGTATTAACTTATCCAATTCATTCACATTCACAGCCACTGACAGCAGCAGGAGTAATTAGGGGTTCAGTGTCTTGCTCAAGGACACTTTGACATGTGGCTGCGGCTTGGGATCGAACCCCTGACCTACTGGTTGAGAGAAAACTGATTTTATAACTAAGCCACAGCCTGTTAGGTTTTGATCAGAGACTTTTTTTTTTAATCAAAAAAAGAAAATTCAACTGTCAATTCAAACCGTGTGTAAATTGAATTTACAGCTTTCTAACTAAAATGTGAAAACAGGTTCCTGATAAATGAGTTCAGTTCATATTCCTGTTTCAATGCTAAATCACAGCCATAATAATGACTGGTTATCTCCCCCTTAAAACCAAGCTTTCCCTGATGTTGCTTTTTTTGGTTATTCTGTTAAAATCTTACTATTAGCATCAGAAAATAACAACACATCTTACAGCAGCCCAGAGATAAAAAAAAAGCAGCATATGGCATGCCACTCCAGGAGCAGCGACATGTGGCGTAAATTCAGCGCAGCTCCTCTTTTGTAAAGTGTCTCGAGATAACACTTGTTGTAAAAATAATGATTGATATATATTCAGCGGCCTGTGCCATGCATCTCGTCTGTCACACCAGTACCACCCAACTTCCACCACCATGATGCATATGTAAATCAATACCAGTGGTGCTGCTTTACTACATTTATATTTTACTGCTCAATGTTTGTCTTTATTGAAACTGTAAGTGCAACATAGCGATGTGTTTAAAGACGTGTGTATGTTTCTCTTGTCTGGTTTTCATGTGTAGTGATCAGTGATGACAGTTAAGACATTTCAAAGACATATTCTTGCAAATTGAACCAGCTAACAAAGTTAACCCAGCTGCTGTAAGACGCGGACTATCACGGATATGCTCAAATGTGTGTGTGTGGGGGGGGGGGATTTGTAAAGCTTGTGAAATAATCTGGGTTTTTTTCCCTACAGATCTAAGTTTTTTAAATAAAAATAAACCTTGTTTCGAGCACGTTTGGTGTGACTGCAGCTTCTTTCCCTGTCGCTCTGCTGTCTGCATGTAGGAGCACCACAGGGGCAGAACATAGTCCAGGATCCATACGGACCAAGCCCTTATGGGTAAATTAAGTTCATAACGTCATCGCACAGCATGCTGTAGTCTGTGAACTTATCCACACAGGAGAGCGCTGCATTATATCCAAACAGATAACGCACGCTTCACTTCTCACTCACAACAGGAGCAGCCAGTGTTACAGACACATCCAATAAGGAGTTTTGAGTTTGTAATGTAGTCATGCTGAGGAGGTTACAGGGGGAGCAGGGATGGCCTGGGCACAACTAATATTTAAGAAAATAAGGGTGTAATATATTATAAGTACATACCTCTCCCAATTCAAATTCAATGAACGCAAATCCTCTGTGCTTTTCTGAAAGAAGAGCAAACACATCCTTACTTTAGTGTTTTACTGCAGAAACAGGAAACAGAGAGAGAGAGCAGGAAAAGTCTTCATCTTACCTGTTTCATAGTCTAATGGTATCTGGATGTCTGTGATGTCTCCAAACGGAATAAACGCTGCATGCAACACCTTCTCATCCACCTCCTCTGCTAGTCCACCTGACAGAAACAAATCAAAAGATTAAAGTAACCAGTCAAGAAGTGTTTGCATGCACATTTAAGGAGCAGGTTCATGTTCCAGTCAGAAGCTCCTGCTGAAGTCTGGTTTATTAGTTCAGTAAGTGTGTTGATATCTCATTACTTTTGTTTACGTGTCGCACTTTACTAAGATTTTGGGAACTACAAAATCAAATTAAAAGTCGTTGCCATGTTTTGACCTGAAGCTTTCACGTTTTACCAGCTAAATCTTTTCATATCTACGGCTTTTTAGTCTATATCTTTATGAAACTCTACACATTTAGTACTGTGAAATTAGTTTCATGTAAATAAATGTCCTACGTTTCTTTCCTACTGTTACTTAAATATGATAACTAACTTATTTCATGAAAAAAAACCCGGTAACTTACCAACATACAGCACTCGTTTGTTCGCCGCCATGTTGGATTTAACTCTTCAACTCTGACCCAAGCGGCTTGTCATTGGTGCAGTCAGACTAAAGCCCGCCTCCCTATGTCTATATTACCTCCAGCGCCCCCTGTTGGAGGAATCCCTCTATTATCCTACAACTCACTTTGTGTGGTTAACTGTGATATTTAACGTTTTAATTGCAGAGAACTACGTCAGCAACTTCACTATAAAAGCTCAGGTCTGTTTCTATCATTTCCCATTAATCCAGACATATATACCCAATAATTCATTTTGTTTTAGTCTACATCTGTAAATTTTGTAATTACTGTACATAGCACAGATTCTTGCACTTTCTGCTTATTGCACTTCTGGTGAGATGCCAAACCTCATTTCGTTACTCTATACTTGTATATGTGTAATGACAATAAAGTTTAATCTCTCTCTCTCATCATTTCGTGATGTCATCCTAAACTTAGCCTATAGGCTATTCGTTAACTTTTTGCAAAATCTATGTATTTGAACAATTTAAATTACCCATTTTCAGCAAATGTGATATTTTAATTTGTTTGTTTTGCTATGCATCTTCAGAGGTAGGCCTACAGTTGTAAATAATAAAAAGGATGTTGGCTGGACTTATTTTTGTCAAAGAAAATTGAAATTTGGACTTCATGGTAAGGTCAAGCTTTTATTAGCAGTGTGACAATGATCCAGGATGGAAAATACTTCAACCTTAGCTGAACTAGCTGATTCGAGCTCAGTATTACTTGAATTGACATAATTGGAATTTGTCTTTAATATGATGTAATTTCTTCTTTGTTACACGTGACTCACCTAGACACTAGAACAGACCCATGCTTCATGTTATTTGCCACATCTGTGTTTTTTGTATTCAATAAGTCCCCAATGTTAAAGCTTGAATTATAATGAATGACTAACTCTTATAGATGAGCTATTAAACATAAGTAAAGATAACTTTTGGTTAGCCATTGCTAAAGAAAACATATGTGTCTAGGGTTATGAACCATATCTTGTTTCCAGAAAAGTTCATTAGTAGTTTTAAAAGTAGACTAACATACAACACAGGGAGCCCTCTTAAGCCCAGGGATTTATACCATTTGTATTTTTGTCTTTTCTTTATTAATCATGACCCACTCCCTAAATGTTTATCTGACTTGCACCTTTATCTTCCTTTCCTTCCTCACAGGTTTTTTAGCCACCTTGACATGACATTTAGAAAAGATTTCAAAAAGTGTTGCATATAAAAAGTTGAATATCAAAGGATAACTATATCAAATGACAGGTCGACCATGAGATTGTAACCTATAAAATAGTTTTTTTTTAATACAAACATTGTTCTTATTGTACAAATGCAACTACATTGGATATTTATCATTCTGTGAGCTTAATATCAATCCATGCAAAATTACAGATGTGGCTCTGCAGTTTCAACTTCCTGTCCAGATCCTGATTGCCCTTTTGTCAATTCATGGCATCAAAGTCCCAACTTTCTTTATGAAAACTCAGAAACAAATATTATTTACTGTTTATTTATTGGTGCAGGCCCATCTGTTCAAAACACTTCTTTAAAGGAAAATTAAAGGTTTACTTTTCCTTACTTAGATCCTGTTAACTAAACAAGAGGTAACATCTAAAATAACATCCTCCATAACAACTATTGGGCCGAGACTAAGGTATATACTATAGAATATATTTTATGCTACTCATATACAATAGAAACGTAATAAATAAATGTAGGCATTAAAGTAACACAAGAGTGATAACCATGATGTAACATCCCTTTATTGAGAATACCACACACCAATGATAACATGATAGCATGGAGAAGCCTTTCATTTCAAATCAAACATAAAACTGTCAAGCAAAGAAAAAGAACAAGGCTCGTTTCCTTTTAGAAAAAGTTTTTTGTCCTTTGCCACAGAATGAAGGGCCTCCATTCAAGATGTATTAGTATTATATCTTTTGGTATGCAGTTTAAAATAATTACAGAACTAGAAAATTATGAACTGTAACATTTTTTCAAAATTTTCAAGTAGATTTTTTAAATTACATTTTTCTTTTCTTTTTTTTCTTTTCTTTTGCACAGTTGTTTAGAGGAGTCAGGTGTTTGGAGTCGCCATAGTAAGGCCCTCCCCATTTCTGCTCAGTTTTCTGTGTCCTAAAACAACAAGGATTTCTTCGTTACCATCTTAAAGCTTACATTCTGTAAAGACAAAATCAGAAAGTATGAATAGCTAAACTGATTTTTATTATCATATCAACTTACTGCAGCATACAGTTTTCAGGATGTGGCAGCAGGTGGAGCTGTAGTAGCCAGGCCACCCACTTTTTGAGTGGCATCTTTCTTTGCCTGGTGGGCTTGTAGCACAGCAACAGCCTCTTCCACCTGTAGTAACATAACACAAAACAAAAGCAAATTAACACAGTAACAAGTGGATAAAAGACATACATGTGGCATTGTGTCAAAAATGGAGGGAGAAAAGTACCTTTGATCGCAGAGATTCATGAGACTCCAGCATATGTAACAATTCAGAGTTGTCAATCTCCAGCAGCATGCCGGTGATCTTTCCTGCCAGGTTGGCATGCATGGACTGAATCAGTGGAAAAAGACGCTCACCTATTTGGAAAAATACAGAAAAAAAAATCAATCAAATCTAATGAAGGCTGAAAAGCATCAGAGTTTATGCATAATGTTATAGGATTTGTACCTAGCATTTGCTTCTGTTCCTGAGGGGGTGCAGCAGCCAGCATGGAGGCTGTGAGAGGCTCCTGGCCCTGAACATGTACAGCCGGCTGAGCCTGGAGGGCACAGGGAAAGAAATTAGAAAGTCAAATGTAAAGCTTTGATTGTTTGAAATGACAGGAACACACTGAGATCTGACTGGTATTTCTTCCACACCTGCTGTAAAGCAATAGGTTGAACAACCTGGGGGTTTGGGTTACGGACACCAGTGGCATATTTGTAAGGAGGCATGGCACGGGGGCCGCCGGGGACTCCCATCGAGGGACGAGGAGCCATGGCCTGGCCAGCAGCTTGAAGAGAAGATAAAAAAAACATGAACTCAGTGTCTTGACCAGCGTTATAGTTCATGTAGTGTCAATGAAATGATGATGCAAATTGATAGTGTCAACTGGATCAATTACTATTAATGAACACACCTCGTGGTCCCTGTGTGTTACCAGGAGACATGTGCCTCAAGTTGCCACGGGGTCCTGGCTGGCGTAGTGAATTAGGTATCCCTTGGAAACCCCCTAGTGACAGTAACAGAGACAAAGAATGAAATTCATTTTTTTAATATTTAAAATAAATCTATTATGGTAATTTAACTCTGTATTTAAAGTTTTAAAAAAGTGTATTTTAAGGGCAGCTGCATGATCATAAAGTGACACAGTCTTACCTTGACCTCTGCCACCTTGTTGCTGCCATCTGGGGTTGGGTCTCATTTGGGCCAGCTGATTGGGTGCATAGTATGTTGTCCTATTCTGGGCCTGATGGATACCAGTAACAAAATTGTATCATTATATGTCACTAAAAAAGCATATTCTGCTGAAATACTCCGGTATTGTCTGGTATTTGAACATGGTAATTACATGGAAACCAAAGGATCAAAGTGTCCTCTGGAAAAAAAGGTAAAAAATGTCACTTGAAAATCTTAGGAACCCTAACCCACTTCAGCTTTGAAATACAAAATTAAACAAAAAAAACTGTTACCTGATCTTAAATCTACATCAACA
Organism: Labrus mixtus; assembly: GCF_963584025.1. Lineage (NCBI taxonomy): Eukaryota > Metazoa > Chordata > Actinopteri > Labriformes > Labridae > Labrus > Labrus mixtus. The sequence goes on along the minus strand of NC_083629.1, from coordinate 9,411,272 downwards.
GATTGTGTATGTCAACTCTGACTGTAAACACTGACATATTTACCCCTGCTATGATCAACTCAAAAGCATAGTAGATACTATTTAACACATTCAGAAGACATTATGCAACACAGGTGTTTCATTTGAGTTGTCCACTTTGCAAATATTTATCTTGTATTAATTCCCTTTATAGCTCCACATTTGGTCTCCACTTACTCCTGTATGAAACATCTGGCCCTTAGGCTACAGGTCCACAATCTACAAAGCTAGTTGCTTCTTTTGCCTATCTTCAGTTTGCATGCATCAGATTTTTTGAACTTTAGTGCAAAAAAAGATCTGTCTTCCTGATGACACTGGACAGCAAAGTAACCAGCTTTCCAAAATAAAATAGTACGCTATCTCACAAAAAAGCTAAGAGCTTCTGAGACATGTAATGTCAAGTCATAACTATCTGTAGATGTCTAAGCAACCCCTTTCACATTAAACACATAGCAACTCAACCATTTTTTACATTACATTAATTGGATTTTAGCCTTTATGGCAAGCATGTTCTTAACAGAAGTTCATTCTCACACCTGAGGCACTGCTGGCATGAAGTAGCCACTGGTGGGCTGGAATTGATTAATGATGGCGTTTGCAGGCATGGCCCTCATTCCAGCGATACGCTGCATGTACTGGTTGGTAAGGTGGGCTTTGCGCTCCTCTTTGCGCTGAGCAAGAGCCACATAGAGGGGTTTGGAGCCAACGATGCGTCCATTCATCTCGGTCACGGCCTTGGTGGCCTCTTCAGGGGAGGAGAAGCAGACGAAGCCAAAGCCCTTGGAACGACCCTCCTCTAGCATCACCTAAACAACAGATTGTGCCCCAGTGACTTCAGGCATTTGATAAAATCATGCTGTTGCTGTATATTTATATTGATTAAATATATACACTCTAACCTCTGGATGAACTTTCTCACCTTAGCACTTGTAATAGATCCGAATGGAGAGAACTCCTTGCGCAGTTTCTCATCGTCTATGGTGTCATCAAGGTTCTTAATGTAAAGATTAACACCCTGAAAAAAATACATACAGTCATGAAACATACAGTATACCAAAAAAGCAGCTTGTTTATACTAAGGGACTGATTGAATTTATATTTTAAATCAGAGCTTATTTTCTGCATACCTGATAACGACTGATCCGCTCTTGTTTCAGCAGCTCAAACTTCCTCTTAAGCTCTGCCTGCCGCTCCATCTTCTTCTGAGCCCGGCCCACAAACACAGTCTTACCACCGAATTCTGCGCCATTCATGTCCTCTACAGCCTTCGGATGAAAATCATTATCAAAAGAGGGAATCACTAATGAAACTCAACTTAATACATTTCCATGAGACTAAAGTACCTTGTTAGCATCCTCATGTTTCTCATAGCTAACAAATCCAAAGCCTCTTGATTTGCCGGTGGGATCAGTCATCACCTTTACGCTGAGTGTTTTACCTGCACATGTTAAAGGTCGGGTAAGATTTCACAACTAGAACAACAGAGAGCTGCCAGCGAATGTTGTCCGATCTTACCATATTTGTCGAACATCTCCTTCAGCCGCTCATCGTCCATATCGTCGCCAAAGTTCTTGATGTAAACATTGGTGAACTCTTTGGCTTTGGCACCAAGTTCAGCCTCCCGTTCTTTGCGAGATTTGAAACGACCCACAAACCTGAAATAGAGGGAAAGCAGCAACACACACTCTTTTAAAACGGTCCTCACACAGAGAGAAACAAACCAGGATCCATCACTTGCTGTTTGCTTTCAAAGAAAATCCTCATTTGGGTTTCCAGGTTGGGAAAGTTCGACAATGACAGAGGAAGACCTGACCACATAAGCACAGGGAGTAAAAGAGTACAGGGACAACATCCACAAAACAGATTCACAGCTACCTTTCCCCATGTGACTCATCATTCCAAGTGTAGACATTGAAAAATATCATCCAACTTTTGTTAATATCACCAGAGGCAGGCAGATATGCTGGCATGCTAGACAACACAGTGACAACCATCTTAATTCTTGGTCCAAAACTTGATGAGGAGGTGGATGGAGAGGGGTTGAGGAACAGAGTCTCACAATACAAAGGAAAGCTCAGGAGGACCAAATGATCTTATATACCTTGCTATGATGACCTCTCTCTCCTTCCGACATCCAGTTTTGCATTCCTGCATTCGATCCATCACTAAAACACACAAGCGTGGTCATACACACACACACATACAAACACTCCAAGACCGGTGACCAGCGAGTGGACAAATGAGGCAACAGAAATGCGTCTTGTAGGAAAGATTAGGATATATAAAAAGTTTTTAGTTTTTTTTTATCTATATGTTTAGAGGTTATCTTCACACCAGTGGTAGTGAGAGGTGGGTTTATTAGTCAAATTATTTACACACAAAACCCAAAAACTGAAAAGAAGACACAAAAAGTCAGTTCACCCAACACAAGTGAAATACAGTCATGTTTATACCCTAAGACACATAATGAATCTCAGTGTAATACTTTAAGGCAATAACCATAACTACCATATACTCACTAAGTGCTGCAATGTCTGAACTAACATTGGAAAAAAATGTTTAGTTTATGCTAATTTAATTAATAAATTATTTTTTTTAATAACACTATCAACAACCGACCCCCCTTGGACCCCAGTTCCTAGATGATCAGACACTCACACCTTGCGGTCATTCAGAAGCATGCCGTTCATCTTCTCAATGGCACGGTCAGCAGCATCCTGGGTCTCAAAGTGGACAAAGGCATAGCCCTTGGAGCCATTTTCATCACATACCACCTGTAGGAGGGGAAGACATGAAGGTAAATATGTATCCATTAGAAAGGCATCATGACTCATCCCTGCAGTTACTTAATCTTAATGTTACAGTTTAAGATCTATAGGGCAAGGTACTCTTTCGCTTTCTTGTAGAGAGTTAAATGATAAGATCGATACCTTTCTTAAAAGTGCAACCTAAGTACTGTATAACTCTGACGACTTTCATAAGAACAGCAGAACAAAAACTAAGCACAATATTTTGTGGGTAAGTGATTCTTTTGTGGTATGAACACAAATTAGAGGTTTTATATTTAAGGTTTGACTGTTCTCACTCTGGTCAACAAGACGTGACCAATTTGTAAATAAATAAGCTTTAACTGCTTCTCCTCTTTCCCGTTTTTATGCTAACAGGCTGCTAGCTGTAGTTTGTATTTAAAAGGCAGACATAAGTGTGGCACGGTTTTTCCATATTTAAATGTCTGTACAAGGCAAATCAGGATGTTTTTTTTTTTTTTACAAAATGTGGAAGGACTGCAACAGTGTGACTCGTTTTTTTGTTTATACAGGGAATGAATATTGGAAATGATTTTTTTTTTACTTATGAAGCTCTATTCATGTGAAACCTTTAAGCAGGAGTTTTTGTATCCAACAATAGGGATAAAATGCATTAAAGAAACAACACTCATCCTGAAAAGTCCCACAGTCACCGTAAAGACAACTGTACCTTGCAGGAGAGAATGTTCCCAAAGGCAGAGAAGGTGTCATACAGTGCTTTGTTGTCAATGGACTTGTCAAGGTTCTTGATGAACACGTTGCCCACTCCAGACTTCCTGAGGGAGGGGTCTCTTTGGGACCACATGATTCTGATTGGCTTTCCCTTCACCACGTCAAAGTTCATGGTGTCCAGGGCTCTCTCAGCTGAAGGGGCAGAGAGGTGGTGGGGGGGGGGGGGGTCATGGGTGTTTGTTTACATCGAGCAAGTCTGAAAACATGTGAGTCACTACAGCACGTTACGACAGATAATGCATCATGCAACTACTATGTGACAACTAGCTGTCCCTTTAAATCACATGAGCACTGCCTTAAAACACTCAAATAACAACAATAACAAACACTGGATTGTACTAAAACGGTTTTTCCTTGCTGCATGTATGCTGCTTCAATGGAGAATCCCTGCTGCCCCACGATTTACCAGCCCCAATGTATCACGGTAAAGTTACTGCAGTGGGCCATGTGGCTGATGAGCAGCTGGGACAAATGTAGGGGCAGCTGCAGTGGGCAGGCTGGCAGCACATGGCTGCCTTCGATCACTCACTACATGCTGCTGGGCCTAGTACCACCTCGGCCCGTTGCAATGGTAGCACCAAAGAACAACAATAGAAGTAATTATGGTGTTAATTATTCATTTGGAACAACTGTCAGATTATCAAATCATTATGTCTTCTGTGGGCCCAATTTTATTTCAGAATTTCTACTATTCCTCTTTCCATTTATTGCTTTAACTCAAATATAGGCTTTCATGTCCATGTGGCTACACATGCCAAACATCCCTTTGTTCACTTACTCCACAGTAACACACGCACACACACACACAAACACACACACACACACACACACACACAGTGCAGGCTTTCCAACTAAAAGTGTCTGGTAAACAAAACAGAGCTGCCTTGCGTCTGCTGGCATCAGCAGTTTGGCTCGCAATTGTACTTCACAGCCCGTGTGTTCAGATAAGGTGTGTTTTTACTCTCAAACATATGGACCTCTGGAGGTTCAGAGAGGGAATCTTATAGCATAAAAAACCCCAAGAGATCTAAATGATATATTAAAGTTGTTACCTTAGGTGACGTCATTAACAACCACACTAAGATATCGTTTTTAAATGTTGACAATTACTTGTGGTTAATCATTAATGACATGTTAGGAACTTTCAAGTATAACCAGCAGGCAAATTGTAGTCTGCTCAGAAAAGACCTTCTATATTTAGAGAGGGGTCCTGTGAGGTATGTGCTGGCATGGAGGGAGAGTAGAGCATTCTCTACCATTGATGGGGAAGAAACACATTCAACTAGAATGCTCAGATGAGTAACACTGTTTACTCACAAGGTTACAGCACGACAACAATCTAACAAAGTTGCAAACTATCTATATGGTCTCCACGGAATCAGCTGAACTGACCAGCTCCAGTTGTGTTAATGTTCATATTCTTTGTTGCACTAAAAGGAAGAAGACTCCTGTCCTACAGACACGTGCAGGGACTCCATGTAAATACAAAAAAGCTACCATCCCCCATGTCTACACCTCCAATAACAAATGGTGTCTTCTCACTTGTGGCTCTTACTACATTTACTCAAGTGAGTGATACTACCTTCCTGGAATGCAGCCATTTGTAACCCCTCATGGCTTTTGGTTCCACACATGTGCACAGATATTTTGTGACAGGTGTTTCACATTGAAACAATCGAAGAAAAAAAAAAAGTCCACAAAATGTAAACAGCATGTGACAGTCCTTCAAAGATAACCACACCATCTGCTGTTATTACTCAATGGTTGGATGCCACTGGCTGTAACTTGAAAAGACACTTCCTCACATTAGTTACATGTTATGGAGAGACACTTGTGCATGAGACTGGATTAACAATCTGAAGCAGTTTAAGTGGTTAAACTATGACAAGAAAAGTCAACCATATGATTCACCTATTCCTTAACAAGATGCAGGTTTACGATGGAGTAAAATCCAAATACCAATAGGATCACGCTTTTAATATCACTGCATGTACCAGACAACACACATTTAAATAAAAAGAGATGAAGCAGGGGCTATTGCTCAGCTGCACTTTTCTTTTGTTCCTCGTCTTCAGTGAATGTAGAAGCAGAGGGCAATGGGAATTGGTTTTACTCTGTGGCCTTTAAATAGGAGCAGAAATAGGTCATTTTGGAATGAATACATTAGCTCTGTAATAGGCACATACTCCCTTGTTTTGTGATTTAATTGATGGGCACTTCTATTCTGTTATCTTAAATTGTCTTCTCTGCATATGTTAAGGGATTTCTCTCACACATTTTTAGCAGAGTACACAAGAACTGGGCCCGGCTTATATGGGTCAAATTAGTTCTTCAACCAGCCTAAAGAACTGCTATGGATGTCTTAAAAGTAAAAGCAAAAATAGCACCTCAAACATTATTGAAGCAAGGTCATGTTTTTTTTAAATTAAGAGACACATTTCCCTAATTGTATTCACAATACAGACTGAGATTATTGACATTGACAGAATAAGGTGACATAGTTCATATTTGTATGATGCGTGTACTTCTACACATGCAGGTAACATGCTCAAACTATGCAGTGATCACACACTTTTCATCTCTTACCGTCGGCAGGTTGGGAAAAGTTAACATACGCGTATCCCAAGGATCGCCGGGTGATCATGTCTCTGCATACTCGAATGGAGAGCACCGGTCCGGCTGGGCTGAATTTCTCATACAGCATAGCCTCCGTGATGTCGGGGTGCAGGTCGCCAACGTAGAGAGAAGCCATCGGATAACTCCCCGTAGCTGCTGTGTTCATATCTCGGACTCCACTGAATGTATGAACGCAGAGCTCCCCTTTCCCTCAAAAAGGCGTGAGAAAAATAGCCGGTATGAAAATATTCCGAGTCCGAACTGTGCTTCACCTAATAAAGACACTGACAGCTGGCTCTCTGTTCAAGCGTGCTCAGAAAATGTCGAACCTGAAAAATCACGGTATAAAGCGAGGTCTTCTGAAGTGTTTCTTCCTTTAATAACGCCAAATTCGGGTTAAACCCGAGGCCTCCTGGTTCCAACTGTTTTTTTTTTTTTTTCTTAAATTAATGTTTTGCTATTTTTGTAATAAGCGTTTGTTTTTCTTTAAGTATTGCGGTACTTGTTTTTATAAAGATTTTGTAGATTTTATATTTTTTATTTTATTTTTATTTTAAGTTTTTCAAGAACAGTGAGTTAGACACTCACGGTTGTTTTGTGGCCGGGGAAAGAGACTGCGTAAGGACACGCATGGGCACTTTATAGAGAGCGGCGGTACGGAGGAAATAGTGGCCAGGGTCAAATTTAGGATGAGAAAAAAAAAAAAACACACACACACACTCACTGAGCATGCGGCATAAAAGGGAGAGCGCACACTGCTACTCGCCCAACTACACAGCCCGGCTCCCCACAGCGACATCTGGGTGGGAAGATAAAAGCTTTCATAGAAGGTACAAGCTACTGTGGACTTTTCCAGACCTATGAAGCCACAATTTAATCAAAGAAAGTCATTGCGTTTAAAGGATAGTTTGACTTTTTTTTTTTATTATTTATTGAAGTCTGAACCTGCATTGCTTATACCAGAAACCATGAAATAGCCTACCAGTTTAATTTAAAAAAAAAAATAAAAAAAACAATTTGGCCTACATTTTTCAATAGTTTATTAATTGAAAGTATTACAGAACATGTTACAAAGCTGCAGTTATTCTTGTTCGCTCATCCTGCAATAAAAAGAGACAGATAGAATGAGTTAGTCATATTTTACACATGTAAACACACCAACATACAAGAGCAAATCAAACCTGAAATTATTTTTGAATTAACCAAACATAAGAAACCTCAACAAATCCAGGAAAGCTTGAAGTATTGCTCTTGGTGTGTGTTCCTGCTTTCCTTCATTTCCCTCCACCCCAACTCTTGTGGTCACATCTTTCCCCTCTTGTTGCGTCAGCTCTTCTTCCTCATAACTCAACACCTGTGACCCATCAGCATCATTGGAAAACTGAAGTTTTGTGCGAATTATAGGTAGAGCAGCATATGTTCCTTCAGCGGCATCTGCTTGCCTTTCCTCTCTACTTTTGTCAAAGTCATCTTTATTGAGGACATTTCTGGGTATCTCTGGCAGAGAGGTGACAACTTCTTGTGGAGACTCTGAACTAAACATTCCAGTTGGTTCAAACCACCTTTTTCTCTTGCTTTCTTCATTAATGGCTGCTTCTTCCAGATGTGGGCGCTTTATGGCACCATCCACCAGGGTAATGAAATTCAATTTTTGATCTCCAATATTGGTTTTTGAATTCAAAAAAGATTCCATAACTATAGTTGAAGGCTGCAGCTCAGGAATGTCCTGTAATAATTTGTCTACAGAGGCCGAACCAAGAGTCTCAACATGTTCTTTTATGTGTCCAGGTAGCCAAAGGGTCAGTCTAGCAACTGGGTCCTCACTCACCACCACATTGACACCCTGTGGGATTTGAGAAAACTTGTGTCTTGATAAAGCAGTACCAGCAACAACCATGTCTGTAGCTGCAGCACCATCAGAGGAATCAGACTGCATGGAGTCAGTAAGACTGGGGGTTTCTTGTGGATCAGAAACTGAAGGCTCAGGACTTGTTACTTCTTCATCCACAATGACAAAGGGTCCAGTGGTGACAACAGCCATGGCATCTAAAACACACAGCACAGATAACTTGAGTTAGAAATAGAGAATGTCATTTATTGAGACAATTTTTAGGGGTGAAAAAAATTAATTCTCTGACCTTCAGCAAGATGCCTGATTGGCAGGCCTTTACACTTTGAGCTACAGCAGTCACACACATCTGCAGTTCCACTCAGATCGTCCCATCTGAAATGTAAAAAAACCTCATCAAGATGAAAAAAAAAAATACTAAACTTCACGTCACTAACAGATTATATGTAACTACCTTGACTTCATCACATTGTAGTTACAGGATTTGGAGCCAAAGGTGACACCCTTGTCTGAGATTAGGACACTACAGTGGATGTACAGCTTCAGGGGAGGAGAGTTTAAAAAAAAATAATAAAAAGTGATACAGATGAACATGGCAAAAAAAAATAAAAAATAGGAAAAACTTACCTCAGAAATATTATAAGTTGTGTTCAGAATAAAATTAACCACATCAGCTCTGTTGGAGGTCACGAATTGTACAGCAGCATGAGGAGAACCCAAGAGGGCGGTGCACCTGGTGGGGAGTGAGGATATACCAGGTGATTTTAACAACATGGACACATTTTACAACTTGTTGCTGAGTGGCTTCTTACCCTTTATTCATTATGACTGCATATCTGGGTTTAATCGAAGGCTCAGGAGATGCAGAGACATAACAGGACTGGATGTAAAGCTGCTCCTGATCGTACCTGGTTCTGGCTGACACCTGAAAGTTGATAACCTGGCCTCTTTTATACACATTAGAGTCAGCGGTGCCATACCAGGATGCTGCAGGAAAGAAAAAAAAGACACAATGTACATTTCTGCATAAATGATTAAACAATACAGGCACACAAGTGACTTATATTACTCACGGTTCATGGCTTTGATATTAAAGGTCTTGCCATCCTTTGGAAATGCAGTTGATACAATCAAGTTTTGAGAATTATATGACCTGAAAAGACAGACAGCCTCCTTTAGTGTGCTTTTTTGTGGCCTTTAAAAATGTTAAAAGTAAACAATTGATTGACCTCTTAGAGATGCAGGAGATGTGCACTGAGGAAGGCGTTGGCCACCAGGTGTTGGGAGGATTTTCGGTGTTCAAGTGGAGAGTATTGGTGAACACCCCAAGACCGTTCCGCATCTGCAACAGAGTCTTGTCTCAGAAAGACCCACAGAAAGCTGTGGAAATAAAGAAATCTGTAAAGCTGCAGTTTAAACAACTTACCACACGTGTTGTTCCACACTCATCCAAACTGTAAGTGAAGACAAATTGATTTGGCGTCTCTCCATTGCTGAAGCAGCCATCACCCAACTGGATCTCCTCTGCAGCCAATTTGACACCATTAGACCTCTTATTAACCAGCAGGGTTAGCTTAGATTCATCACAAAACACCTCTACTTGCGGAATGTCCATGATGGGAGGCAATTCAGCAAGCATGTTGAACTCAGGAGTCGGATTTCGCCATGAGCTTAAGATGGAGTCATATGGAAAGAAATCTAAGTTTCCTTCAAATGGAAAAGGCCTGATATGGTCAAAAAAGCCTGCAAAATTATGAGGGAACCTGGCATCCAGCTCGTGTATTACTGACTGAACAGTGATGACATGTCCAGCAAAAATGCAAAGAAAAACCTGTACAATCCCCATTGCAAACCTCCAAGTGGGCCAACCACTCTGATCACTCTCCTGGCCAGGTGTGTCATTAAAAAGGTTCTGTGCAGGAGGACCAGGTGCTGGTAATTAAGCTAACAAGTCTGGTAGGCAGCAGTTAATTATGCTGTTTGTGTGCTTCTATACTCAGGAGGTAAAGTCATTAATTGTCAGTTTTATTCACTTAATCACTGCAATATAACTGTTTATTTATTCATTCATTCTCTGCACACAAACAGTTTTTGTTTTTATACTGTCTACAAGTTATAAGCTATTTCTCATTAAATATAGCATCACTGTATTTTTATAGCTACGGATATATTTTTAATTTGAAGAGATTTTATAATGTTGCTGTACGGGATTGCCTGTCCTATCCTATCCCATCCTTTTGTGCATGTTTTTCTACAATGCAAATATTTAAAGTTTAGTAAATGAGCGTAAAAGCTCAGGTAAATTATATCTTAAGATACTATCCTGTTTGTCTCAATTTGAAATAAAAGAAGCACCATCACCTGAAGATGACTGGGTCAAGGAAAACTGTATTATGTATAGTATAACTCAGCAATAATTTTGGTGTGACTGTGATTTATCATGATGTCCTACTCTTCTTTTAACTAGAAAGATATACATCGTAAGTTACACAACTTTTTATTTTCTTTGATATTTGTTGGAACTTATTAAATTACTATTATAAATGCTCACTGTAACACAAGATCTACTATAGCCTACTAGTTTATACATTTCTGAAGCAAACAAAGAGAAATATGTGTCACTATCCTAAAGACTATGAAATAGCTGTAATAGCTTTACAGAAGGGCAGGTAAAATACCATACTCGTAAGATAAGATAAGATAATCCTTTGTTTATCCCACAATGGGGAAATTTACATTGTTACAGCAGCAAAGAGCAAAGATTGCAGACTCATCACTTCATATAGGCTACAGTGTAGTCAGAAGTTTTGCTATAATGTTTAAATGTAAAAAGTCTGTTTGAATAACAGCTAATATATGTTTAAAACTAAATGCTTTCCCCAAACAGTAATCTCTTACAGTTAATGAAGGCCAGGGGGGGCGGAGCTTCCGCACAGGTAGGCGGAAGGTTACGATTGTTTGTAGGCAGGTGAGCGGCTGTAGAGGAAGTCAACGACCTACGAGGAGCGGAGGGTTAAGAAAAAAAAAAGGTGTCAAAAATGACTCCAATATAACTTGTACACTAATGAAATCTAAGAGGACATAAAATCCATCATGGTAAATTTAGGTAAGTGCACTTTAATCGTGTTTCAAAAACGTTTCAGAATATATCGGTGTGTTGCGTACTAAACTTTTTAGGCGTGGTCTGCGAGCTCTAGTGAAAGACGCCTACATTTCGGTTATTTGCCTACTGGGACATATTGTTTTGTTCATTTGGTCACACATATCTCTATACTACAGTAAAGCCCACATTTTACATTCATATTGACTGTAAAGAGAATAAAAATAGGAGACAGCTGAGCTATAGCCTACAAGAGGTATATGGTGCCTTTGTACCAGAGTATTCAGTTTCAAGGAATTCTTTCTGATGAGTGTACATACATCCACTTTATGAACATGTAAATACTGTGAATATAATATCATGGTGTTATTGTTAATTAGATTGACGGGATGTGATGATGTGTACTTGAGTGGCAGCAAACATGGTTTTACAAATATTATGACCAAAAACATTGTGAGTTTTTCCACAGAAACTCAGCCTGAATGAGACAGGCCACTTGGAGGTTTCTGTTCCTACCTGAGCCCTCATAGGTCAGATAAAAGGTTATGTTGAATGTTTGAACCCCTCCCAAAGCTTTGCCTTGTTGGTAATAAGGAGGGGCCTTCATTTGGGTCGGTGTTTCACTCTTGCCCTTTAGGAATGAACAAAATAGTGCAACACAACCCCTTGCACAGTGCACTGAAGAAGATTGTCACCTGCCTCTGCAGGGGTCCTGTATATTTTGTGGTGATTGCCTTGTATCTCAAGCTCTGCACGTTGTTCTAACCACCGACCCGCTTCCTTTTGACTTTGCTGAAACTGCTTCCCTGCAATGAAGTCAGCTCTCTCACAAGTTCTCACTTTACTGCACTGATATACAGCTTGTTCTGTTTATCGGTTTACTTTAATATATGTATGCTTGTACTGTAATCACATCTTGTAGCACCACATTGATTCCTGTCAACAATTGATGCACACACAGCTTATTACATGCTTTAGTCTGACAATGTGGACCTTTGTACAAACAATATGCAAAGCTAGCTATGAGTCTTTTTACATTTTCCCCAAAGGCCATGTTGCTTAAAATGTCTCTTTCTCCTCTAGGAGTATGCTGTGCCAGCCTCAAGGACAACAAGACCCTGATGAAGATGGGGCTGGGGCTGGTGCTGGTGGGCCATGTCAACTTTCTTCTCGGAGCACTTGTGCATGGCGCTGTGCTCAGACATATCAATTTGCACTCTGCGGCTAGTACCATGGAATATGCCATCTCTAATGTCATTGCCATCGTGGCCGGCTTGGTGGTAAGTTGAAGAAGATGTGCATTAAGTAGTTAAGGAGTAATTTGATATTTAAAGTAGGTTATGACAGACCAATCATGCACACAAAAAAGTATGTAATGGTTTGTTGCTATTACATAAAACTCGATATCCAAGCATGCTACAGATGTGTAAATAAAGTCCATGTATTGAGTTCTAAATCCTTAAATAGGACCTGTTTGAGTAGTAATGATCATCTGTCACTGAATTTCTGTTGGTTATAACGAAACATCTCCTGCTCCTTAGGGAATCATTAGTGGAATAACAGCCATTGTCCTGTCCAAAAACAAGAGAAACAGGATCCTGGTAAATACTGCTCCCCTCTCTTTGTTGCAGTTTCTCCATACAGCAAGTATCTGTCATTTTCCGGCTCCTGTTAGAACTTGTTATGCGTGAACGCATGGAAAGTGTAGACACAGAAAATACAAGTTATTCAAAATGTTAATAAACAGGCAAATGTAGAAATAATTTGAACACTTGTTTTTTTTTTTTTAATCTCAGTTGGAATTTCTATTTCATAATTCTTCTGTACAACCCTCTTACTTTTACATTGAAAAGCTTTGTATTGTCAAGTTATTGCACAATGAAGATCAGAAGAGTTGTGTTTTCACCAACATTTTCATTTTGTTTTTGTACCTTGCAGCAGTGGGTCTTGCTGGTCTTCAGTTTCATTGCAGGTCTACTGGCAGTTGCCGCCATCCTGGGCTTGTCGGTTTCTATTGTTAAAGCCATAATTCACAAAGGATGGAGCCTGCTAACACACTGTACGTTCTCTGATAAAGATGTCGGCTCCTCTGCCAGCATCACATACGAATGCCCCTTTGATCCCACTCGTATCTATGTAAGTTTGGATATTTTTGAATTGGTGTGTAAAAAAAAAAACAAGTTTTCAATAATTAGTTAAATGATTTTGTTTGTATGTGTTAACTCAGGGCACAACAATCATTCTGTGGGTGCCTCTCATCTTGATGTGCGTGGTGGAAACAGTGTTCTCCTTCCGCTGCTTTGCTGTCTGTACTTCATTCCTCTACCTCTGTCCGTGCAGAAAGAGGCCGATCCGGGCCAAGGCGGTAAGTTGCGTTCAGATCACTGACACTGCTAGACCTGCACTATTTGTCATAGGCAGTGTTTCTGTCTTTAGTGTGCAAGAGTTTTTCAAGACTGATTATTGTGGTATTCATCCCACAAGCAATTTCAGTCAGACACTGGCTTGAGACGTTATCTGTTTTAGCATAAATGTTCATTTGTAGTAATATAAAGGTTTTACAGTAAGGGGGGAAATGAGTTTAAAACAGGGATGCACAGAGGGTATCAGTGGATTTCAGCCTCCTTGACACACATTGGCCCATCGTCCAAAAATGTGACATGCACCAATGTTAGCAGCTGATGTACATCTGGTGTATCGATCAATTTAATGCAGGCAGGCTAGTATACCTAACTGCAGAATGGAGAATATATATTTTATTTTTTTATTGGGCAGAAGTCAGCTGTTGGATCAAGTGATTGGTTTTCATGGTCAATCAAAAATGAAAGAAAATGTCAAAAGTGTGGGAGTTCAAGATCACAGATTTACTGTATGCGAGACATGTTCCAGGGACATTTCAAGAGGAGCGATTACTCACTGTGGTTTCTGTTTCTTATCTCAGGCTGTCTCAGTGCACAAGCACATGGCTTGATCTTGAAAGTAAAATTAAAGCAGCAAGTTTAAGAAGCACACATCATTAACAGCACCTTGGTATATTTACCCTTTGGATGTATCTGCACCTGATCCGCACAGATCAAAAATTTAAATATCGCTCTATGAATAAACTGTTGTCAATGTTTGACCTTTGACCCTGAAATAACATTTTGTATAAAAAAATGCTAAGTCAAGGAGTCAACTTTATGTGATGTGAGTTTTTAATCAAATTTTAATAATTGCAGCCAAACACTACTACAAGTCAGCCTGTATTACATGTCCTTTAATTGTTGCTTCAGCTGCTAAATACACATCTATATTATTCACTATGTTTCCCTTGCTGAATCTTTATTTATTAGAATTATAATTTAGAGATGGCTTCTTGATATGTTTGAATATAATGTGTTTCAGGTGCATTTTCAGAGAGCTGTTCACAGTCAGCCTTCACCTCAGACAAGAGTCCCACAAACAGATGTTGAAGCAGAGCCTGCAGAGCAGGATGAGCTGCTGGAGTCCAGCACGGCAGTGGAACAGAGTGAATGGCTCTGAAGCAGATAAACCTAATGAGATAGGTTGGAAACTGCTGGGCTCGCCTTGATGAAAACGCACTGTCAGTTTTGACTTTGTTGTATTATCTGTTACACGTCATGTCGTAAGACGACTTTAAGGACTTAACAGCAAAACCAAATGCATTTTATTCCCTCTGGAGGGAAATCATTTCCTGGTACAGTTCTGCTGTTGGTTAGGTCCAGAATTCTGTTATTTGCATACTGTTAACGAAAGAAAAAAAAAACAGCACTGTTAGTGGTTTCTGAATATTAAAATTGTTTGCTTTTTAAAATGATGTTTTTTCTTGAGACCAGAAAGATTAAAATCTTATTTCTAATTAAATTACAGAGAAAAAGCTTTGTATCTTTTTTAGGGCAGTTTTTTTTTTATTGGTTTTAAAAGTGTGCTCAACACACACACCCGGGTCAGATTTATAGAACATTTGCACGCTCTCTTGTGGAATACTATGACTCATGTTTCAGAATATAAATATATACAACAATTGAAGTCCAGTACTTATCTTGAATCCTGTCTTACACTGAGTACTACTAGACATACAAGTCCTAATTTCCTTGGAATAAAACCCTGACATTGGCACTCATCTGACAGGACTCAAACACCTTCAATTCAGCGAGGCAGGAGTCCAAGAGACTTCCCAAAGATGTCAATTTGTCAGTAATTGGCGCACACTAAATTACATCCTAAAATATAAGACTAATATGTCAACTGTGACGTGTAAAGGGTATTCAGGTATAAGCAACCCTCTCTACCACACTTGGTGACCGTGGCAGGCAAGACCAGTGACACAGATGTATTACAGAAAAAGATCTATTGCATAAACATGCTTCAACTACATATTCAAAGACAGGAAAAGAGTGTGACTGAAAGACAAAACAGAGTAGCCAAAATATCTATGATTTAAATAAATTAAATCCATCAGATATATAAAAGCATACATGTACTAAGCCATTTTTACAGAGTAGCTTCACTGGGGAAGGCAAATGACATAGCATAAGAGAATAAAGGATATAAAATGAGAAGGCATACAAAAACAATACTCAAACACTGACTGACTTCAGTCCATAAACAGCAAAGGTTGAAAAGGTGACCTAGAAAATCATGTTTGGATCCCTGTCCCATTTCAAGAGAGGGGAGGCCTCATTTAAAAGGTATAGTCCTTCATGGATTTCCACAGCAGCACCCTGGAAAGATGAGTTATCCAAAAAATCTTGCTTGAAAAAAAAAAAAAGAAGAAGAAAAAAAAACAAGGATCCGTCCGGATCAGTTGCGCTGGCATAATTTACTGCGGAGGACCTCAGGGTGTCTTGGACTCTTCTTTTGGCCTAGAAGAGATCCAGAGTAAGGTTATAATTAACACTCCCAACAAGCCACAACCTAGACAACAACATTAAGAATGCTGTGTGTGTCTTACTTTGATGTGTCCATTTTCTCCTCTTCAGGCACCTTCTCTTCTTCTTTTACTTCTAAAAAAAAGAAAGAAAAAAGAATCATAGATCTATAGATAACATAGGCTTTGTATCATATGGGATGATTTAACTTAAAATGTGAACTCATAAGAAATGTTAAAAAGTTCCCTTGTTTCAAACTTAACATGAGAAAGGTGAGAAAATGAGAAAAAAAAAAGTGAATAGATACCTTTTGTTTCCTCCTCACCTTTCTTCTCCTTTTCTTCTCCCTCTTTCTCTCCTTCAGTTTTGGCCCGTTTGGCTTTCTTGAAGCTGGCTGCATTTCTACGGCCGCCTTCGCCTTCATCCTCTGAGTCGGAGAACTCCTCCTCACATGCTATCCTTTTGTCATGAGCACGGACTAAACAGTAACAGGAGGACAGGGTTGGATTAAAACATGGCTCACAGATTTGACTGCAGGACATATGGTGTGACTTTGTGACGTGTTCCTACTGGAGATGCGTTTGTTGGGGTCATCCTCCTCCTCATCCCCGCTGTCCTCCTGCACAGCATCCTCAGGAATGGCTTGCATCTGAACTCCTGGGGCATGGGGTAGCATGCGCAAGTTCTCAAACAGGCGCTGCCTACAGGACAGAATACAGGTTAAAAAAAACTGACCAGAAGCTAAATCTATTTCACAGTGAACCGACATCAATCAATTGATCTTTATTTGTAGAGATACAGGCGCTTATCAATTACTTGGCCAAGTTTCAACTTTCATATCACAACACAAAACATGTAGGAGCTGCTGACCGATGAGGAGACTGGATTATGACTTGCTGGTGCTGCACAACATGCATAATACAAATTAGCATTTCAAATGGATAAGAGGGAGAGAAAAAAAGCCTTAACACTATTGGCCACCTCATGCACTCACTTGATTTTCTCCAGGTAGTCGTTGGTGTTCTGATTGGTCATGTTTGAGGGGCTGATGTGCAGCTTGAAGTCTGGTCCAAAGTACTCAAAGTAGTCGTTGTATGGGAGCTCTGTCAAGTTCAAAAGTGAGAATATATACACTTTACATTTTCAAAATCAAATAAATATGAAGTCATTTACTTGTTTGAATGAGGCCGCTACCAATGTTTCATGTCTATAATACCTCCATTTCAAGCAAACTGTACAAAATGTAGTTCTCCACTAATAATTGTAATAAGTAAGGGAAACTGCCCAAGCCAAGAGGGATGTCTTAAAACTGCCATATCCAATACAGCGTACACCTATAGACTCACCGTTGGGGATGGAGGTATCAAGGGCTACAGCAGTCTCATACGTCCAGCAGCGGGCCACATTGCGGATGGTGTAGCCTCCTCCACCGAGCATGAGTAATGGCAGGTTGAAACTCTTCATGTACTCAACACACTTAGCATGACCTAAGCAAAGAAGAAGAAAATACTTTGGACTCTCTTCTCAACTTGTCAAGACAGTTGTTGCAAACCTCTTTGCTTACAGTGTTATCAGGGGACCATTATGTTTTGTCAACTGACCTTTAATGGTGAGGTTAAAGCAACCAAGCCTGTCTCCTGACAGAGAATCTGCTCCACACTGCAGAACCACTGCACTGGGTTGGTACATCTCCATCACTTTGGCCATTATCTACACAAGAAAACAAGATATTCACACTCAGATGATACATCAAGGGAGATCTGAATTACAAAAACATCACAGTCAACATGTCTTGATGAACTTACTGGTTTGAATATGGCTTCATATGACTCATCATCAATCCCATCCCTCAGTGGGTAATTCACAGCATAATATTTCCCCTTCCCAGCACCAATGTCCTGCAGAGAACAGGCCAGAAGTTAGTTCACTATATGACAATGAAGAAAACTGTTTATCTGTTGAATATGTTTTTAGGCTTACCCTCAGGTCCCCTGTGCCAGGGAAATACTCTCCATACTTATGGAAGGAAACTGTCATAACACGGTCTGTGGTGTAGAATGCCTCCTCCACACCATCCCCATGATGGATGTCAATATCTATATACAGAACTCGCTGGTGGTATCTGGAAAGAAGAGAAGAGGGGGAAAAAATAATTTCAGTCCAAAAACTGTTGAGATGAGACGTATAGTTTGTGATATTGTTCTTTCTTAAAGTTAGACTTAAAGATAATGTGTTCAAACACACAAGCAAACATCCGTGGGGTGGCTGTGATAGGACTTTTTTTTTTTACTCACTTCAGTAACTCCAGAATGGCCAGTACAATGTCATTGACATAGCAAAAGCCTGAGGCCTCAGACTTCTTGGCGTGATGCAGGCCTCCGGCCCAGTTGATAGCAATGTCGGTCTGCTGTTTGTTCAACTTGACGGCACCGGCTGGAGCACAGGGAGGTGGAGAGCGTTAGCAACTACAACTGGTACACACCTCAACAGATTGTTGGGGAGCGAAGACGGTCACGAATACTGTCCCCAACAAAACACGAGTGGTCATTTTAAGAGGAACAACGTACCGACGGAGCCCCCTCCTGAGAGCTGGCAGAACTCAAACAAGCCGTCGAACACTGGACAGTCCTCTCCCACATTAACTGTAAAAAGCAAAGGCAGAGAAGTGATCATCCTTTTTGCTCTCCTCCAAGAGTTTGATGAGGGCGAACGCAAAAAAACCACAACCCAACTCTTCGCCCATACTTACATCTCTGCATTTGTTTGCTGTACTCCGACATGTTGTCCGGTCGAATTGAACGAAGGAATTTGATGTAATCATCACTGTGATACTTAGTCATCTCCTCACCGCTGGCTTTGTGTGGACGCTGTAACACACAATTTAGTCTCATTAAAAACAGGATATACACTGACGTATTTAAAGCATTGCACTCTTCATTTAACTTACATAGATCTCCATCTTTCTGTACAGGCCATAGTTAAGCAACAGGTTGTGAGTCATGCGGATTCTGTGGGGCTTCATAGGATGACCCTGGCCGTAGTAATAATTCCCAACATCACCTGAAAGGAGGGAAACGAAAACACAACAGGTTGTAATGTTAAATGTTTTCAATGCAATGTAACACAAAAAAACTCATGCATAATGAGTGTAGAGCAGGATGGTGCAGAAATTCAAAGGTACAATCATGCTTTTTCTGTAAAAGATGCTGCAGACAGACGGACATTAACCCTTAACATATACGGTCATCTATGTCTTCATTAAACTCTACAAAGTACACAGATACACGATCAGGATGTCGCTTTATCACTCGTAGCGAACACAGCCGATCACAGTATCATTATATTAGAACTACCAGGCAGTACATGTAGCGACATGGCCCATTTGAATGTTAGCTTAGTTGTGGCGTTAATGAAGTACGCGTATCCCCTTTGTTAGCGCTCTAGCTAGTAACCATAACTAATCTAGTTTAAGAACTAGTATCTCACAGGTAAACGCGCGAAATTACATCGCAAAGGCAATGCGTGTATTAAATAAGATCAATATCATAATTTGTGGGGCACACACACTCTGTATGGACTTAGCGACAGGATGTTCGATTGAGATGTAGACGACCGCCCGCGACTTAAGCTAGCTAGGTTAGCTAACGTGCCAGGTTAGCATGAGGTGAAACAAAGTGCAAACCCTTTTGTCGGTGCAAATGTCGCGGGTTTCATTCATCGGCGCATCCGTCGTGTTTAAAACAGATACATAATAAAGCACTCACCGTCGTAGTAGTAGCAAACTTTTTTCTTTGTTCCTTGGGAAGTAAGCGCCATTTTAGTGCTGTTTGGCTGGCTTCAGCGCACACCGCAGGAGACAACAGCGACTAGAGGCGGAGAGTTTGTTTCAGTCAGCAGGATGTAATGTGAGGGGCTGTCCACAAGGGGCGCTGTACTTCATGTGCTGTCAGCAGGATGTAATGTGAGGGGCTGTCCACAAGGGGCGCTGTACTTCATGTGCTGTCAGCAGGATGTAATGTGAGGGGCTGTCCACAGGGGGCGCTGTACTTCATGTGCTGTCAGCAGGATGTAATGTGAGGGGCTGTCCACAGGGGGCGCTGTACTTCATGTGCTGTCAGCAGGATGTAATGTGAGGGGCTGTCCACAGGGGGCGCTGTACTTCATGTGCTGTCAGCAGGATGTAATGTGAGGGGCTGTCCACAGGGGGCGCTGTACTTCATGTGCTGCCTTTGTCCCACACTACTTTATGCTTTACACAATAAAAGTCTATTATTTTCATACATTTAGATGAACAAACTAATTAATTAAATAAATAAATAGTGAAACCCCTTAATTGTTAATATAAATATCCCTATGTAAAAGGCCGTGTCCTGCATTTAATATAGAATAGAATTACTTTATTCATCCCAAACTGGGAAATTATGGCGTTACAGCAGCAGGTTATTCAACACACAATATAAGTAAAAAAAACAATCTTAGCAAATCTAAACATAATATAATATTAAATACAAAGTAAATAAGTACTAAAAATATCTAAACTAAGAATGTGAATATATACAACCAGGATTTAACTTAGCATTACTAGTCTTAAATAGGAAGATTAAATATGCAAGATTAAATGTAAATGTGCAAGAACAGAGTCGTTAATGGTTGTAAATTAAATATGAAAGATTAAATGTAAATGTGCAAAAACAGAGTTGTAAATGGACAGTATTGACATAAGTTAAAGTGCATGAGTGTAGAAACATAAGTTAAAGTGCATGAGTGTAGAGTATATATAGAGTATATAATATATATAGAGTGTATATTTCATTATTTAAGTAGCCTGCTGTAGTATTAAAATGTATATTATATATATGTATTATGTTATATATATTAAATAATCCTCGTATAACAGTCAAATAGTTAGTTTAGAATAGCATCCAATGTAAGCCTACGAGCTTTTTGGATTAGCCTTTCCATACCTAACTGCATAACTCTGCACTATCTGCTTTTTTAAACATTGCTGTACATATATAAACAACACAACTTCAGAAGGTCAACACTTTTTTATTTTTTTATATTCAGGTTTAATTACAGATTTTTTCCTCAACTGTTTATAGGTTCTTGTTTAAATTGCACATATATTTTTATCCCTGCACAGGTTATGTACATTTCTTGTATAAGTCTATTTTTAATTGCACAGTTGATTCATCTAGGGGTATCCTTTAATCTTTTTTCGGGTTAATATATATGTATGGGAGGGGGGGGCATCGGTTTTGCGGTTTAATTTGTAACAAATGTTTCATGTCATGTACGTCTTGTAACCTGCTACTGGATGCTTTGAATTTCCCTCGGGATCAATCAAGTATCTATCTATCTATCTATTAAGCAGAATTTTAACCAAGCAGCCAGCTTGTCAATGAGCAGGCTAGCTTTTTTATATAATCCTATACTGTGTGTTAGTAAATCTATAATAATGCACCATGTTTGATAAGAATCTTAGTATTAAACATAAACACTTACACATATTTAGAAGAGTTGAAGTGCTATCGAGAAGAAAAGATAGGCTACCTCATATTCAACTTTTTCAAAAACTATTTGCACGATAACAAATGCATCTTTGAAATGGTTGTCCTATTTTCTGGTAGGCCTATATCAAAAATAGTATCAAAAGCATGCAGCTTCAAAGATTACAGTGCCCTGAATGCAGCATTAATATAGATTTCATAAAATTCAAATGAATGCAATGGGTTCTATTTCGTTTAATACAAAAACTATTATAACATTTTTTATTGGAAGTAAATGAAGTGGGTAACATTGTATTTAACAGCAGAGGTAAAAAAAAACCATAAAAAAATACAGCAGTTTGACAGTTTAAACATATTAGGAATGAGTTTGTTCAAATACATCATAAAGTTCCCTTGTTCTCCAAGCAGCATTATAGCTCTTCTGTCTGCTGTGGCTCTGCTGTGATCCAGCTGGGCAAGAGTTTCAGCTCCACAGCTCCACAGCTCCACACAAGACTGAATAAGTTCAATAAGGCCACTTCAAAAAAAGACTCACGCAAAAAAAGTACTCTTACTTTGAAGATCTCAGCTTGAATCTTGTCAACATGAAGGCTTATGTCCAACAAAAAAAACAAAAACAAATCCACGACCCACCTTCAAAGGCTGTGCCTTTAACTTGAATGTATTTATTGCATGTCTGTAAGTCTGTCTGCATTGTTATGGCTATTCCTGGTACTGCCTCTCTGTGGCAGTGAAGAAATCGTCCAGAACACTCCTCAGGTACTCAAAGGTGGGCCTGTCTTCTGGAGTTTCCCTCCAGCACAGACACATGATGTTGTAAAGCCCCTCCGAACTATTTTCTGGCTTTGGCATTCTGTAGCCCCTCTCCAGGTTCTGGATTACCTCTGGGTTGGACATACCTGAACAACAGATAAATTGTTGAGGAGACAATGAATATGTTTCTTTCAGCATTTTAAATCTGTGTTGGATTTGTAATTTGGTGGTTAGGTAGTAGTATGGTTGCTGTGAATGAGAATTTACCAGGGTAAGGTATGCGTCCATATGTCACAATTTCTGTCAGGAGGATCCCAAATGACCACACATCGGATTTTATAGAAAAGGTGCCGAAGTTAATGGCCTCTGGAGCAGTCCATTTGATGGGGAATTTTGCACCTTTGAAAAAAAGAGGAAACTTTTCTCAAAAAGGAAATCAGTTTTGATTGCAGTTAATATTTTTAACCAAGATAAATTCATCCAACAAACAAATGCCTTATAAGAAAATGCATGAGAATCACATAAGCCTGTCAAAAAAAAAAAAGGTTGAGTGGGCTAGAGAGCGGATTTAAGTGAACTGCTATGTACCCTCTCTTGCTGTGTATTCATTGTCCTCAATCAGCCTTGCCAGTCCAAAGTCAGCAATCTTACAGATGAGTTCATGAGACACCAGGATGTTGGCTGCTCTCAGGTCTCGATGAATATAATTTTTCTGCTCAATATAGGCCATTCCATCAGCCACCTGCAGGGGGCAGCACATTATTCGACAAGCATTACATTTGTGTGTGTGTGTGTGTGTGTGTTAAAGCATGAAAAACATGACTGTCAGCAACCTGTGCTTGTGTTAATATTGTGTAAATGTGGACAGATGAAGAGAAATATTGCCAAACCAGGGAGTTAACCACTTCCCCAGGTCGATTCCTTTGACCTTGTTCTCCACCCAGGTACACCACTGTTCCTGCTTTACTTCCTGAAACTAAGAGCTGCTGCCCTGACTCGATACCTCACCGCAGACTGGCTGGTAATTCTAAAGACTGTGTCTCTGATTCAACCAAATACTACATGAGTCAATTTGTCTTTGGCAGACTTCAGAGGAAACATAGCTGTGAGGATCTTCAGTGTCTGTGTCTGTGTGTGTTCAAACAACTCTCTCTGTTTTGCTGGGTCACTGGTGTATGTTTCAGACATAAGAATCTATCACATAAGTCCCACTTGCCTCGGGGTCTTCTCAGACATGTGAGATGTTCGTATGACGTTTGTGTTTCAAAAACTTCCACCGTCGTCATGGCTTCCTACTCAGGGAACTTACTTACGCCTCTTCACTCTTTGTTTAATTAATTTCCTATAGTTGACTCACCAGAAACCTTCATTTGTTTTGGTTACATTAGATTTAAGCTTTAGGCTCCCAGCTGACATCGGGTTTGATTGAACTTCAACTCATCTGATCACAGACATGAACATATACGTATTTGGGAAATTAGAAATATGATCACTTGAATTTTTATGGTCAAAAACGTGATCAGTTAAATTTGTAGTGTAGCACTTTTACTGCTAAGTCGGTGCATTTGTCTGGCTTTAAAGCATCACTCTGTTAAACATGTTCACCACAAAGCCCCTTCTACACTCAACCACTGCATGAAGCTATGCATAAGGCTTAACTTCGCATAAAGTATCTTTTGGCTTGCCTTGAAGTTGAAACTTCACTCTGTCTTCCTGTGGTTGTATTTTCCGTTCCCACACCTTCAAATCGTGTAAGTCAAACATCTTCTACTGACTTGTAACATTCTAAGGAGTCAGTAGAAGTGGGCATGATAAGAGTTTGACATTTTGGGAAATAGTATTTTTCAGGTAAAAAAAAGGTTTGTACTGCTCTCATTTCTGCATGCTCTATAATTAGAGCCATTACCTGTGTAAAGACTGGAAACTGAAGGAGGCTTGCTTGCCCTGGCATTGTTCCAGGTTAGACAATATACCTACCAGAACCTCCTTTAAGATCAGTTAAAGTATCTTATTTATTATTATCTGATTATTATTTTATATTCTACTAAATTTAGAAAACACACAGTTGCACTATGTATTCATTAGATCAGATATAATCTGTTAATGAGTCAGGTGAAGATTTCCTGAAAAGGGGATTGTGTTACCAGTTTACACTTTTTCTTTCATGTCTTTGTGCTAATTTTAGCTAACCCTCCCTTTTTTAATCTTTAAATTGAAAAGTCATGTTGAAAGTGGTATCTTTTTTTGTCATAAGAAAAATGTTAAACATTTGTGTTATCTTGTAGTATCAAGTCCCATGCTAAAACTTCTGGCTTTTAATGTCAGCCAGCAAGAGTAATTCAGAATGACAGTCAGAATGGAATACAGTTCCACGTGTGCTGTGAGGGTTTTTTCTGAGTAGGCGCCTAGATGAGGAGTAAAAGCATTTGTCGTCATATGCACACCTATCCAGCGCTGTTATTTCAAGACAAATGTTGTGACCATGTTTCCTTTCTCTTAGGATCATGCTGAGAAAACAGGAAGCTGTGAATTAACTGAAGCGGAATCAGAGATGTGTAGTAGCAGAACATACATTCACACACACAATGATAGTTGAAAGTTATGACTTGCCTGAGATGCCATGTCTATCAGAGTGTTCATAGGCAAGCTGCTTCCCTCATTTGTTTTTAGGTAATCCAATAGGCTTCCTGTGAAAATAAGAAGTATGTTAAAAAGCTATAGAAAATCAAACAATTTATAAACTAGCCTATCAAGCTCAAATGTCTAACATATCATGTGCACCTCAAAAGGTGGACTCCAAATGCAAATAAAGAATAGGTTGGGGTGACTCATGATTATTAGAGATACTTGTTTATTGTCTCTTACTTGAAGGTGCAGAAGAGAATCATCAACAGTGAAAAGTTATTTGTCCTAGAGACCGATGATATTTCTCTTGGTTATTAGCGCTTATATAGCTTATAAGTATAAATAGACAGAGTTGGAGCAGAATAGCAGATTAAATCGGGGACACTGTGAGGAAGTTTACAAAGCATCAGTCAACATGATGCATGGTTTCTGACAGTTGACAGTTTGTGTTGCGTTTGATTACAAAGAACAATACGTCTGCACGCCAGAACAACCAAGTCAAACTGAAGGAAATAGTTTAAGAGGAATGACCGTGCCAGGAAAGAGAAGGCCTTTGCTCCTCCGCTAAAGTCCGGAAGAGTGCTTTTGAAGTCTGAGAGCACAGAGGAACACTCTTTGTCAAGGTCACAAAAGGAAGCTAGGATGACACGCCTGTTATTTTCCATCTTTGTTGTCTTCAGTAATAAAAAAAAGGACAAATTGAAAAGACGGGAACTCCGAGCCATCCTTTCTCTTGACAACAGAGGCTGCAATTGTTTTCCTGTCCACACGTGGATCCCAGACAAAGAGGCAGCCTCACGGAGGGCCACTGCTGGTGTTTTACAGGCCACACATGCTCGACTACACAAAGGCACTCCAGTCAGTGCAGCTGGACATTGGCTGCTGTGTTAGCGACAGATTCTCCCTATGCATTTTGTGATTGTTCACCTCACTGAAGACTTTTAGACCTTTCAAGCTAAAATGAAAGCTGTATTGCGTCACTTTCATGTGGCTGATGCATTTTGATTTAGGTGTTGGATTATCAACATTAACAACTTGTGATATGTCGTGATTAGCAGTATATTAAACTTTCATTTCTTTATTCAAGAAGGGGGGGAGGAGAGGAAGATCCAGTTGCAGGATGGTGAACACACTGCCATTGTTAAAGATTGTTCACTACTGTGACCTTATAGTGTTCAGGTATTTGTGTACATGTGACTGTGCATCTGTTTGGGATTGTCTGTGAATACATGTCTGTAATACAGACACTGGAGCCAGGTCTCATCAGGGGTGAACAATACACCGGTGAATCACCTTCTACTAATCTAACACCCCTCGCCTGAGACCGGCCAGGAGAGACTTCCCCTCTGTGAGTAAACACCAGAAGCCTGGAAAAGAAGTGAAAGTTCATGTTTGCTTTGAATTTTCAGCGCAGAGCGGTGAATACAGAAGGGTCATGAGGAGACGCTGAAAATAGCCTATCAGAAGGCAGGCCACTTCAGCAGAACAGCATACTTGGAGAGGCAAGGCTCATGACTTAGCTCCCTTATTTAGTGTTCCGCACACTAATACATTCATCTACAATCACATGAGATGATTATACTGAATGGTTCCAGTTCCATGTGACTCATGTATTTCTATCACACAAATATAAAGTGTGCTGCCGTGGTTTTGTGATCAAGGGTAATTAAACAGAATTGCTGAGGTGGAGCACAAATCTGAAAACATAATGAGTCATGAAAAGGATCAAACACATGGGGCAGCATTTTGTTCAAGCATGTGCCCTGGCTCTCAGCGTCTAATAACAGATCAACATGTTTGATCCTGAATGTCTCTGGCATTGTCTTTGTGTTCCCTCCAGGCACAGAGCTTACGTCACTCTTTCTTTGGTGTTTAAGGTAACAGAGCGGGAGATTAAGGAAATGATTGTTTCCGACAGGTTTGGGCATATTTCAGGTGATGAAACTGAACTGAAATAAGCAGTTATGATTACAGAAGGGTACTGGTTTACTTTTGAAATGAGCATTCAAATTATGGAAATACCCGAGGGCCAGGTTTTCCTTTCTTTTTGATGCTTTCAGTGTTATCTGGAATTGTCTTTTGCTCGTCAGCATTAAAAGCCCGAAGGTTGTGACACAGACTTTTTAGAAGTTCTACCCACCATTTTCCATGTACTCTGTGACAATATAGATTGGCTCCTGGGTAACAACAGCAAAGAGGCGCACAAGGCGTGCATGCTGCAAGTTCTTCATCATGTTGGCCTCTGCCAGGAACGCTTCCACTGACATTGTGCCCATCTTCATATTCTTAATCGCCACCCTTCTGTCATTATTGTAGACACCTGAAAAGAAACGAACATTACTGCATTTCTATGAGGCATTGATACAATTACAAGACACTGCTGCCTTGCTAGCACCTCTTTGAGGCAGAACGTAATAGTTTGAAGTATTAAGGCAAACACTATCTGGACAGTGCTCATATGCAGGTGACAGACTGCATAATGTTAACCATTAATGGCATTCTATCTTAGATTATAAGTAAGCTAACAATGGCTAATTAGCATTAAATGGAAATGACTGTCGAGGCTGAAGGGAACATCCTTAGTTTTGCAGTTTGTTAGTCAAAGACGAAGTATATGCTTAAGCGGATTATACATTTGACATACTACTGGCTTGAGAGGAAAAGTTAAGGACTAAATAAATAAATTCATACAGGTGACTAAGTTGGGAGTTGTGGCACATTTCAATCAATCCCACAATATCAACCTCAGACAGGGAAATTGTGTCAGTTGATCAAAGTCATGTTTCGTTCTTTATAAAGATTTTTTTATCTGTTGGTGGGACCAGAGAGGATTTGCAGATGACATCCAGAGTCATCTGTTGGGGAACATGGGTATTTAATGTGAATGTCAATCCACCAAATAGTCCTGGATGGTAAAATATTCCAACCTGTTGGAACAACCAACATGAGCTATGCTGCTAGCAAGACAAAAATGTTTAAATCAATTGTATCATGTTTTTTTTAAAGTGATAGTAAACCAAAGGTGCTTTTATGTCAGGTTGATCAGGTCACAAGAACAGTGGCAATGTCATGAGTTGTGACTGAATATGAACTAAACTAATAACAGTTTCACATGACTGTCATTCAAACAGGATCTCAGTCCAGCTCCGGTACATTTACTCTGCTGTATGTTTTGACAACCAAACCCGCTGCCAACCAGTTTCTTATCCAGTCACATCACGCATTGAACATTTCACACCATGGATGAAGCGTAGCAAATGGTCACTATTCAAAGCATTCCTCCTTCTTTTTTTTTTTTATCTACAATGGAAATCTTTCTGCCATTAAGGATGTTCACTTGTTTTCACGTTAACTAACCAAAATAAACATTTCATAGCAATGACAGTCACTCCTATTATTCAAGTGTGCTCTCGAGCCAGTGTTTGTATGAGGTTGGAGAAACAAATACAGTACCCTAAATATGTGCATGAAGGTTCTGTAAACAGTGAGAAGCTGGTAAAGGAGGACAAGTTCTGTGGTTGGCAATATTTAGCTCGTATACTGTGGGATGGTGAATTGTGCTGGGATATGAGGTTGGAAAATAAGCGTCCAATTGAATAATAAGGGGGTCGTGGCATGGATTTTTTCAACGGATACCCCTGTCATCAAAATATTATGCCTTCTTGTTTAAGTAAATGCTCCACATTGGCAAATGTCATTCTTGCAGGTTTTGTAAATATACAATTTAAATCTGTGACTTGCTGAAAAGTTGTAGTTTGAGGGGTGTAGGATAACAGAGATAAATCCATCTCCAGTATACCATTTTATACAAGGCTACAATTAGGGTTGTGTAGAGGAAACTGTTCTGCATACACTGCAGAAAAAAACCCTGTCTAAATACTTTCTAGTAGACACACAGTACAGGCAACAATGTGACTGAGCAGCTAGGCTTTGTACTGCAAAAAGGGTCAGACTCCGATGTACCAGAGTGCTCTGATGATTGTAGTGAATTCAAGAAGTGAAGTATAGTAGTATTCTTAAACTTATATGAATAACCTTTCCTCCTCTAAATCTTATATAACGTGTTCATCTTCTCTGTCACCCACCCATCCAGACTTCTCCAAACTGTCCTGCTCCAAGTCTGCGCTCCAGCTTCAGAGACTCGCGAGGAATCTCCCACTCATCCTGCCACCAGGGCTTCTGCGGTGCCCTCGACTGACATGGCTTCAACAGCTTTGTGCACAAGCCATCTTCATCCCCTGGATGGCAGAGAGGAGGAGACAAGATCAAAAGAAGTCTGAAAGATACTTGTGATCATTTATCTTGATCAAGAGGCGGTACACACGTGAGTGATGCTGCACAAGCTCCTTCAGGGAGTTGAAGGAGATCTTGGCTGTGATGTAGAAGCCACCACTGTCCATGTTGCGGATTCTGTAGTGCTTGACTCCTTCGCCAGTGTTGTGGTCCAAGACCCTGATTGATAAGGAGTATGACCCTGGATCATAGAGGAGACATAACTGAATGTGACATGCTGAAGGTTTCACAAAAAATAACTGCAAATAAAATGAAGTTTGAGCCAATGCAATAAAAAAAATCTGTTTTATCTTGAAAAGAAACAAGATCAGTTGAAAACTCTAACCTTACACTCATTGTATTATGTGTTGACCAGATTTTGGTCTGTGCAATTTTTTCTACCAAAACTTTGATTGATGCAACACATAGCGTGTTGATACAAGTCTGAACATTTCAACAAATAAGCAGAAGTGAAATTAAACATAGATGAAGCGAGGTTGGGAAATAGGAAGGTGGTTGTGTTGAGGAAATGAGTCTTGTTTTATAAATGCTGCCAGAAGAAACCGGTGTTGGAGGGTCTTATAGATATTAAAAGTATTTTTCTTTCTTTATGCAGTTTCTCATTTCATTAACAAATATAGGCCTATTGAAATGTAAAACCTTTAAACATGTGTAAATCCATTGGAGACATACTGGAAAGCAACCTTGTGACATATAAACTTTGATTAGGTGTAGACTGTATAAAATGACTGAAGGAGGACTTCACCTGGGGTTGTCTCACTCTCTCTAATCAGGTAGGAGCCCTGCGTATTCCCAGGAGCGAGGAGGAGCCTCATGGCTTCGTTTCTAGAAATGTTCTTAAAGAACCACCTGCAGCACAAACACACAACATGCTTCACCCTGTGAGCTAACCACTTCCCTTCCCTCAGGGACACATGACGCACTATGTAAAATGATGTTGTGGTTGAGCGACATTAAGATGAGAGAAATATGATCATGTTTCCTGTATGACATACGCTTCAGTCTCCACTGTGGTCATTGCAACAAAGTTGTATGGGATGTAGCCCTGCTGGCCTGTGGTGAGAGACTCTGCCAAATACCACTCTGGATCGTCCCTGGGTGTCAAAGAGATGAGTGAGTTTACATGGCTGTGATGCCTCACAGTAGTCTAGACTTTTCTTGGATGGATGGTTACATTATCAGAAAGCTGATTCAAAGTTAAGACAACACACAAAAACACTACATCATAAATAATCTGTTTAACTTTCATTCTCATCTCATTTTAATACCTACAGTACGTTTGGGCTGTAGCCAGTATCTTACAAGCAAAATACTAAATTCACCTAGAAAAACCACATCTACCTGGAAAGTTATAAATGACAATAAACAAACTTTGGGAAAGTTTATAAATGTTAAAAATGTGATTGATTTTACCCCTCACTAAAATGCACGTTCTCTGTGTCATATATAGTGTCAGGTGTGTAGATATGATTGATATGAATTTTCCCATAAAACAGACAAACTTTAAAACAATACTGATATATAATATTACAATAAAACCACAAAAACACGAGTTAGGCTGTATACTGTATGTGTAAAGCACAACATGTAATCAAAATGCTTCCAAAATGTTTAAATACATCACAGAGGTCAGGATCGTTTGGTCTTACATTGCCTTGATGGACTGAATAAAGTGAAACTTTAATTCAGCTAGTCACACTGGAAAATTATATCACATTTACATTCTTTAAATGTTCACCTTTTGGAGCCATATTTTAATTTGAAAAAATAAGTATTTTTTTTTTTTTTTACATTTTTTCTACTATTGCCATTGTTAGTCCCAAATGTGCACTGCCTTCCTCTTTATGTAGCTAATATTTATGTTATTATTGACATTTTTCAATATTTAACAGTAGAGGGAGACTAGAAACATGGAGCTGGATTTAGGGGATGAACATGCAACAAGTCCCTAGACAAAAAATATATATGTGCTTCAGACCGCTGGGCCATCATAAAGATCAAGTGCAAGCAGATAAAATGTATTTATCATAGCAGAAAAGGATTCAGGGGGTTATCTTGTTGAATTCATGGCAGTCCAACACACTTATTCAAAGTTTCAGGTGACTACATGGTAGGTTGGTCCTATTATTTTATCATATTCCTTTAACCAAGCTTTATTTATATCAGCAGCTTACTTGTTGATGATCTTGAGTTTGTCGCCTTTCTCAAAGCCCAGGTCACCATCGTGTTTGGGTTCATAACTGTATATGGCCACCACAAGGTTGTCTGCAAAAAGAGTTGAGTCTTTAAAGTTTTCGCAAATATTACAGTTAAACCTTAGAAAGGCTCATGTTATTCTCTTTTTGTTAGCTGATAAATAGCAACTGATAAAGGCTTGATGGTAATGGTGAATGGAGAGTCGTCATGCTCTATGAAGCATTCACATTGTGTGAATTTGTGTTGCTTGTAATTATTGATAACGTTATTAAAGGCACAGTTCTGCTGACCATTCATATCAGCTATGCATAATGAACTGTTTCATGATTACTGTGTAACACCAAAAGGAGCTATTTAAAATATATCTCACATACAGAAAAATATAAAAGATGAGCCAAGACACAAGGCAAATTGAAGCTCCAGACTTAGAAATGTGAATTACTTCACACCTAAATCCTACAATGATGTAACCAATTTAAATTTTGTAAAAAATAAAATGTATTTTTGTAGTTATTTGATTTGCAAATACCACATAGAAACAATATCATTTAAGCAAAGAAATTCATGAAGAAAAAGCAAAATGATAAATATAATCCTATATACTCTTTCATAATTTAAGGAATACAAACTAAGACAGTAATGATTGAAATGTGAAATACAGAATACATGCCCATATGTTACAATAAATTGTGACTGGACATAAGCCATAGAAAAATAATAAGGCAGTCTTCTATATTTCCCTATGTTTTGTCGTTTTTTTACAATAAACAAAAACATCTGTTTATTTAATACACATCTAATATATCTGTGTCTGTAATTTATTACCGATAAGAAATAAGTGAAAAAGTGCTGTGAGTCTTCTCTCACATAATTCTACTCTTTCAAAAGCAATAAGCGAACACTTGTCTCACATGCGCCTGAAGCCACTTTAACAACAACTAAATAAACAGAAAGGTAAGCTGTTTCTTGTTACCTGGTAAAGGAGACATGGGAGGTGAATATTGTGATGGGATCAGCTGGTCAGTGTACTGTTGAGAAAAACATGATGAGAAGTGCGTTTGAAATTCTACTTTCCAAAGAACAAAACAATATGTGTTAAAACAAGGCACCACACATGTAACATCCACAGTAAGATGTGAACGTTGCTGTTTTTTTTTTTTAGGCAGGAATCATTTGTTAGCATAGTTTGGTTTTTCGGAGACAAAATGTCTAGATGTATTGTGGTGCACACAGGTGGTTTTCTCTTTTATTTTTTAATCTAATCATCTCACTCATGGAGAGGAAACAACAACACTGGGAGAAGAATTAAACTTCCATTTAATCACACACACACACACGCGCGCACACACACACACACACACACACACACACACACACACACACACACACACACACACACACACACACACACACACACACACACACGTCCAACACAGTTATACAACTTGTCTAGACTTCAGCACACAATTGTATTTTGTATAATATTCTTGGTAATGGTTATGTAATTCACACAACATGACGGTCATGTTGACAACTTTTCACTTCTGGCCACCATATTCAACCTCAAGAACAACCCAAGCTGACTTACACACAGACGCCTATCCATACACAACCATGTGCATGTACTGACACCAACACAAACAGTACAAAAAGTACATTGACACTTACTGGATTGCATGACTGGGGAGGTATGGGACAGTTGCAGTGATCACAGATTTCATCCAAGTTCTCGATCCAGTCACTGTCTGAATAGTCTGAGCTGCAGTTACATCCCATCTTTTCTGCAATTTAAAGGTCAAAGATATTTATAATGTGTATTGTATGGGTATGAAGTGTTACATTGATAATGATTTCTCATTTTAATGGCAAAATGCATCTTATGGAATTATTTTTACGCGCATTTTAAATAGCTACAATGTTACATTCTTCTGTATGTTACATTCTTCTCTCCTGGCGGCCTAGCCTAGTTTTCAAACATCCCGCTGTGCATTTTGATTTGAATACATCAACTACTGTTAGCTGAAGATGAGACCAAACATTAAAAAGCTTCTTTTTTTTTTCTTTTTTAATTCCAGCTAAATTTGCGTGACAGCAAAATGAGTTAACACATTTTATTTTCCTGAAACCTCTAGTCGGAAATGTCTCAGGGTTTCACCTCAAAATGGAGGCTCAGTGGTGAAATTAAGAGGCTCAAAAATGTTAAAGCTTTCATTTGACACTCTTTTAAACACCTTACAAACCTGGAAAAAAAAGTCAATTAAAATCACTTAAATCTAATCCATAACTGTTACAGGCAACTAAATCACAGGTCTTTATGTGTTGAAAAATGAGAACTGATGTGAAAAGCAGGCTCAATATAAAACAGTACAAAAACTAATCTCATGTAATCCAATGTCTGCACGTGTTCTGCATTGTGGTTTACTCTGGTGCTCTGTACAAACCAGCTTTCTCAAGCTCACTTGGCTCCCACTGGAACTCTCATGGAACAGGGTCAGTGGGCTAATCGCAGCGGCCGTCTGTCCCAAAGGCTCAAAGCCATGAGAAAAATCTGGGGACGCCTGACCCGGCAATAACAACCCACCACTGTACTGAGACCCTGAGGAACCAATCACAGCATGATCACTGGGGTATGAGGAGTTTTCTTTATTTTTCAATGATTGTCACCCCTATACGCCTACTGGCCAGCACTCAGGGAGTCACACAGAGTCAGCATTTTCCACTGAGGGTCTGCTCTCTACTTTTTATGATCTGCTGAAGGACTCTCCAAAATAATACTTAAGATTGTTATCTTTGGCAGAGTATTATTGGTATGTAGATGGTGGAAGTGAGGTCTCTAACAATGACCCAGGACGTTTGACATTTTTACTTCCATGGCTGGAATCATCAGTGAAGTATGTGGATGGCTAAATTCATTTCACAAGGCATTGATGTATCAATGAGATCCTATCTTATCTTATCTTATCTAAAAAAAATAAAATGTTTAATTACATTAGAGAATCAGATTAGATTTTTTCTTGAAATTGCACCACAAAATGTGCACATACCAATGTCTCTTTGCGCTTTAACTCGTCGTCATCACCTACATCTCCTCCTGAATTCAGATATGTTTTAGAGTAAACCAACTATACAAACAATACTCTAACAAGCTTGAAGTTCACGTCCGATTTTGACAAAGAACTCAAAAATATGAATCATTTTCAGCACAGTTGTATTATGACGGTAAAGCCTCCTAATGTCCTCATGTGCTCCAGTCCTCTTTGTAATATTGGACAAATTGAACAGTGATGATGAAAAAATCCAGCAACTTAACAAAATGACAGTTGTACGCCTTTTTTTTTAATCATATTTGGAAACAAAATGTATTCAAGCTGATTTGTTAATTGTTCTGGATGTTGACGTTATAATTTTCAAGATGTTCATTTCTAATATAAATAACATTCTCTCTTAAAGGTTCAATGATCTCAGCCCACAACATCTCTGATTTATATAGCATATTATAAATGAAACTTTTGGATATTACAAGGAAATGTTTTTCTCTCAATCTGAACGTTCTTTTTTCTACATTCTAAACCTCACACCGAAGTATAAAACTTACCTCTTTATAAATGAATCGTCAAGCATCCAATAACATCAGATTTCAAGGGCTGCCATAGAAATGTTCTTTATGTCA
Source organism: Labrus mixtus (assembly GCF_963584025.1). NCBI lineage: Eukaryota > Metazoa > Chordata > Actinopteri > Labriformes > Labridae > Labrus > Labrus mixtus. The sequence goes on along the minus strand of NC_083629.1, from coordinate 9,376,232 downwards.
TAAAAAATCTTCAAAAAGAGGCTGTGAAGATCGTGAAGAGGCTGTGAAGATCGCTTCTCTTTTCATAGCCAACACAATGCAACAATGTCGATGTGTGACTGTACACATACGCTAACACACTGGTTAGAGGAGCTGAGGTGAGTTTCCTGTCGTTGGGAGGTTGAGGGTTGCTCTGAAGGCTTTTAACAGGTGCTTCACCGTGCAGCTGTGTGTGAGCACGGGGAGCGTTATAGGCTCCATTGTAAAGGGGTCAGGACAGCACCTTTCCCAAAGTGGAAGCCAAGACAAATGTTCCAATACAATTCCAAGCCAGTGGTGAGGTTATATTTGTATGTTTTTTATGTGTATAACATCTGTGAGTCTGTGACCTTAATTGAGAACAACTTAACCTGCAAGGGAGGATTTCATCAGATAATAATTTAGAATGTATGATATCTGCAGATATGCAAATTAAAGAAGCTCTTGGGGGATTCGGGACAGATTTTTTTTGCTGTTTTGCGGTTGCAGAGTGGCTATTTTCATCAATCACATGTGGTTTAGGTCTGTCTTGTTTGTGGCCAGCAACCCAATTTTCACAACTTAGTAAAGATGAAAAACAAAAGAGACAAAATTAGAACCAAAGAGGAAACAAATGTCAATCAGTTGATGAACCATGTCCAAAGCTCTCAGTTGAAATGGGGCCACTGCATTTCACCCTGAGTGGAGACATGAGTAAAACGAGACTTGCAGATATGTGACACACTCCAAGCCTGCGCTGTCGCATCTTCTACTTCGCTGAAAACTCCTCTGTGGGCTGCAACGCTTCTCTTGTGGTGAACGGCTGCTGCTTGAGAGTGTGCACCAGCAGGAAGTCAGTCCAAACATTACAGGAAGTGTACAGAGATGTGTACTCAGAAGATTGTCTCAGCATAGATTAAGTGTCACTTGCGATAAAAAACACTTTAGCGCTCTCTTTTTCCATTAACATATACTGTATATAAGTGTGAGCGTGTAAATTTAGAAGGGTGGGTAACAAAAGTATCACTTTTTTACATTTTGATATTGATACATGTAACAAGATGTTACATCAATAAATCAAGACAAGATGCAGTTTCACACCCATTCCATTCCATCAGAAGGTAGAACTTTATCAGTTTAAATTCCCATTCATCATAAAATGATTACCCTCTTTAGACATCATCTTTTGACAGGCATTATGAACTTTTAAGGGTATCCCTAGTTTCCCCTCAACTGCAGTTGTCACTACCTCCAAATGTGGTTGGAAATCACATTCTGTTACGCAATCAAATAGAGATACTATCAAAAATGCATAAAGTTTTCCAGACCTCCTACCCTCACCTCAAAGATGCAGGTGCTGGCCTCCTTCAAGTGTGTGGTGTTTTTTTTTTTTTTTTTTTTTTGCTTATGCTTCTCATGTATATCATACAGTACAGCATTTAACCATATCCAACATTGACTTGAGTTTAAACAAACTGGGGATGCATTTTCCTTATGTACACTCTTCTATCAGCCTCTGCTCATATGACATGTGGTATGATATGCGGAAAAGGTCAAAGGAAAGTATCTGCAGGGCAGAGCTGAGTGGCATAAGAAACACAAGTCAGTGGCGCTTCACTGGAAAGGCATTCCCTGAATAAAGCCTGTAGGTAAAAAAAAAAAAACTCTGCCTCTTTAAATTTCCCATTTGATACTTATTTTAACTGTTGAAGTCTAACTTCACATGACCTCATCCATGTCCTGAAGTATGCCACATTGTGAACATCTCAGCAGTTCTAGTAGTGCTCTCATTTCACACAATGAACAGACTTTGCAGAAACATATTTGGTTTCTTGTAAAACAAATTATCTCCAACAATGTCTGTGTTTCTACACATGCCTCTAGGGCTCCATTCATATGTGTGGATTTTACACCGGGTCGTGTATGTCTCATGGACAGAAAGAAGACCCTACTGTGCAGGGTGACATCAAAAGTGAGGACGGATAATGAGGATGGATCTGATGGAATAGTGGTGACATTTAGCCTGAATAAGATAAGAGTGATGTGAAGAATTACTCCACAGCACGTCTAAAACAACATTGGAAACTAAAAAATAAAATTCACAAGCAACATACATATAGCAAAGTCTCTTTAATAGTGTGTTGTATATACAAGTGAAAATAGCAGTTATAATCTATATATCACTCCTCAAAAGTGTTTTATTCCTTCTTTTACTAATGCTGTTATAAAATATATCATTCAACTTGAACTAAACTGCCCACTGCACAGTAAAATACACTTGGTCACTGTCCAGCCATATATGGTTACTACTCTGTGCGCTGCAGCATCTCGACATAGTAATGGAAAACAAAATACATTAGGCATTGCCTCCTGGGTCCTGTCACTGCAGTGACAAGGCTCAGGAGATATTTTTGGTTTGTGAAAATGAAGCGTAAAAAAAAAAGAAAAGCTAGAGTGTGAACCCTACCTTTATTGAGGGTACTGTTAGGAACAGTACTAAAGTGAAAACTCTAGTGTTTGAAGTATGTTGCAGTAGAGAATGACATTCATCTGACTAGGCCAGAGCACACCAGAAATGCCATCTTCATATTTGTGTACAGTATGTAAGGCTTACTGGTAATGTAAAACAGGGGTTTCCAGATGTTCATCATCTGATTTCAATGGCCTGAAAAGATTTAATAATATTTGATATGCTTGAAAAATGAAAAATACTTTTTGGTTCCTGTTTTGTAAATGGATTTATCCTGCAAACATCTCCTAAGGCTCCAACCCTTTGTTTCGGACCCCTTGATCTAATTTCATTAGCTGTGTAGTTATCTGAAGAGCTCCTGCAGAAGACACAGTCTGAAGTGAGCGCCGTCATATTCCTAAAACAACCTCCTAACTTTACACCTATTTAAGGCTTATGATACATTGTTTTACAATGCCATTTGTTGGGAGTAAGATGTTGCACAAAATGCCCATTCCATGTCTTTTATTTTTCAGCCCAATCTTACTACTCTGATGAGCATTGCTCTATGAAGTCAGCAGCAGTAGAGAAGCTCAGGCTCAGTCCAGGAAAAAGTGTCTGTATTAAGGCTGACTGGAGATGGAGGCTTTCTTTTGTATGTCAAGCCAAGGTGCATAGCAGTTATTCTATTTGAACTCTTTGCTTGCAGTGCCCCTTCATTCTATCGGCAAAACTCCTCTGAAAGAGAAAATAAGCCTCATAATGTGTCTACACAAATACAGAGGAGGTGATGGGAATATCCTCAGTCAGTGATAAGTAGGTTGGGCTTTTTAACACAGAGAGAAGCGTCTGGAGTTTATGTTCATCTTGGTGAGGCCGAGGTGTTTGAGTGGGGTGGACAGAGCGAAGGCCGCCTTCATAGGGATGTCACATAGCAGGTCTGACTCCTCATCGCACTCCTCCAGTTCGTACGTTGCATCGTCCAGCATCTCCTTGTGGCGATCACACACCTGCTCTACCTTCAGCCGGTGAATCTCCCCCCGCAGACGGATCAGCTGACGGGCCAGCTGGTTGTCCTGAACCTGCATCTCCCTCTGAGGAGCAGGGGGTGAGGGGGGCGGGGGGGGGGGGTTAAGGGAGAGGGAGGTTGAAGATAAAGTCAATGAGATACCAGAAAAATACTTGGGAGTTTGGAGTAGGATTGCTCTCCTCCAAGGTTTATTATCATCTTATTCAGTAAAACTGAATTTCCCCTCGTGGGATTAATAAAGGATCAATTATTATTATTATTATTATTCAAGTGTGCATAAAACTGGCATGTAAGGGCTGCAGCCTGAGATAGTGGGAACAAAGATCATCACATTGTTTAACAAACTGTTTTTACTAGAACTTTGTGAAGTCCTAAGTTCATGGAAAGCTGACAACTTACACCTGAACCATAGGGAGATTGGCATCTATATATATCACACATGTGGATGAGTTCCTTTTTATTTTGAGAGGTAACATTAAAATTCACTTTTTTTTAAGTATAGTTTTTTTTTGTGAAAAAAGGTGACATCACTTACCAGCTCCTTTCTTAGGAACTCCAAAGCATCATCAATAGTATCAAAGCCACAAATGTTGCGGACAACCACTTGAGAATTCTCATTACTCGAAGTCGCAGGAACAGAAACAGCTTTTCCTTCGGATCCCGGACTGTCTGCGGAATCACTCTCCTTCCACGATCGACTCTGTACCCGCTCCTGCCACTCCAGATAGGATGGTCTGCGGGTCTGCAGCTTCAGCTTCTCTGTCAGTGCTTTAAGGCTGTCCAGGTCCTCAGTCTCCCCCTCGGAGGAGTCCCCTCCAAACTCTTTAAAGTCCATTGGCGCAGTGATGGCAGATGGTGCTTGGGAATTCGCGTTCACTTCGCTCTCTGGATTGGCAGCAGGGCGGTAAGAGCACAACAGGTCTTCACCTCCTTTATATGGAGACGCAGTGACCGCCCATCCCGCATAGGACAGAAACGCTGGATTTAAGTGTGTGCTATTAAATAACCGGAATCAACATCTTCAAGTTCCAGGTGTCTCTCTAATAATAATTAAAAAAAAAAAAAACAATAGCATAAAGTTAACTCTGTTTAATCACTTTAAAAAAAATAAATGTTTCTGGCAATTTGGAGACAAGCTTGAGTTTCTCTGCTTCCACAACAACCTTTACAGTCCCTTATTCATTTAAACAAGTGTTGTTGTCATGCGTGTTCCTCACGAGTTACTTAAAGATGCATAAAGATGAACAATTTACAGTTAATGTTACAATAGGCCTACATTTAAGCTATGTACACTAGTAATACCAATAGGCTACATACATTGGCTAGCATGCACCACTTTCTCACTGATGTTTGAGGCTATACTTGCTTGATTATAAAACTATGGTTTGCACTGCTTTATTGCTGTAGGTCTTTCTTTAAATAACTCCAACACTTCTTTTACCTCTTCAGAGTGGGGCCAAAATAAAACCTTGTCACATCTGGTGTGCGTTCAAAGAGGGTTTACGTTTGAATGTGCTGCCATCTAGTGCTCATTGATCATATTACCACGTGCCCAAAGCCGCTGCCCCCCCCCCCCCCCCCCCCCCCCCCCCACCCTCGGTTTTTTTTTTTACCAGCAATTTGTGACACATTTCAGAGTTGCCTTTTCTCAGGAAACATGCACTTCCGCTTTCTTTTCTCTCGAGCAAAACGGTTTGTGTTCAGCCATGTGTGAGTGAAGTTTAAGCGCCACTGGGGTCTGGCTGTGATCTGAAAAAAAAAAAAAAATGAATCTATTTATAAGAACCTCATCGTTAAACAAACAGAGCGCAAGTGCGCCGCTACCCAACTGAGATAACAGGGGACGGAGTCTGCTTTTCTCACGAGAGGCGAGGAAGAGATTTGAAGTGCGTTTTTCACTTCCAAAGGGCAGGGTCACGTCTGTTGAAGGAGTTAACCTGCTGCAGAGGAACTTGGCTTGTGACGAGGAGCTGATGGAGTTTTCTGAACACATCAAGACAGCCAATGTGGAGGATGTTGTCCTCCGACAGCCGCTACACCCTCCGAGCAGAGGCACCCTGTGCATCACAGGCCACCACCTGCTCTTCTCGGACAGAGAGGAGACAGGCACCCGGCAGTTTCTGCTGCTCCTCAGGAACATCGACGCTATTGAGAAGAGGTGAGGGAGAAGGACTATTCATATCTGCAACAATGAACATAATTGACCAACTATAGGCTATCTTCATCATAAACTGAAGATATATGCTATGACAGCCATATAACCATTGCTTCCATTTGTTTCAAGTGGCTTAAACATATGACTGTTGATTCCACATAATTAAATATCACTCTGCATAATGAAACCCTTTTCATTGCTTATAACCACTAATTACAGCATTTAATATAGGGCGAAAGATCTTCATAGGACAAAGGTTTTCTGTGAGGATTATTGTTAAAAACTCGGTCTTGTTTAAACAAATAACACCATTTATCAAAACCAAAGGGGTCTGTATACTGTTCCAGTGAATGCTATTATTTCTGATTGTCTAATTCCATTATTCCTCAAATCTTTTCAACCAGTGTGGAAAACCTTTCGGCCTATTCCGGCCTCTTCTCTAATGCAGGCCACAGTGAAAGGTTGGACATACTTTGTGTTGCCATGTGTCTGCTTCATGCTGCTCACAGATAATGGAAATATAAAATGTGCTAACTTAGACTTAAGCAACCAAATGTCCGCGTCACCTTCTACACACACTGTTGAGTGTTGCTAACTCCTAACCAGCTTCTTTTTTCCAAGTCTAAGCATCGCTGAAACCAATTATTACGGTGTTTTTTTTGGTCAACAAAAACTCTTTTGCAAAGTCCCCACCCACACAGCCCAGCTGACTAGGTTTGCCTTCCTTTACAGCTGCAAGTCACACTGTCTGCACTGCTACACTCAAAACAGGTTAGCTGGGGGTGGCAGGGTCATATTGTTTCAATTGCTCTGCTTAATTTCCCCCCCCAGGACATCTGGATCTTCAGGGACAATAACCATCAAGTGTAAAGATCTGCATGTTCTCCAGCTTGACATCCCAGGCATGGAGCAGTGTCTCAATATTGCACACTCTATTGAGGTATAATAAAAAATATGCTAAACCTTCTAAGCCTGTAACATATAGCAAACATGGATATAAGTATTTTGTTCTCAGTTTATGTCCTCTCTTTAAATACACAATTCCTTTCTTGTGGGTTTTAAATCTGATAAAGTGTTCTTTCTCTAGACCCTGTCCTGTCTGGACTGTGCCTCGGAGATGTATCCTTTCTTTTACAGACCCTCTGATCTCAGGCTGCAGGACCAGTGGGGTCTCTCATCCACTGAAAAGCTCTACAGTCAAATGAAGGAGCTCGTAAGCAAAACATAAATCTATGTTTCCATATGTCTCTTTCTCTTGTGGACGAATGAAAAACATTATGTGATCACACAAATACAGGCAACTTTTTATAACAACAATCCAGCCAGGAAACTAAATGTAGGGGTCAGGATGGAGGATATCCCTGTTGCTTCGCTTGTATTTGTTTTCGCGGAACTCCAGAATGTGCTGCACACAGCCTGAATATGTGCCTAATAGACATGAACCTTCCTCTGGGAAATAGTGTGTCACTATGGTGAGGGGCCGACCCTGAGGGCAACATTGTTGTGTGTGTTTTTACAGGCATGATGTTCCAAGAACATGTACATGTCTGCAGTCGTAGTTACATGTCTGTTCCTCACTCTGAAGAACTTGTTTGGAGCCTGTATGTCTCAATTGTAGGAATTCATTGTTCTGAAAAATGGCCTACCAGCTCCTCTAATGCTCACTTACTAACATCTGGGGTTTTTTTCAATTGTATTACAGACCTATTTAACAAAAATGTAGGGCAAGATTCCTCTGTCAGACCTGTTCATCTAACTATTTGCCTTAATGTGTTAACAGGGCACCTTTTTAATCAAAGAGGAGAAATATGTTGTTCAAATACACTATATTACATTCAACATATTTTGTATTCAGCTTTAGCGTTACAAATCCAATCTTCTTAAACAGGTTGGATTAAAAGAAAACATTTACGTTTATAAATAAAAGGCTAAATAGAACACTTGTAAAATGTTGATGTAACAATCAATCTACGCTCTGAAAAATAAACTCAAAAAAGCTTTGGGTTGATCAGCAGTAATGTCTTATTGAAGAAGGATTGGTTTTTTGATAGTTTTTGATTCGCCATTTTCATGTTTTTTTTAAATTTTAAAGATAATAAAAGAGTCAAATGGTGTGAAATGGTCTGATGATTTTGCCCTCAGGTAGAAATTTGCCATTTTGGGTGAAAATGTACTTTTTGTGTTAGTTTTTGCCTCTTGTATTCGTATGTCACACTTGTAAATCAAGAGTGGAAAAACAAAGTCGCTCTGCCCTCTGAGTTCAGATTTTGTGATTCAGCAGGAAGCAAGTGCACAATGTATGTGGGGAGGAAGGTGAACTAATTCAACAGCAGAGCTGTTTCTGTATCTTTCGTATCTTTTGACATAAAGCCACAAAACAGGGTGGCTAGCGTGAAACTTAAGTTGGTAGTGTACAAAGATTACAAAGGGTGACAAAAACATGAAAGTGTATTTTTTCCGTCACCATTCATTGGTTATGTGTAACTGTGACTTCTCTTCCTGATCCTCTCTCTCCTCTGTTTGCAGCATGATCGATGGCGAGTGAGCACTGTGAACAGAGACTACTCAGTGTGTCCCTCTTACCCTCCAGCTGTCATCGTCCCAAAGAACATAGACGATAGCGTGCTTAAAAAGGTTGCCAAGTTCAGACAGGGAGGACGCTTCCCTGTCCTCTGCTACTATCACAGGAAGAATGGCATGGTGAGCGTCTCATTTATGTATCCTGACCAAAATCCTACAATTCATACGTAGAGATACGTCATTCAAACGTAATGATTACACTCAAACAAAACCTTTGCAGGTGATCATGCACAGCAGTCAGCCGCTGCCAGGAGCCAATAGGAAGCGCTGCAAAGAAGACGAGGACCTCCTCCAGGCTGTGCTTGATGGCTCAGACAAAGGTTATATTATTGACACACGCTCCAGTCAGCAGGCGACGCAGGCACGGATGACAGGTGGAGGGTTTGAGTCCAAATCCTCTTACAGCTGCTGGAAGAGACTGCACAGACAAATGGAAAAGTGTGTGTATGTGAGAAACGGTTGAGGAGTAGTGGATGCTGTTCTGTCCCTTTAAACTGACTTCATTCACTTTTTTGTTGTCTGCAGAGGTAAAGCGCTGCAAGAGAGTCTGATTAAGCTGGTGGAGGCCTGTGGTGACGAGTCCAATAATATGGATCGTTGGCTTAGTAAGCTTGAGAATTCAAAGTGGCTGTCTTACGTCCAAACCGCCCTTTCAACTGCTGGCCTGCTGGCAGAGTGTGTGGAGAGGTAGGAACTCCAACCAGGTGTTCGTCTGTGCTATTGGTACTGATGGTGCGCACCTATTGTTGTCTAACTGCAAAGTTTGATCCCTTCTGTGAATCTGTTTTTTTTTTTACCCTAAGAAATTTGGCAGTAGGGTAATTAATAAGAAGTTCTAACTTGTAAAATAAAATGCAAAGCAGAGTAGGGTTTTCTGGTAACTACACCAACTATACCAAGATGAATGGAGAGTGAAAGAGGTCAAAAAGCTCCTGCAACACATATCGTATGAAGATCAATTTTATTGACTTTATTAGACCGATGCGTTTTGGTTTGTGGCCTTCATCAGGGTATGAAACGCGTCGGTCCAATAAAATTTATCAAATTGATCCTTACACAACTTGTGAACAAATGTGTAACAATAATTTATGTTTAACACAACACATAAGAAGCTTCAATTTAGCACAAGAAAGTTGTAATACCTTAACCACATTATCATCATTATATAAGCAAGAAGGTCTAAAGAGACACTTTGGCAAAAGCTGTTCACCTCTATATGTAACTAGCGAGAAGAAAAAAATCTATATTATAGTGTTAGCTACAGACCAAAAGCATGGCTGGACATAAATGCAAGGACAAAATATAATAAAAAAAATACACATGCAACAATTAAAACCTGTCAGCAGCACTTAAGTTAAGGACTGCTGTCTATTTGTTTGGGCCAGGGACGGACACTCAGTTCTAGTACATGGCTCTGAAGGGACGGACTCCACTCTGCTCATCAGCACTCTGGCTCAGCTTATCATGGATCCACACTGCCGCTCCCTGGAGGGCTTTCTGGCTCTGCTAGAGAGGGAGTGGGTACAGGTGAGTGTATGTCTGTATATGTGTGATTCTAATAATCTTAAATGTATGTAAATGAATAATGTATCATTTGAACTGTACATTTTAAAAAATATGAACAGGACTTGAAATAGAGACACAGGAGCATTAGGACAGGGTAACTACATCTTTTAAATTATGTTTTTCAAACGCAATAATGCACCGATGAAAATATTGAATAGCTTTAGATTTACTGAGTCTCTGTGTCTGAAATAATGTTTAAGACTTATATAACATTTCAATAAAGATGACATTTTAAATCCAAAGGAAGATCTCTTTCAAGCACTATTCTTCATGCTGTTATTACCAAATATCTTGCTTCACAGATATTGCTTCACAGTTTACCCCTCAAGAAAAGGAAATACCGCAAGAGAAAAGAAAGTCATATTCAGTCTAATGCATGAGTGGGCATGTATTTTTACAAAACCTGCTTCTCCTTCCAAACATTTGTTTTAACACGGACATTGTAACTTTATGTAGATTTCAGGGAAACGGCATAACAAGTCACAGCTAAACATTAATCGTCCATTATTAAACCATAATCCTTGTATATGTTCACATAATTTTCAATTTACCTTCAACAAAAACATAACATTATGGAAGAGGATTAAGTTTATTATTTTAAATTTGTTTTGTTTGTTTAGTTAAGTTTCACAAGGAAATAATGTTGGAATTTGTTTGTGATCTTATAAGAACTGTGCTTGCCCAGTCCAAGGTACCTGAGCTGGTGCCTTGATTTTGTTTAGCATGGTAACAGCATATACATTCTGATAGACAATTGATATAGTTTATACATCTTTAGAAACAGCATTGACAATAACAACTTGAGAGGTACAATTGCAATTGTGTGAAACCCTGCCTGCAGACAATCAAGCTGGCCAAGTTTTATAAAAGCTCAGTCCCAAACTGAATCCTCAGGATTGGAGTATTTGACGGGCTGCTACACCAATCAGAACCCCTCCCCCCCTCAAAAAATAAAAAAAAATAAAAACAGCTATAAGTGGGCTGAACATCCAGATCTGGAGGGATATGCTTGACACAAATACACATTGATACAAGACAGGTTTGGCAGTTTATGTAAATAAGTGTTCTTCTCCCCAGGCAGGACACCCATTCATGCAGCGATGTGCCCACTCAGCCTTTTCACACACCCGTCTCCAGCAGGAGTCCCCCGTCTTCCTGCTGCTGCTGGACTGTGTGTGGCAACTCTGGCGTCAGTTTCCCTTGGCACTGGGTTTCTCTGAGGCACTGCTTCTAAGGCTGGCGACTGAGGCCTACGCTTCCGACTTTGGCACCTTCCTGTGCAACAGCCACAAGGAGAGGTCAGTGGTACTTCTCTGCGTGGCCCGGAAATGGGAATTGATTGTTTTAGGGGCGGCAGTAGCTCAGTCTGAAGGGACCTGGGTTGGGAACCGGAGAGTGATCAGTTCAAGTCCAGGTGCAAACTAAATCTGGAAATTGGTCTGGTAGCTCGAGAGGTGCCAGTTTCACTTCCTGAGCACTGCAGAGGTTCCCCTGAGCAAGGCACTGAACCCCCACCAGCTCAGGAGTGCTCGCTGTGGGCAGACCCCTCACTCTGACATCTCTCCATTAATGCATGTCCATAGGATCCTGTTTGTGCATGAGTATATGTATCATGTTCAACAACAGAGTGTACGATTGAGTTTCCCCTCACGGGATTAATAAAGTATATCTTTTTCTTCTTGAGACTAGATAGTTACCTTACACCTCGTTCTTCTCTCTCAGGTGGGCTCTAGGAGTGATGGAAAGGACTCACTGTTTGTTCAGAGCTCTGTTGAGGCCCAGGGAGAGAGACTACTACTCTAACCCGCTCTATGAACCAACTGAGCTAGCAATCTGGCCCTCAGTTCACCCTCAGTCCCTGCAGCTTTGGAGAGGTAACTTTAAACATGAATACAGAGTTGTGTATATTCATTATTTTTATGATTTTTAAAATATTTTTTATGCACTTTGCCAGTGACAGCCAGATATAAGTTGTCTGTTACTCTGTTGCGCTTAAAAATGTCTTCTTATTTGGCACAAATCTCAACTGGATGAACTAAACACAAAGGTCAATGTCACTAACCTCATGTCATACCTATTCACAAGAACTCAATATCAAATGATTTCCTGGAGGACATATTTTAAAATTAATTTGCTTAATAATTCTGCTTTTTTACAAAAAATGCCAAAGTTCTACTTCACTGTGACATCATACTGTCCTGGAAAAAACTTTTTTCTGCCCATATTCCTATCATATATCTTAGTTTATATATCAACTCAATTACTGGAGAAATCAAACACCTGAAAGGAATGGGCCAAATGTATGTTTTTTTAATCAAATGTGTTCTGAATAATGTTTCTAATGAAAATCTAATGCAGAATCATGAACCTGTTTATTTAACAGGATAATTCACACTGGCAGAGTTGTCCATGCTTAAGCACAAAACAAATCCGCTGATATCTTTCTTAGATCTATGTTCGATCTGTAAAGATAGATGGATCTGGATATACATATTTATTGCGTTGATTGCTTAAATGCCGATCAAACACCTGTGGGAGAGATATGCAGTATAATCAAGACAAGATGGTCAGTCAACTGGAAAGTAACTGCACATGTTTAGATTGATAACGCTTGCTTTAAGACTAAGAGCACATTCTGCTGGTGACAGCCAGGAAGAGAACTGCTGTAATACAATAAAACTCAAATGAAATGGCCTTTGACTGGTAAATAAATCTTGTAATATCGGCCCATATCTGAGAAACAATTAGCTGATACCTCTAGTTACTGGATAAGCTCATATTGGCCGGTATTATCGGATGGCCAATTAATCGGTCGGGCTCTAATTTACATATCCTGCTCAAGCCCATATAAGGGCATGACACTGCAGGACCGTGTGTGTGTGTGTGTGTGTGTGTGTGTGTGTGTGTGTGTGTGTGTGTGTGTGTGTGTGTGTGTGTGTGTGTGTGTGTGTGTGTGTGTGTGTGTGTGTGTGTGTGTGTGTGTGTGTGTGTGTGTCCACATGACTGGTTGATCTGTATTTTACTCTTACCATCACCTGCCCAGGGACAACAGATGGAAATTAGCTAGTTAGCTAAATCTGGTGCAAAGCATCCCTTCTCTTCTGAGATTAATGTTTTTGTTGTACACTGTCACTGATTCAAATAAACTAACAAACTAAAAACAACTAAACTACAAACACACAAAAGAGAGAAGTCAGGAATTCCTAAACTAATATCTTATGATCTTTCACACTGAACTGCAAATGTGAGAAAAACTTTGGTAGTTCTTATGTGGAAACAGTGCTAATATAAGTGAGAAACAATTATTATGTTATATTAGGAGTGTCAGTAATAGTCTACCACAGACACATACATTATGATATCAATTGTTCAGTAAATAAAGACATCAGAAAAGGACACACCCGGCGAAGTGAAAAAAAATAGTTTGATCTTAAATTTGAGAGAAATACATGACTGAAAGATGATCATGTCTCATCATTATGGAGACACATTATGATTACACTGAATATTTATTCTTAAAGCTTCTACTGTAAAACAATGCAACATGTGACAGATTTGTAAATTTACTGGTGTTTAAAGGTGGATTATTGTTATCATCGGGAGTAAGTGTTCTATTTTCAACATCCATCCTGGTCAGCAGTCAGACAGACAAACTTTCACGCTCACACCCACCGGCAATTTACAGTCTCCAATGAATCTATCGATCAAGTACCTGGAGGGAACCCATGCATGCACATGGAGAATATGGACATGACATACATGCATTAGAACTGGAAACCTTCATGCTCCACTGTGCAGCCTATTTTCAGCATACATTTGAAACATTCTTACCTATCTGCTGAGTTTATATTCAGAATCAACCTTTTGCAGATTAAACATTGCATTATTAAAATGAAAGTTGAGTTAAAGTACATCGTGCATGTATGTATGTTATATAATAATACAAAGATGCAATATAAAGGGAAACAGAATAACAATCATTTCTCCCTGGCATCTGGCAGCTCTTAAATGTGTGTTAGTATGTTGTTGAGTGTTCTTAGATGTTTTCTTTGCCAAGAACTAACCCAGTGAAGAAAACTTAAACGAATGACAGAATCTTCCTGAAAATGGCGTTTAAAAATAAATCCCTTCTTAAGAACCGTTTGTGAGTGAAGCCCAGTGTTCTTAACATTTGACACAATCATCCACTTAGAGTTAAGGATCAATTTATAAGATTTTAGTTGTAAAAAGGTCGTAGGGGAATATCATTGTGGCCTCAAATCTTTCCCATTCTGATATAGTTAACATCTCAGCAATGCAAAGAGGGAATTAAATGAAATGTGGTTTATTTTATTATTTATCAATCAGTGAGGTAACTACCAGGTGCCAATGGAGTAATGGAAAATCTCCCCTTGCTCTCTCATGTACCTGAGTTTGTATTTTGCTCCCTCAAAGGAGGTCTACTGACAATTACATGCTCTGTAGTGACACAAATAGAGACAGAGTTGTTGGAGGTGTGACCTCTCCTATATTATTTAGGCCCAGTTATTTTGTTGCTTCATTCATAATGTCATTCTGGGGGAAACACTAGCTGATGTATTCTGAAACTTGACTCTAGACTGATGCACAAAACCAAAAGGCAGTAATGCTAATTCCAATTCCTCTCCGGGCGGCCTGGAATCTCCTGCAGGATGATCTGTGTCTGGGGGAGCTGGTTTCTTTAAATCATTTTAAAAGTAGATTGAAGGTGTTGGAGGAAGATGCTTCAGGTTGTAGATGCTTTGACTAATGACTTTCTGATCTGTGACTCAGGACATGTTAAACTGTGTTGTAATTACTCTGTGTTTTATGTCTGTAACTTTTTGTTGTGCTGCTGCCCCTCTTGGCCAGGACGCTCTTGTAAATGAGATTCTTAATCTCAATGAGATTCTCCCGGTTAAATAACTTTAAAATAAAATTAAATAAAAATTACTTTGTGATATAAGCCTACAGCCTTGCTATTTACACTCATTCGTGGACTTTAAGTGTTAAAACTGACTTATGCTCATTTCTGATTCTCAGGTTTCTTCCTGAGGTGGACCCAGCAGAGTCGTCACCTTGAAGAGGCTCAGGAGGAAATACGAAACATGGTCACTGAGTGGGGAAAGCTGGCACTTAAATGATGAACATTCAGATAATTCTGAACAATTGAACAGTCTCAGCCTGAACATGTGGAGCATGTTTTAAACAAAAAAGTAACCAATGTGCAATGCCTTTTACTGTGGCTTTTTTTTTTTTTTTTTACAACCAATCACATTTAAATATTTATTATGTTTTTTTTACTCGTTCAAAAAATGTTCATAAGAAATGTTTTGATTGATGTCTTTTGAGACTGCATTTTCAAATCATATTTGGGTGCTTTAAAAATGCTGAAGAGGTGTTGCATGTTCTCAAAATGTTGCATCATCTCCTTTGGGTTATTTATTCTGTCGTATATTCACTCATAAATATCAAAAGAGGAAAGCTGTATATGTGACACACCTCCCAGTCCTGTTAAGCTCAGCTAAACACTCTTCACAATACAAATCCCTGTGCACAGCAAGTCAGCATGTTTGCACACATGGAGCTTTGCAAGCTGGAGACTGTAGTCTGTTTTAGTCAAGAGCCACAAGCTGGTGATTATACAAAGTGGACAAGGACCACACAACCCAGCATGACTTTCTTCACCTGCTTATTTAACCAGTAGTTAATGTGTTTACTAAACTGACTTCATTGTCAGAGTTGGTCATTTTGTTTAGAGCAATAGTTTGGGATTTACTAAGGTGCACGGCTGGTTTTGGACCGAGACTCATCTGTTGGTATTTTGGATTTTCACACAGGTAAAAAGCATTGTCTGTATCCTCCTGTAATTTAATTTAAATAAATGTATTCTTTGAACAAAAGCCATGAAGGTTATCAGTATATTGAAGTTCTGGGTAACCAGTTCTTTCTAGTTCAATTTGTTTTAACTTTTCAAAGAACTGCTACTGGACATGCAACCAGGTGTGCGGGTCTGTGTGCCCACTATGGCTGTGCTGGGCATGTTTTGCCGAGGTTGTCTGAGCAGGGTGCGAGGTTTGCCAGGACGCAGCTTCAGCTGTTTGCCCAGGCAGATGAGCAGGTGGAACAATCAAGAGACCTGCACATCCCCCACTCCTCAGGAACACCCCCGTGTCCTCATCACAGGTAATACACAGTTTTCATGTCGTAGCTGCTTCCTCATGACATTCATCCATTAAGGATAAAGTTAGGATAAATTCACTGAACCAAGAGCTGTACTAGTCTAGTCAAGCTACCATTGTTTTCTACCGCTTTCAAATCTAACTGTTATGTACTGTTGACTGCAGAGCCGTTACAAAAGGGGTTGAGTGCCTCCTATAGAAAACCATTAAAGGGAGCTGTGCGAGTTACTCCCACCCTTACAGGCAGATGTTATGTTTATATTTAATTAAATAGTGGTTTAGCAAGGAGCTATAGAGTTACATCAACAAAAATGGAGGATTTGTAGCCATATATGCTGTGTTTTTTTCTTTTTTACTTGTTTTCAGTCTGCACCAGTAGCAGGACCCCATTTAGCCTCGTCACAATAGAGCACGCACAGACAGTGCTGGTGATTTTAAAGAGCAAATGGGTGATGCAGGGAGAATAATAGCCTGCAGTCACTTTTAGTCCCATGACTAACCGTTGGAACAAACAAAACAAACTCAAAGACCAAAAACTTAAATTTCATTTTTTATAGCAAACTTGAAACGTCACCTTGTTTAGTCAGTAAACAAGTAACAGCCTAAATATGCAACTTTGTCTCTGTATGCAGGTGGTCTGGGACAGTTAGGTGTAGGACTCGCACAGATACTGAGGTGGGTTATACAAAACTCTTTAAGACGTTTAAGGTTGTCGAAGTATCAGAAACTTAATAACATGTCTATATTAATGTCTAGGAAACAGTACGGAACAGATAATGTTATCCTGTCGGACATTAAGAAGCCTCCACCTCATGTTGTCAGCAGTGGTATGCAAAACCTCTTTTCTTAAGCTGCTATTTACTCACATTTTGCTCTGTCCATTTTAAATCATTTGTTATTATATTTTATCTCCCTCTTTTATCTTTTCTCCCATTAGGTCCATTTGTTTACGCTGACGTGTTGGACTACAAACATCTCCGAGAACTGATCGTAAACAATCGTGTGACTTGGCTGGTCCACTACAGCGCTCTGCTCAGCGCTGTTGGAGAGGCTAATGTGGCTTTGGCACGCAAGATAAACATCACAGGTCTGCTGGATACAAACACCATTTAAATGTATTGCCTATCATAGGGATTGACCATTTTTTAAATTTCCTTTTTGGATCATTTTCTGTCCACCTAGGCCTCCATAATGTGCTTGACTTGGCCTTAGAGAACTGCCTACGCCTCTTTGTCCCCAGCACCATTGGAGCATTTGGTCCCTCTTCTCCACGTGATCCAGCCCCTGACCTCTGTGTCCAAAGACCTCGAACCATCTATGGTGTGTCAAAAGTGCATGGAGAACTGATGGGGGAGGTTGGTTAAACTTGACGTTGTCTTAAAATGCGGACACAAACCCATACACCTTGTAAAACATGACTACATCTCAACATTTGTTGCATTTTTTTCTAGTATCTTCATCACAAATATGGTCTGGACTTTCGCTGCCTACGTTACCCAGGTGTTATATCAGTCAACACGCCGCCTGGAGGGGGAACTACAGGTATTACATCACTCAATGTCAATCTGCATCTCTCCCAAATATTCACGACTACAGTGGTTTGTTACAGCTACCTACAATACAATACATGCTTTCTCTCTTCACAGACTATGCAGTGCAAATCTTCCATGATGCTCTCAGCACAGGTCACCATGAGTGTTACCTGCGCCCTGACACCCGTCTTCCCATGATGCATATCTCTGACTGCCACCGTGCGACAGTAGAGTTCATGCAGGCTCCAGAGTGCCAACTTTCACTGAGGACCTACAACATCGCCGCCATGAGCTTCACTCCGGAGGAGGTGGCCCAAGAAATCCGCAAGCATCTGCCTTACCTCAAGGTCACCTACAATCCTGACTCTGTCCGCCAGACCATTGGTACGACTTGAAACATGTACACAAGTACACATACCTATACATGTGCAACATTTAGGAATGTAGGATGATACCTCTTTTAGTGTTGAATATGGTAGTTGGCCAAATTGGTGTACAACTGACAAGCCCAAAAGAGCATGCTATATAGACCTATAAAAACACAACTAATTGAGGTTAATAACCATTAGTCTAACCATTATTGTGAATCAAATTGACTTTATTATGCATTTGACGATGTATTCTAGCATTTACAAATTATAA
This sequence comes from Labrus mixtus, assembly GCF_963584025.1. Classification (NCBI taxonomy): domain Eukaryota; kingdom Metazoa; phylum Chordata; class Actinopteri; order Labriformes; family Labridae; genus Labrus; species Labrus mixtus. Next base: position 9,358,102 of record NC_083629.1, on the reverse strand, counting down.
CAGCTTATTTCAAAATAAATCTGTTTTCTTACATCTAAGAAATATTTGCTTTTAATTTGTTCACATTTTATTCATGTCATAGCAGAGTTTACATATCAATAGGTGGTATTTAAAGCTTTATCTGTCAAGTTGTGAAGTTACTTGTGTTTTTTTTTCTCAGATGTACCTGAAACATTGAGTTATACATTCATTCTGACACAGCTGTCTTTAATTAAAATGATGTGATGGAAGTAATGTGGTCATCTTGCTTGTCACTTTGCAGCAGACAGCTGGCCTGTGAGGTTTGATGACTCTAATGCCAGGAGAGATTGGGGCTGGGCACCAGTCTTTGGGCTTGAGGAGCTGGTGTCAGACATGCTGCGCTCCATTCGAGAAAAGAGGACCAATGAGGGTTTGCCAGTCAGCTAGCAAAACCTGTTTTGATTAATTCCCTATTCCTGACTTCTCTTCAGTCTTTTTTTTCCCAACAAGATACTACTTTCCACTTCACTTTCACAAGTTGTCAACCTGTAGCATCTGTTACTCTGGTATATGACAAATATGAGCCAGGGACTGTTTGTGAAGTATGGTTTCTGAGTCATGAGTCAGAACCTCAGATATACAGTGTAAAATATGACACAGTATGTATTAGCTCAAACAGACATTTCAGTATTTTTCAGGGGATCATATACTGTCAAAGTCAGAGCTTCTCTTCATCCTTGTTGTTTTTAATTGTTATTATAGTCAAGGCATCACTTTACACATGGCAATGTTGCCTCAGATGAAAAAGAAAAGTACTTGTTTTCTTTAAGTTTTAAGAACTGTCATGTTAATCACATCCAATGACACAATTCTCTGTTACACTGTTTGTGAACATGTGCATCACAATATGGAGCCGTTGTACATTTACAGTAACACATATTGGATAGGCTTTACTTTCTGGATCACCTTGAATAACCTGGTCTTTCTACTCTGGACTGTAATCACCTATTAGCCTATATGTAATTTGGCTGTTTTAAAAAGCAGTCTTGAGTAATAATAGTCTCTATAATGAAAATATGCACTGTATACATCCCCACTACCCTTGCTGTGGCATCTAAAAGGTAGCTTTTATTATTTATTTTTCAGCAGTGTGATTTGGGTTATGAAGGAGTATGAATAACAAAAAAAAAATCTTTATTAGGCTACTGTGGATTACTTACTTCCAAAAAAAACATATAGCCTATTTTAAAAATGCTGTGTACTTTGAATCAGACTTTGAATAATAAAAATGTTCATGTGTTAAAAAAGTCTTGATTTCCATGTATTCTGGTGATGTTCATTTAATTTCACTACATGTAGTTACTGGTTTACTTGATATATAAACACGTCAGGTGTTGTGCTTCACGAACACAGTGGGTGTAATGCGGGTGTCTTCCTGTAGAGGCGCTCGTTTCACCCGACGAGCCTCTGAGATTTCACCGGAGACGCACGTCCTTCTCACAGCGCCTGTTAATATCCATTATCTCCAATAATGGACGCGGGATTCTTCCGCGTAAGTTATTTCATTTTATCTATAAGCTTTATTAACTTGCTGTCAAGTTGGATTGAAACTTTTTGCGTGTAGTGAGAACTTTAATTTGCAATATGGATTTAGTTGGAGGGCCAGACACGGCACGGTTAGGGCTCCGTCTATGAGCTGATAAATAACATCTTGGTTTCCGACATTAGCCGTGTTTAAACTTCCGTATGACTAGAGTTTACATGGTTTTGCAAAGTAATTAGATTTTTTTTACAGTATAGACTTCTGTTATGATTCATTGACGCGCACTGTTGCTGTTTCTATATTCACTAGTAGATAGAAACCTGTTTCAGGAATTAGACAAGCCGATCCTGCTAGCATGCTTCTGCTAATTTATTAGCCTTCAGTAAAGATGGCGTCCAGGCGGTGCGTCGTTTCTGTCTCTGTCACGACCACGCGAACGCAACCGACCACAAGTAGACCAAAAGTGTGTTTAGTTTCCATAATGAAATCCGCTTCATTAGTATGGTCATGTCAGCACTTTAATCGACCAGTGTCGATGCTGTGGATAACAGCCTTCCGGGTTCCCGTGGAGGATTAACCAGGCTGTTAGCTAAACTAATGCTAGCTCATCCGGGTTCAGGTTGACAGTGTAAATATCTCCCGGTGCTGTAGTCACATGTGTACTATCTGTTTAAACACACCGCAGCGTCACATGTTTACGGGAGAGGTAGACTTTATTTAACTAAACTTTAATTCAGAGTTTTGTTTGTTATTAACTGAGTTTTAATGATGTTTGTTAGATTTGAACATGAAGTACATTTAACATGAATGTGATGATGTTTCTTCAGGGCACAAGTGCGGAGCAAGACAATCGTTTCAGCAACAAGCAGAAGAAACTGTTGAAGCAGCTGAAATTTGCAGAATGTCTGGACAAGAAGGTATTTGATCATCCACATACTAAAACAAAAACTTCTGCATAAACACTTGTAACTAAATTCTCCATGTAAACAATGTGGTCAACATAATGTTCTTTTTTTTAATTGGGGGCCTTGATTGTTTGTGTTTTCTTTAGGTGGACATGACCAAAGTGAACCTAGAAGTCATCAAACCTTGGATTACTCAACGAGTGACAGAGATTCTGGGATTTGAGGATGATGTCGTCATAGAGTTCATATTTAACCAGCTTGAGGAGAAGGTAATGTCTTTAATGAGTGTTTTTTCCCTTTTTTTCAAAGCTATCATAAATTTGAGGGCATTTGTTAGTGAGGATGAACCTCAGCAAATAATTGCACATCCTAGTCAAATTGAAATGGAATGGGTTAAAGTAACAATAGGTAGACAACTGATTTGTGCATAACCATGTTTTGCTGTTATGTGAAAAAGTGCCTTTATTCAGCAGTCTTCTAATGATGATGTGATTTATGATTTAAAAGGCCTGAACCAATATGGATGTTATACCTTGCATCAGAAGTATAGCACCAACACCTAATTAGCTCTCTCCTGAGCCCAAAGTCACTGAGCCCAACTCTCCCTTCATGATGCAGTGTGTGGTTTGAGGTGAGTTATATGCAGGGATTACCAATATAATGTCAGTGAAAGAAACACCTGAACAATGCCATGATTATGTTCTCCGTACGTATTTACATTGCATCATTTATCTGCCGAGAGCCTTTTAATCTAACTGCAACAATAGTTTAAAACGGGAACGTTCACTAATGTGCTGCAGCCTTTTTGAATATCGTAAACCTTCTATACGTCATTTAAAGATTAGCTTTAGGTAAACTTAACATCAAGCTGACCAGTATTTTGACCTCTGTATGTTGTGGTCAGAAGTGTTTTCCATTGCACTTTTAACCATACGTAACAGTGATGTGAGGGGGTCTTGAACTCACCCCCAGTTGTTACTGTACATCACTGTAGCAAGTAGAGAACCTCAACCCCTGCAGGACAGCAAAAAAAAAACATGATTTGGACCAGATCCCAAATATTTCTTAACAGTTACTTTGAATCTCTGTCCGCCTCTGTCACTTGGGGTCAGATGTGTGGCTTGTGTTCTTATAGTTTAACGTAAGTTACTCTTAAAAACTGTCAATTTGTAAAAAGTTTCTCATTGGTCATGTTTTTGACCATAACATCCTTTCTGCCATCACAGCTGTAGTGCCAAGCCCTACTCATGTTACGTAGTTATTATTGTTGTATAAAGTAGATTTTGCTTGTTTTTTTCCCCATAGGCTATCTACCTTTTATTTATATATATATGACTTTTCTTAAAAAACTACTTGTGACATGGGGGGGTGCAACCTATATAATTTACAGAGTACCCTGCATTAGACTATTAAGAGGATCCATCCCATAGTTTACTTCCAAACATGTGTTGGTATGTATGGCTATAAGTTTTATTATTGTCCTTAACTCACTTAGGATACTACAAACCCTGTATGTTTAAAGTGATATATTTCATACAAGCACTGCAACATAAAAGTATCAGTCTAGTTTTTTTTTTTAGCTTTTCATTTTATTATTTACTTGCCATAGCTTTTTGGGACAGGGTGGGTTGTTAAAGCTAAGTTAAAAGGGAACTGTTGCATTATAGTGTGAGAGGGTTATTTAATTGAGATTAGGGTATCTCACAATAACATTTGTTTAAAATAAACTCAATTTTTGTGTAACTGTGTACTCATTATTGCTTGTTCGTCTCTTGCAATTTAGATAAATGATATAACATTAAGCTCAAGGTGGTTGAGTCTCAAGCAGTAGGGAGGCGGAAGCAAGCCAAGGGAGCTCCGTGCCCACTGATCCCACGGGACTCACTGAAGACACCGGAACTGTACTTGCAGTGTTGGGTTTTAAGCACTCTGTATTGTGGCTATTTGTTTAACTCCTGATTGTGTAGACTGTTGGGAGACTAAAGAAAGAGGGGTGGGTAGGGACATAGATATGTACACTAGTGGGCAATGCAATTGACAGAATATATGACAGAATATATTTTTGTGTTATTTGAGTTTGTTTTGATAGATTTTATATCTGAGGAATAAATCAGAATTGGGTGTAAGGGCAGTATTGCATGCAGTTGTATTCCACTAGAAAAGTCTCCCCTCAGTTAGCTCGCATTCTCAGTTTCATGAGTTTGTGAGTATATCAATCACATTCTTATTTTGATAGGTTAATGGACCCAGGTATGCTTAAATATCCTAGTCAGTTTTACATGTTTTTAATGTGATTAACTATATAGTCACAGGTAAAGTTAGTGAGAACTAGAAGGTAGGTAGGCCCAATTGTGGGATCCTACCTCCCCCTGATATTTTGCCATCCATTATTTCAATGTCCATATGGTCTTTTCTCTCCCTCCTTCGTGTGTGTGTTACAGCACCCAGATAGCAAGATGATGCAGATCAACCTGACAGGTTTCCTGAATGGGAGGAATGCCCGGGAGTTCATGAAGGACCTGTGGCCCCTGCTGCTGAGTGCCCAGGAGAATATTGCTGGCATCCCCTCTGCTTTCTTAGAACAGAAGAAAGAGGAAATTAAACAGAGACAGGTGAGCTTTCACGAAGGTATAACTTTGCAAAATACCTTTTGTTAGCTATCAGAAGGTCGTGAATTTGAGGTTTAAGTGACTGTGAGTGAGGAATATTAGTTGACAGAGACAAGTATTATAACAACTATCTCTTTGTCCCCCCCATTATTTTATTTTTGAAAGATTGAGCAGGAGAAGCTTGCTTCTCTGAAGAAGGTTGATGAGGATAAGAAGGAAATCCGAGAGAGGGCTCAGTCTAAGAGCCCAAGGAGGTAAGGACATTGTCTCGACATCGGTGGACAGAAGTTGGATGGTATTTATCACAGAACATGAAAAGTAATTCTCTCTTTACTTCATCTCTGTCAAGGCGGAAGACAAGATCACCGTCACCACGGCGAAGGTCACCAGTGAAGCGAGAAAGGAAACGCAGTGCATCCCGCTCCCCGAGACGTAAACCCAGCCCAGTTGGTGGCGGTTCACCCCCTCCGCCCTTGATGCAACTGCCCACGAAACCTTTGGAGCAGCTTGTGGAGCCAGAAACATCAGAACAGAGAGCTATGCCAGAACCAGTAATCCAAGAAACTTCTTCCACTTGGTTAGTGAAAGGATATATTCTAAGTCTTATATTTTTTATTGAATTCAATAGGTTTCTATAGTTTATATTTCTTTTTAATTTGAATATCTTACTCCACCAATTTCTTAGTGGTGTTTTATTAATTCAAATTGTATGGTATTATAATAACCAATAATACAATTTGTATTATATTGCATATAAGCATTCTTTTGTCTTCTTTGAAATTGCATCATTTTGTGTAGCAGTCATGACTGGTGGAAAGTGGGCTGCATCCAAACTAATATATATCCTAGGTTTTTAGGTAGGATAGGCTTGAATGGATGAAAAATGATAAACTTACTGATTAAATTTGTTTCTGGTCTGCAGTGACAATGTTGTGGAGGTGGTGAAAGCAGACTCTGTGACTGATGTCAAAGAACCCTCACCGGAGAAGGTTCACAAGAAAGAAGAAAGGCCCAGGTCCCGGGAAAAAGAAAAAGACAGTAGGAGGGAAAGACCTCACCACCGTTCTCGTTCTCATTCCCGCTCTCGCCGGCGGCGCTCACGTTCTAGGTAATTCTCAATGTACAGACAATTAAACTCTTCTAGTTCTTCAGAAGTCAGATATTTGGAGAATTTAGAACTATTTTGAAACAATAAATGAGATTACTATGTTCTCTTTCTCTTTTTGCCGTTTCAGATCATACTCTCCTCGTAGAAGACCGAGTCCAAGGAGGAGAATGTCTCCTCGCCGAAGGAGTCCCCCTAGACGTGGTCCCCCTGGCCCCAGACACCGCCATAGACGCTCCCCTGTCCGCCGGTCAGTGACTGTAACCCACTGGTTAAAGAAATAATATTTAAATATTGTTTCTTCTTTTCATACTATTTACCTTATTTTACTGAGAATCAGACAATTGTAACTTCATTATCCCTGCCATACGGCAGATGTGTGGGGCCAGTTATACTTTGTAAATACTCTCAAAATCACATTGTTTGTTTCCTACAGGAGGCGCTCTCGCTCTGCTTCATCCTCTGGCAGCAGCTCCTCTGGCTCTCGCTCACCAAAAAAAGCAATGAAAAGGATATCCAACACACCACCCCGAAAACAGGTCCTTCATCCTGACGCCTCCAATAGCCCTGCAGGGAAGGACAGACGGTCTCAATCTCCACGGGCCAGAAGAGGCAGAGGCTCTGCATCACCTGCCAGATCTTCTGGTATGAGCTATATGTTATGTTCATTGTCCTTTCACATTTTTTTTGTCTTACTGTGTACTCAGAGCCACATGACACCTTAAGCTTGTTAGTTCTTAGAAATTTAAATTGCTAAATTACAATCTTTTTTTTTTGATTTATTTTTGGGCTTTTTGTGCCTTTATTGGAGAGATAGGACAGTGGATAGAGCTGGAAATCACAGAGAGAGAGAGTGGGTAACGACATGCAGGAAAGAAGCCACAGGTTGGACCCGAACCCGGTCAGCCCGCCCGCATGGAGGACTATAGCCTCCATACATGGGACACGCGCACTACCCACTGTGACACCAGCGCCCCATAAATGACAATCTTTTTATGCGTAAATTCCCTTGTTAGTTAGGTTACAGAAAACCAAATAGTTACTGTGAATGAGTTGAGGATTAATCTGTTATTTAAAGAGCTATAATTGATGATTAAAGTGATTTGAAGTGCATCTAAAAATCTTGGCTCCTTGTTTTTTTTCAGGTTTCAAGCGTAAACAAGGAGGTAGAGCTGATTCGCCATCTGATAATGCCAAGCCCAGACCTTCTGAGGGGTCTGATTCAGGTAAGCAATATATTAATTCTATTCAAAGAACCATAATGGACTCCAGCTTACAAATTGGGATGAATGGTCCAGATCCCAAACACTTGCAATCTTCAGAAATTGACACAGATGTTTCGTCACTCAACATTCAAGGCAACAAAAATGCCTAGTTTGCGAAGCCAAATGTGTAAATGAATGTCCAAAGACCTTGTTTGAGTTCTCTCACATTTAAAACTACTTTACATTTTGGTTTATTATCCTCACATGACGAAACACAGTTTAAACTAACATTTTACACCATTGTAAAAACATATAGTTCATATGCACTATGCTGTGTTGACGTTCTCTAGCAGCAGTCATAAAAATATACCTTTTTTTTTTTCTGTAAATCTCACTTTTTCATGGCAGTCTGATTTACTGGCATTACAAACAATGATGAGACACTTAATGCTCTACATTTCAGAGGAGGATAAAAATGAGAAAGGGACAACAGCAGATTCCGTGCAGCAGCGACGTCAATATCGCAGGCAGAATCGTCAGTCTTCTTCAGGTTATAAGCATTTATATCCCCTCATGTTCTCCCCCATACTCTTTAACAACGTCTCTGTCAATCTCCTCTTGACCTCACTGTGTCATGAACTTTTGAAGCTTTGCCCCAGCCCTAACTTTGGTGTGCTTTCCTCATCCCTGACAGTTAGGAGAGAGTAAAACAGTGGTTGATGTTCTCTGTCCGTTTTGTTTCAGATACAGGGTCTTCGTCTTCGGATGATGAGGGGCCCAAGAGGCAAACAGCAGGGCCAGGTGCCAGAAATGGTGAAGTCAGAAGAAGACGCAGCCGTACGCCATCCCCACGGAGGCGACACAGAGATACCTCTCCAAGGTCAAACACTTAAAACAGTTTTTTTTTTTGCTGTATGTTTTGTCTTGATAGACAAAAATACAAGTTGTTGGCAGTGTTCCTTTGTTAAATGTTTTGGATTTTTACTCTTTTAGGAAAAGACGTTCTCCATCACCCCCTGGACGCAGACGTCGCTCCCCCTCTCCTCCCCGTCGTCGCAGATCTCCTTCTCCTCCCAGACGAAGGTATGGGAATATTCATCGTCCGTCATTAATATTAGTAATTGAAAATTCAGGTGTGAAATTTGAATTTGGTGCTCCTCAGGTCTCCTTCCCCACCTCCTCGCCGTCGTTCTCCATCCCCCAGACGCTATTCTCCTCCTATCCAGCGTCGCTACAGCCCCTCACCTGTGCCTGCCCTGAAAAGGAGGTTGTCTATTTCTCCAGCAAAGCGCTCGTCTCCAGGGGCCAAGCGACGGTTCTCCAGGTCCCCCAAGCGCAGAAGTTCTCCTGCTCAAAGAAGACGGACACCTCCATTGTCCTCATCTCCACCCAGACACAGGAGAAGCCCAATGTTGCAATCTGTCAGGCCAAGCAGGGACACACGATCCCCCATTGCAGCACCCGGTCGCCTCTCCCCATCTCCTGCCAACCGCAGTCGCACTGTCAGGGGTTCACCCAGTCCAAAGGGACGTTATGAAACGTCCAGTACATCCCCATCAAACCAGCGGAGACAGCAGTCCCCTTCACATAGTGGTAAACCCATCCGCAGAGTGTCACGCACTCCAGAGCCACACAACAACCAGAGGTAATCAAAGCAGCTATCCTCATCTCAATTCTGATTTAGTCAGAATAAAAAAGTTTCATACATGTGTCATCTCTGCCTACTTAATGTCACCTTTGTGTCATCCGCAGGCCATCTCCGAGTCCACAGCCTATGAGAAGAGCATCCTCTAGATCTAGGTCTGTTTCCCCTCAACCAGCAGCTCAGAAACGTCCAGCCCCAGCATCTGCCTCCCCTTCACCATCTCACTCAGCCAGTGGTTCTCCGCCACCTGCCAAAAAGCCCAGCAGTGGATCAGGCAGTCAATCCCCAAGCAAGGTTTGATTTCAGCAGCTTATTGACTAGTGTGATTATTTAGAATTGACTGCATACAAGCAGGGTCATTACTTCAGTCTATGTAAACTTTAGAAGACTACAAGTAATATCAAAGTTGCCCATTTTAATGATATAGAACTTTTCTAATATGTCATGTAGCAGTTTAAATAATATACATTTGTTTATGTAGCAAGCCAGAATGGTCATAGTATAACCATATTACCCAATGTTTTCTTGTCTTCCAACATCACGTTCAATATATTCTGAACTACATAAACAAAAGAGGACTGTTAAACTTTGACTGAAAAAGAAAATGTTTCATAAACACCATGTGTCCATCATTGTTCCTGTGATGTTATGTGTCATTTCAACTGAGTTCTTATGTTGACCTGTTTTAACACAGAACTCGGATGTTGATGGAAGTGGGAAGAAGAAGAAGAAGAAGAAGGAAAAGAAACATAAGAAAGAGAAGAAACACAAGAAGCACAAGAAACACAAGAAGGAGAAGAGCAGTGGCCCTGTGACTGCAGATGGACAAGAGAATCAGGGCATTGAGGAGGATGGAGAGTCAAGAAAGGTTAACCCTGTTTTTTGTTGTGTTTTTACTTACCAAGCTTTCTCACAGGAAACATGCTGTATACAAGAAGTGGAGATTTAGATTTTGTTGATAAACTTTTTCCCCCCAGCACCATCATTCTGTAATTGTTTTAAGCAACTAAATGGGGAAAAATGTGTATTTCATGCTGTTTGTCTTTTAGGAATCAGACAGTGAAGTAGAAGACAGCTTGGATGACCTGGAAAAGCACCTTCGCGAGAAGGCCCTGCGCTCCATGAGGAAGGCTCAGATGTCTCCATCACAGATGTCCTGAAACGAGGGGTTCTCTCTCAATAATGTTTTTCAACTCTATATTGATGTTTGTCATCAACCTGGTTCAGCTTTAGAATGTAAAAATTGTTAAATCTTGAGTCTTTTGTTTCCTTTTTACTGGTTTGATACATTCTGAACTGTGTGTCATTAAGAGCTTGCTTTGTCAGTTGGGGTATTATCTATACTGTAAAGAAGCTTGTGTTGTCCATATTTTTAAATTGAGCAGGTGAACGGTTTAAGCTCAGAGGTATGCGTTAGGGAGGTTAGAAAATGTTTTCCAAAGCCTACAGTAGATTCCATTGAGAAATGATTGCATGTGCAGTGAAAGTCTCTGATGTGCATGAACCACTGATCTTGTGGAGTGTAGACAAAAAGCCAACATAACGTAAAACTTTTACTCATGCCTTTAATCAGTGGGAACAGTTGTACGACTGTGCACTTTTAAAGGCAGTAACAGAAAGTCGTGTCCCATACTATAACAATTTAGAAGTTTTTTGGCATTGTTTAACGTGATGTTTTATGATTTTTTTGAAATGGTCAGTAACAATCTCATGTTACAGAGTATGCTTTAATTTTTTCCCCAATGGATTGATATGAAATTAACTTTACTTTCACACCCTTCACCAAGCTAATCTGTTGGACTGCTATTTGATTTGTATTTAGAACCCCCGGCTCTTGTTGTCTTGTCATCCTTTCAGAATTAAAACCTTTTTTATTGGAAGTGTCTCTCTAATTTTTCGATTGTCATTTGTGATTTAAATGAGATTTTTCTGAACTAAAACTTGGTAATGCACTGTTGGTGGGTGAAGAAAATGAAGGTTAGTATTTACAAGACTAAACAGAAATGTTAACTGCAAGTCGTCTAATGAAACCAAATGTGTTGAGCTCACAAACATCAGCTAATTAAACCTAAATGTCCTTCACTCTAAAATCCTTGATAGTTTATTATTAGTATTTATTTGATAGACATTTTTAGTATTCAAGAAAAACCATAGCAGAGGTCAATCTAATTTAAAGAAATATAATTTTTAAATGAAATGCACAGACCAAAGTCAACTTTATTGTCAATTTCAAAATATGAGTACAGTGGAATCGAAATTGCGTTAGTCTCCGTCCCACGGTGCAATACAACCAAAATAAGGTAAAATAGATCAAATGAGATAAGATAAATAATATTTACAGTAATAAATTCTAAATTGTGCAAAAGGTACAAAACAAAATGGTAAATAACGGAACAAGACTACAATCTACATTGGGGTTGTTTCTTAATTTATTTATTTCTTGATTTAATGCAGAATATCTTTGTTGGACTACACAGGTTTAGCCTACTCTTTGTTGTAAAGCAGCTTTCAGACATCCTCGTTCTGCCTCCTCCCAATCAGGAGACTCCCTCCTCAAGCCCCTCCCACATTTTACATGTTTGCGCTTCTGATGACATCACAGCATTAAATATTCCCGTTGCTTCTCTCAGCCCTTCTTGACATGCCTACTCTACCAGCATAAAGAGCTTCAGAGTCCAGTAATGTGGATGTAACTTAGCTAGAGTTAGGATATAAATCGTATCCAGGACTCACCGTAGCCTCCTTGTCCGCTGGGCTGAAACAGACTTTTTTTTTTTCTTGCTGCCAGCACCAGGTCCTCCTTAGAGGAGAGAGGGGGAAAAAGCGCCTACTGGGCTTCAGTGCGGAGAAAAAAAAAAGAGTGGTGGAGAAGAGGATCAAGCAGAGTCCGGGCGTGGTGGACAGAAAAAAAAAACTAACCTTTGTTTGCAAAACTTTACATTTTAGCAGCAAGTATGTCGCTGTCGGTGCCGCAGAACGGTGTGAAGGCGGATAATGATCCCGTTATCGAGCTGTTCGTGAAGGTAAGACCTCAGAGCAAAGCGCATTGCAAAAGTTTTTCATGTTGACTTACTGAACTACTAAATATTTTAGTACATATTTGATGATGGAGGCTTTATTTATGTCATATTCAGCATCCTTGAAATGAATTAACGACCCATTGTTAAGGCTGACGCTGTCGATAAACTCGCCGGGTTGTCTGTATTTCATACATATTGGATTTTCTTCCAACTTGAGAAAATAAAGGTTCATTTTTTTTTTTTAAACGCTCATGGCTTCTGTGGCCATGTGGAGCCTGCAGTGTCACAAGAAGGGCGGATACAGTTTTGAGGGAAGAGGAGACTGCCATGCTTCCTGCGTTAACAAAAGCTCGGTAACGTAATTGTGGTCCTCAGCAGCAGATTCATCACTATCAATTTGCCCACTTCTTACACTCTTGCATTTTCACGTGTGTCAAGATTGATTTAAAAAAAAAAAAAAAAAAATTTACAGCACCGAAACCTGCTGGATGTTGTTGGGAGTGGATTAATTTTATTCAATTCAACCCATAATTGGATGCTGTGATAGATATTTCAGTTAAGTTTGGTGTTCCCTCCCTTGTGGTCCCCCTGGCTGAGGTCAAATATACCTGAAAGAGTTGTGTGGTTCTGCAGTTTTTTTCAATTTAATTTAAACTAGAAGTGAGGGATATTAACATACAGTATGTTTAGTCATCTGTTGTTAGAGGGGTTATTCGATATAACCGGTGGTGTGGCTTTCTGAATGCACCATTTCCTTGTGAGATACTGTGATTGATGAGGTAGCTTAATGAATGGACCTCAGATCAGGTCTCTTTATGATTTTAAGACCATTGAACTACAGAATTTCCTAAAACTGTAATCATGCGTCAAATTGTCCACGCTTCAGCAGTGACGATGGGGAAGGTGGAGGACTGTGAATGGCTGTTTTCCATTCTTCAGCCTGCTGCTTCAGGGGCGGGAAAATGGCTGAAAGAAGTAAAGGGGGTGGGGGGCGTTGAGCTGGGAGGGAGCAATGGGGGTCCTCATTCGACTGGGAGAGGGTGTGTACGATGTTGTCACTGACCAGTACAGCAAACACTTGGTGGAAAAACCTGGACAAATCCTGCTTGTAAGAGTTGTAGTGAGCTTAATTAAAGAGGGGATTATATATTCAGATCTGCTTTGTTTAGGCTACATTTATTTAAATCTTGAAAATGTTATATTGTGTATCATGCTCACTTCTTAGGCTGTCATTCAAACTCAGGCCTACAAAAGTTGTACTCATTTGCTGGTAATTAAGGGTGACTTTTATGTTGTGGATTTCTCTGATTCATTCAAAACAAAAACTTCTCTCCTGTATTTGGTTTCTGTGTACTTCTGAAAGGGAAGGCACTTTATCAAGGTCTGGATGGCGTTAAGGAACAGGCCCCTGATTGTAGAGGAGAGAATAGATGGAAACAGACTGTGCAGCACCATTTCTCTGAACAACCTCTCACAGCCTGCAGGAGAGGTTACATCATTCCCTGGCCGGGAAGGTTAACACATGTGGCCAGCTCATCCTCTTTCGCCCCTCCCTCCTCAGACTGTCTGTATAGCCCGTTGTTTACCAACCAGACATTTCTTCCATTGTGAGTTTTCCCTTGTGCATGCATGATAGGCTAACAACCTGCAAGGCTCTGTGTTATGTGCCAGTGCCTGACATGACATGTCTACATCTATTATTGATGCCGTTGTTCTCACTATGCCGTATTTAACACAGCCATGTCAGACAATGGAAGACATACAGGTTGCCATAGACACACTGCTGCAAGCCAGGCCTCTGGGAAGAGCTGATAACAAACTGTGTGTGCTCTCCGCACACAACAGTGTCAGATCTGTTAGGGCTCTGCCACATATCAAAGCAGACTAATTGTGCTTCTAGAACATGAGTTTCCACAGTGTCTGGATGTTCAGGGCAGTGTTTACCCATTTAGAGTAGCTGACTGTCCCAGGTCAGAGATTATTTGATGATTATGCAACTTTGTGTTTTTGATACTGTTGTCACATTATGTGGGAAGTTGAAACCGCGGTCATCTTTAAGGGGCGTGGACTTCAGGTGTGTCATTGCTATCTTTTTATTGCTGTCAGTTGCAAATTAAAATGCTACAATGGCTTGGTAATAGTGAGAATGGACCCTTGACCTCATCTCAGTACAGTAGATTAGGTAGTGTTTTGCTGATATGAGTGGTTGTCTGTGCGCTGTAGAGGGTGACAAGATGCATCCACCCATATCTGTTTAAATTTGCACTAACATGAAGGATATGGCTAGAGTGTAAATGTGAAACTGGAAATCTTGCATATTTATGTGATTGGATAGTTGGGAAGTTCTTAATTCTGTCATGAAAAAAATAATTAAAAAAAGTGCAGCTGCATATGAAGTAATGTTTTTGTAATAGCTTAGGTTATTTTTTGATATTTTTTTTGTGTGTGTATATATATATATATATATATATTAAATGTGCTTTATTATCCAACATAATTGCGTTTGTTAATAAAAGCCTTAGACCCCGTGTCCACCAAGTGTTTTGCGGGCTGTGTGCTCGGGCAGTGTGCCTTTCTGGAAAGCTTGAAGATTTTCTACTTGAGCGGCCGCACGAAAATGGCAGAGCGCTCGGAAGAAAAGCTGCTGGGCGCTGCGCTTTTTCTACAGACGGCCGCTTTCTGCTTGCGAACGCTCACTACCCATTGAAAACAATTGAAAAACCCCTAGCTCCAGCATCAACATGTCCGATGTGTCCTTGGTCAAGACAAACCCTGAATTGCTCTAACTGCTTCGTCGGCGGAATGGATGGGAATAGTTACTTCTGACTGTCTCACTACATATCAACCTGTGCCATCAGGGTGTGAATGGGTAGGTTTGACAGGCGGTGTAAAAGCGCTTCGAGTAGTCCGAACACTAGAAAAGCATAATACAAGCTCAAGTCCATTTACCATGATGTTCTCGACAACCCAGCCCTATTGTAAAGTATCTGAAATATTTCCTCTTATTAACTGAGGTCCTTCAATTCCTTTCTATTGTTTCCAGCACTGTTTGATTGAATTGGAGAAAGCTGCTCTGCCTCTAACATCTCTCAGGTGATAAACCATATATGTATTCATTGTTGCGAATATACCCGTCCCCGATGTAAAATCATTAGACGTTTTCTTAAAGTTGTATTCAGTTTTACAGCTTCACAAATTTACTCTGCATTCATTTTAGCACACCAGTGAGTCATCCACTACCGGAGTGTGTCCTGACTGTATGCCGTTAAGTAGAATACAGATGAGTCAAGAAGAGACACAGACGTGCTGGCTTTATCTCTACTTGAATAGGCCTCTTTTAACTGCAAGTGTGCCAAGGTCGCACTATTGGTTATGGAGCCTTCTGCCACCGCCAGACGTCCATGACTCTGCCAGCAGCAACAGGAGTGTTCTTAAATCTGGTTGGCATTGGAACTCGTCTATGTTTATGTGTGTCCTTAGGGACAGTCCCATGGGAACCGTGGCAACCGAAGCTTTGGGCATGCCAGAGACATGCTAACAAAGAACACCTCTGTAGGGATGATCACGATGTGCATTGTCAGACGACCCTGTAGAAACAATCAATGATCACCACGATGAAATGTCCCAGAAGGTTTAACTCTTGTTCCTCTGGACATGAGAAAATGTGCTATCTACAAAAGGCTCATTAGAAAGCTGCACATTTCATATTGTGCTATCAGCGTCAACATGTGACTCATGCCTTGTGATATGCTGTTTTATGAAACACAATGACCTTGTTCAACACTCCAGGCAATGCTGCTTCGTGAATTTACATGCATGGTTGAAGATGACTCCCAACCAGTAAAATTGATCCAAAGGTTAACCCATGTGGATGGTGGTGATCAAGCTCTTAACTTGCATTCATTTCAAGTGGATTTTGCGTGTTTCTTTTTATTTAAAATTTGATCATTCTTCTCCCTCATGGGTCATATCCCAGACAGTTAAGTACTGCCTTTTCATAGAAAAATCAATAGGGCAGTTTATGTTTCCCGATCATACAGCAATGCTGCAGTCAGCATCACGAGTTAGGGAACAATAATTAATGGGATGTTGTTGTTGCAGAGTGCTGTACTGTTGCTGGGAGTTGTTTTATCACTGCACAGTGAATTTGCTTTTCAGCACCTTGCCTTGACCCTGCTTCTTTATCGTTAATGTCTGGTTGACTGGCCTCATCGACCTGGCAAATTGGAGAGGGTTTTTTCTGTCTTTTTATTTTAATGGGACAGTGTTTAAAGAAGACATTTTTATGTTTGTGTCTGTAGAATATAACCTGACTGTGTATTTGTGCTGTATGAAATCATGTTTTTTAACAATGTATCTCCAAGTAAAGCCTTGTTCATTGTATCACATGGAGGAAAAGCTTCCCTCATTTGTGCTGCCCAGACAGGAAGCTACTTACTTATGAGATATTTCTCCTCTGAGCTCAAGAACAGGGCGTTGGGCCTACCTCAGATCAGAGACTTTAAAGAACTGATTCCTAATTCATGGGTCTGTGTATTTTTTTTTTTACTTTTCAACTTTAACCGCTATCCGCATTACGTCATCAACTTTAAGCGACCAGATCAGAATACAGAGGAATACAGGCCCATTGCTCCTCCTCTGCCTCTCTGTTACATCATCTTCCCTGTCAGAAGAGCTGTGTGACCCCTTAACGGAGGAGAATATGCCCTGCTTGCTTCACATGTAACTCAACCTGTGTCAACATGATCCAGTCTACTTGTGTTTCATGAGCTATGTTCTTCACAGCAGATAAGTGTACGTAATCCAAAGTGTGCTACCTGGCTATGGAGGATAGGGTGATGAAGCGTTTTTTCCTGACTCATGATCATCCTCCTTTCAAGACGAACAGGGGACCGTAAGTGTCCTAGATCACAATCCAGGCTTTATTCATCTTTAAAGAACGATTGAGCCCTTCAAATTTAAGTCAGGAGAATGAGAAGTGGAAAAATGATCATTTATTGTACAATTATGACTGGAATATATGTATTATTTACGTGTATCAAAATTGTGATCATTACAACTTTAGCCAGAATCCATTGGAAAAAATTGGTTTGATCTGCCACTTGAAATTATTCCATGTTAAAATGAAATGTTAGACTTGTCTATTCTTGTATAATACATAGAAGTCTATACTCATGGGGCTTGTGTCGTGTGAGTAATCCTAAAGTTTTTTTGTGTGTTTGATTTCTATGATTTGAAAGAATAAGGAAGTATGTCTCTGAATGGCTCAGAATCTGCTAGGGCCTGAACAGATATGGAATTTTTGGAGCTGATACTGCTATCGATATTGGGGAGACAAAAAAATCCAGTACCGATATATCGGCCAATATCTTTCTTACATCTATGTTCGATCTGTAGAGAACGGTTGATATAGATATATACATTTATTGCGTTGATTCCTCAAATGCGGTTATCAAACACTCAAGGCAAAGCTATAAAATGAAGAAAAGATGGTCACTCAACTGGAGAGTAACAGCGCATGTACGCGCATCACTGCTTGACAGTCTGGAGGGTGATGATGCTTGTTGTAATCCATATCGCACACTCGGCTCTTGACAGCCAGAAGGGGACTGCTAGTGTAATTCAATGATACAAATTAAACACTATTTGACAGGTCAATAAATCTAGTAATATCAGCGCATATCTGTGATAAAATCAGCTGATACCTATAGGTACTGGATATGCAAATATCAGCTGATATTATTGGCGGGCCGATTAATAGATTGGGCTCTAGAACCTACAGGTTAAAGCCATTAGCAAGCAAAGAGTGGTGAGAGAGAGAGACACACACTGTCTGCTCAGTATTACTGATGAGGCTGTCATTTGTGTGGCCATCGTGCAGGCATTTGCTGCCATGCATATTTGTCATATATGTTGTAATAGCATGCCGGCATTGTGTTGGTGCCAAAGGCTGGGTCACACAGCTGTTAAGTTAAAATATTTGTCCAGAGGGAATTGCTGCAGGGGTCAGTTGAGTTGAAAATTCATATTTTTCATGTTCTTTAATAGATAAGTGGAGGCCAGTTTTCATGGTATATATTTCCTATGCAAATGTGAGGGAAATACAGTGACAGTGTCTATGAACGTGTTGGTGGGTGGAGAGTTAGAGCTGCGGCCGACTTTAGTATGTGGCTCATAGTTTGTGTTGGACACTTTGAAACAACAGTCAGTGACTGTTGGTTCATGCTGAGCTCCCACATGACTGTCTGCTTATTTTCTCCATCACTTTGGATCTGTATTATTCACCACCATACAGCCGCCCTGTCCCATTTTTAGAAACCTAAACTGTCCATTTCTCTCATAATTTTTTTACACTTAAGCTAAACAGTTAGACAAAGTTGAATTTGCTTACTCTTTGGCTTTATCATGGTAATACAGTTAGCCTCTTTTTTAGGCTTCATTCTCCAACTTTCCACAGAAA
Source organism: Labrus mixtus (assembly GCF_963584025.1). NCBI lineage: Eukaryota > Metazoa > Chordata > Actinopteri > Labriformes > Labridae > Labrus > Labrus mixtus. The sequence continues at coordinate 9,339,649 of NC_083629.1, read as the reverse complement.
CAGGAGACTTTTAGACAGCCCTCATGGGCTCCAACATAGTAGGCCTCTGTCTGGCTGGAAGTCCTGAAGTTTCCACAGAGTGATGTCAGCGTGAGTCAGAGCCACACCAGGGATGTGATGGCATTTCCATGTTCCGGCAAAATCGGTCTCCTCTGTACACTCATCTGTCTGAGGCTGGTCCAGTCAAGACTCATTTCTAATTACCCACCCAGTGTAGTGCTCATTCAAACATGCGGCCAAACTTACTGACTGAAATCTTATCTGTTGTGCACTGAAAGCTGGCATTAGATACCCGGTTGACTTTACACTCTTATTTATTTGTACTGTGTGTTTTGCATGTTTTTGACTTGAAGCTGCTTGAATATTTGAGAAATGTTACTCATTTAGTTTAATGTAAATTAGGCTCTGGAAGTTGTCAAACATCTAGTAGCCTTATTCCGGAGGCTTGAAATACTAAATACTTGACTTGTTTGGCATGTTAACAGTGATAATATATCAGCAGTGTGAATCTTGTCAGTGGCCTGTAAAGGCTTTTCACATCATACTTGGAAAACTCAGTGTTTTATGTCTAAGAACAGAGGTTAGAAACTGTCTCAGCCACTTCCCCCCAGCTGTAGAGCTGCTGTGTGTCAGCCTCTGACCAGCCTTTGCAGCAGGACATAATGGCAGTATATGTTCCAGCAACCTTACTCCCCCCGCCCTCAACCTGATTCACTCCAGCAAAGTCAACTAAGACTTATAGTGAGCCATTCAGCTGTGATTTGAACTGCTTGGTGTGGTCACAGTCCTGACCCCATCCCAGTCTGAGTACTTGTCCAGCTAACAGGGAGTGGCGTTGCTTCGAGGTTTCCATGGCTGCCCAATCTCAAACGGACATTCCTGCTGTGTGTCAGAGTAGGAGGAGAAAAGCTGCTCAATTTATCGTCGGTTCCTTATTCGGTCAAAGTGTGTCTTGAACTTGCTGTGCAGCCCACCCAATTTAGAAAATCAAGTGTGTTGGGGAGGGTAGAATGGGCCTCTATGTTGCTAAAAATAGACTGTGAGCTGAGACTGAGAGGACCATGCCCTGCCTGAACAGGATCTATTGTCTTAATGCTGACAACTGTAACTGTAAACTCACATCACTGGGCAACAAAGTTTCTTGGATACTGATGAGAGCTGTAAGTCTTTGTAAAAGAAAATAATTGGGGAAAATTGGCCAGTGAGCTTGCGGAGACTTTTAATGTGTTGCTCCCTGAGTTTATATGCCTGCTAGTAAAATTTTAATAGGACTGGACCTGTGAAGAGGTTTACCTTTTTGTTCTTGTTAAAAGTACGTATACCTTTAACTGAGAACATGGTCACATTTTGGTACATCTATAAAGTTAAGGCCTAGAACCGCTGTCATTACTCCTGAAATGTGTCATTTTGGTCGTTCCATCACTGGCTGATGAGGGATGATAAGGGAAGTGATATAGATCTATGAACTGTGTGTTGAGTAGAGAAAAGGTTTTAGACATCGCTGCTCCTTTGCTGACTGAGGTCTCATTGTACTGCTGCGGGGCCATGCTGTCCTGGACACCGACTCGTAGATAACATCCGACTTGGGCATGATTCACACCCTCCACAGCAGCTGTGTGTGTTTGGCATTAAATAAACAGGCATGTGTTGACTCATGGTCAATCCAATGAGCCTAAATAAAGCTTGAGAGTCTGTCAGCAGTAGTCAGCTGTTGCTGCTTCCGTGTCCCCGACGTTATTGAAGCTGCTTCACATTTGGGGAAACTAATTCTGCATGTTTTGACCTTTATAGACTTAATAAAGTTGATATTTATACTACAAGTGTTGCTGGAGGGTTTTGACGTCTTCAAGCCTTTCACTCTCCAGGCACCTTCGTAGTTGGTGAAGTTGTGCCAGAACACCCTACTCTACTTCTTCATGTTGTGACCTTCTGAAACATGTGAGCTGTTTCAGACAGAGGATGCAAACAGGCAGGCTACAAACTGGGCACTGCTAAGCATTGCTGAGAACGGTGTTGGTGTTTGCTGGTTTACTTCTTGGAAAATGTCTTTTTCAACTGCCATGCCTTACCTTATAAGGGTCCACAATCATTTCTTGCTTGCCTGGTGGGATTTTATTGGTGTGTTTTTTTTTCTCTCTTCCCCAATGCAAACTGGTATCGGCCCAGAAACTCTACAAACAAAAAGCACTTTGTGTTGTTGTAGCTGTATAGAAGGTTTTCCAGAAGCCCTTTTGTGAATGTCACACCATAATAGCACTTTGGAAAGCATTAACAGGGTGGAGGACGACAACGTTTGGAGGGTTGACCTAAACTTTTCAAACTAGCTTTATGGCAGAGGCTTCATATACAGATCCAGTTTAAAGGGGGTTATATGTTCTGAGGTTGCCAACATTCGATTTGCACAGTATATAAAGTCATAATGACACACTTTCTGTATATTTTATACAAATGTCTTTTGGCTCAATTGGTAGGGTCGTAGCCTCTCAACCAGAAGGTCGAGGGTTCAATCCCCAGCTGAGCAACATGTCCGATGTGTCCCTCGGCAAGACACTTGACCCCGCATTGCTCCCACTGCCTCGGTGATGGTGTATGAATGGATTAGTGTTGTACTTAACTCTCTGATGTACGTCGTAAGTGATGTAAGTGAATTGTAACATTGTAACATTTTTTGACAGCAATGTATCACTTTATTGTTGGGTGGTTCCTCGGGATTACCTACTGAAATGTAGGACATCAATTTCTTATTAGTGAAGCAGTTTATACGCCACAAGCAGCAGCAACACAACTTCAACAGCATCGTCATGAAACTAAACAAAGTGCCCTCCTTGGTGGATGGAGTTACAGAGTTACAGGACATTTCTGAAATAGTTTCTCCCTCCTCCCCAAATGCCCAACCCCCCAGTAACTCCAGAGAGGGGCCCAGGATAAGGGAGGAGGGATAAAGGAAGAAGAAGAATCAAGCAGCATGCCTGGCAGCACACAGCCTACCACTTAAAGCATCTATTACCACTTGTTGTCCCATTACCTATACCTAAAGTCCCCAATTCACTCCTGTTTCCTGTATATGAATATCTGTAGTGGTCCGTCTCTTTTCGCAGCAGACCTGGGCTGTCAGTGTTTTTGGCAGTGCAGGAGTCTGCTGCAGACTCCAGCGTGCAGCGCCAAGACTCTGGGAACAGATTGAGAGAGAAAGAAGAGTGTGAAATGTCTTTCTCAGCTGCTGCTGCTGCTGTGCACTTGAGACCCAGAACTTACATATGAACTCAAATTAAAGCAGCTTGTTGTGGAGAACAGAAAACATATTATGTTATAGCTTCATGTGGTTTATATTTTCCTTTGTACAAAATAGTTAATTTCAGACAGTTTACCTGTGTATTGGTAAATCCCTGGCTGCGCGATTAATCGTTAATAAAATCTCAATCTCGAGTGATGCATACATGTGATCTCATTTCTAAATGATTGCGACTCACTTGCTCTTATTTCCCTTTGCTTTCAGATCGATTCAAGTGTTCTCTTGTCTGCTTCACAACTATCCCAGTTGCTTTATCAGCCACATTGAGAAGCAGAGATAAATCCTAAGATTCCCCGCCAGCGTCAAAGTAATCTTTTGTTATTGCATTGATTGAGAGCCCCCTGGTGGCGGAATCTACATACTGTGCCTTTAAGTGTTCTAAAATGAGAAAGGTAAAGAGATGTTTTTTCAGGAGACTTTAAAGTTAAACTCCCACTTATTATTATTGTTTGTGTCTGTTAGACAGCACGTGTTTTTATTTTGTGTGCAAGAAATTGTTTTCGTTGAAAAAATAAGAATCGCATCAGAGATTCATGACCTCAATACACAGGATGAAAATCGGGATTCACATTTTAGCTAGAATCGTAAAGTCTAAGCCCCTTAATGCTTTACACTCTGCTTTCCATGTCATATGTGACTGGTCATTGCCATGGGAACTGTTGCTGTGCTTCATTACCCCCCGCCCCTCCTTGAAACACAACTGAATGGTTCTCTGTAGGTGAAGCACTGTGGGGAAAATTGACTTATCATCCCACTGAGGTCCTTCTGAGCCTCTCTGAATCATCTAATGCTAGTCTAGTCTAGTGATGGCCATGATACCAGCAACATTTCTTTAGCAAAACTTTAATTTAGAAATGAATCATGTAAGGTGAAATGGGGACTTTCATTAGCTGAACAAAAGTGGTTTTCTAATCCACGCTTTCAGATATTGAATTGAGAGGGGGAAGAGGGAGAGGGAGAGGACAGGCTCAGTACAATGGGAGCCAGCAGGCAGATCAAACAGAGCCATCCCACTGGGCGTCACACAGAGGACAACAGCAGCCAGGCTGTACGCACCAGCAAGGAGCTTTTAGGCGGGCTGAACACTCGAGAACAAAGTCCACTATTGAAGACGGTTCACAACCTGCATCTCTGATACTGCACAGATTTGGAAGACAGTTGTTGAGCTGATTTGATCATTAATTCGATTTTTTTGTTTTTGTAATGCACAACTCATTAGAAATCTGTCAGCAATGTACATAACAGAGACTGTGTGGGGAAAAATATTCAGTAATTTAAACTGACACAGAGGCGATAACTGCAGTTTAATGGAAAAGAGTGACTGATGAAAGAGAAGGCTGACTAAACACTGAACAATTTTTAGGCATTTAACAGAGGCCTTTCAACAGTAAAACACTGAATGAAGAGGGACATTCCAGTGGCACGATACTTGAATGTCCTAATGCCTGCCCTTGTGAATAGATGAATAAGGTGTATTCTTTTATGGCCTGCCTTTCTTGGAGAATGGCGTACCTCAACAGACCTCACACAGAGCTATGATGTTCATGTTGTCATGTACAGTCTGTATGGTGACATCTTTAAGAAGGAAAATAACACAACACCTGTTAACATAACAAAGCTCCGGCATCACTGTGCCTTTGTAGTCCGTAACAACTTACCATTCGTGTCCCAGTGTGTGAGTTCACATTGCATTTCAGCTTTGCAGAACGCCGAAAAAGAAAGGCGAGAGGCACAGTGTGTGTGCACACAGTGGGAGCTCCACACACACAAATACATGCTGCTACACCAAGGATTTGCCCATGTAGGGTTCAATGTAAAAGTACAAAGGCTGATTTCATTAAGATACTGCACAAAGCTTAAGTTTATCAAATGAAATGCTTATTCTGGCTTCTGATGTAGACTCCAAACCATATTTGTCCTCTGCTGCACCTTCTGCAAACCATAAAAGGCTGTGAGTTGAAGGATAATTCAGAGTTGGATAAAGAGAGTGCGTGACAGAGATGAATTGTTGTAGGGAGGACATGAGATATCTGACAGTTTGCAGCATCCTCCCAGTGCCTTTCTCTTTAAAACTGTGTGTGTAAAATCCAGCTGCCATTACTTTTTCCTGACTGCTCTGTTAATATTTCATTTCATAATTAAACTTGTGGTTAAATCCCTTCTAAGCATGTTTATGTTCTGGCTCTAAACACTGAGCATGAAGTTGTAGAAGCACACCAAATGTATTGATCCCATCACTGCTGCTACCATTCAGTGTTGTGTTTGTGAATTGTAGCAAAAGAGAAAACAAGAGGCTGACTTACTCTGAATCCCTCTAGAGGTCTCCTCTTACTCTTAGACAGCAGCTCTACACTTTTATGGAGGGAAAGTGTGCTGAAGTACTTCACACTTTCCCTCCTACTTAAGTCTTTTAGGGAGGGGAAGGCCGTAATATGTATGAATGAATCATTGTCTCTTGGCCCTCTGTGACTGGCTGCAGTAAAATGCTCTTGGCCATAAATTGTGCAACATAGATGTGATCTTTTTTCCTTTTAACTCTCTGCTAGTGACCAAGAGCTATCAGTGGAATAGACCTGTTTCATAATGTTGAGAGCTTTGTCTTCTTGTGTTTAATGCTTGTAATCATTTAATGTGAGACGGTCCCACCCTGTGCTTAGTGCTTACTGATATCTTAAGATGTGAACAGGTGCCATTTGTGCACTCAGTCTTCAGGAATGGCGCCTAGTGCCGTACACTTCTGATAGCTAATCTGTTTCTCTTCTAACTCACTTTCTGTCTGTTTATTTAAGGCGGGAAGTGATGGTGAGAGCATCGGGAACTGCCCCTTCTCCCAGAGGCTCTTCATGATCCTGTGGCTCAAAGGAGTCGTCTTCAACGTCACCACAGTGGACCTCAAGAGGTGGGCCCAACTCCCATTTCCCCTCCCTTCCTTCTCTCCTTATCTCTTTCCCTTTTTCTCCAAATCCTTCTCTTATTGAGCTCCTTTCATTGGCTGCTGATCCAGATGCAAAAAAAAAAAAAAAACTTCCTTTGGAAGATTGCTAGATCTTGCTGAGTGTTTCTGCAAAGGCCTCTGTGCAGCTTTGATCCAGCATCACCTCAGACATGCTCACTGCCTCTTGACTGCTCATTTGGTTTTCCCATGACCCATTCCCAGGCTAGGGAAGGTTGGAGTAAGCTGAACTTTCATACTCTGGAGAGGCTATTTAAGGTTCTTCAGTCCACTTACTTCCTGCCTAGATTTTGGTAGGGAACATGTTATTTCAATCCTAGCATCAAAACAAAACTGTGATCCTCTGCAATTTGAAGTGCAATTTTATTTTCCAGCTGGAAGCAAACAAGTTTTCACATGTGGATACCAGAAGCTCTGTACCAAACCCACTATGTTTCTATGTGTATGATTCATCTAAATACCCCCTACATGTTTTTTTTTTCCACTTGGACTTATGCAGGATGTGCAAGTGCCAGATTATTTTCAGGCATGGTCAGATGTCTCTGGTTTATATGGTCTTCTTCGTTGTGTGTGCATGACCCAGAGCTTGAAGATCTCCAGCTGGAACCTTCTCCTCTGGCATATGCAGACGGATAGACTCGGTCAATACTGTGCTCAGGAAGATGGCGCTGTCTATTTGAATAGAGATTTTTGCTTTCCTACATGCCAGCACATTGGAAATGATTGAGGGTGTAGTTTGGGGTTTATTTGCATGTAGTTTGCCTGGCAGAGGGAGTGTTACATAAAACAAAGCTTGTTGATATCCTGTAAAAGGCAATGAAGGATGTCCGCCTACTTGGCTCTGTCTGTTTACCCCTTGGTCCTCAAACAATCCTTTGTTCAACTTGAGTGACTACTTGGTGCGTAGACGATGAGTTTTCTATTCTATAAAGGCTTGGCTTGCCATGTTTATGGTTCTGTTATGGTCATATTTAAATGATAGAGCAGTGCATGTTGCTGTGTCTGTTAAAGGATGTCACATGACACTGCTATAAGTCGATGTGTTTTAAACACTGAGTCTCTCTTGGTTCAGGGCCATTGTGTTATTATTTATTTCTTCATTAAAAGCCTGTTATTCTCAAGGCAACATATTATCCACTCCTCAGTGATATCATTGGGTGAGGGTGCCACTTCCCCTTTGCATGCCGGAGAGATTAAGTCATTTCCCCTTTTTTTTTTTTTGTGCCCTTAGATGGCTTGTCCTAGAATTCAGCTATCAGTGTTGACATTGTCAAGCTGGACTGTTTAAGAGTCTTGTTAACAGTTGTTGATGCTAGCAGCATTAGATCAAAGTTGATTCACAGTGTCTGCTGGTTAACGCCAATAAATAATGCTCCAGCAGTCAAGGAGACACTGCTGTGTTATGGGATTTAACAGTCTGGATTCTGCAGATTTCACAAGTCAGTTGTGTTCACACAAATCAGTCAACACATGCTCATTTTTGTTTTTGTGTCAGTGGCATCTGCCTGCCAGAGACATCTGTGCTGGTTGGAAGACTGCATGGAGAAAGGGACACACACACACACACACACACACACACACACACACACATGGTTAAAGATAGATCACTGTGCAGCTATTGTACAAGAGAAAAAGTGCTTTACAGTGCAGTAGGCTGTCAGAGAGCCCAAGAGCCTCTTAAACACTTGAATCTGCTTGAACTGTCTGAAGTGAATATATTACTCATATACTTATGAATCTTGTTTTATAGTACTTTCATATCATTCTTGATACGGGGTTGAACTGCGGTTTTATTTAGATAGATCTTTAAAAAAAGTTTAAGTTGGTGATATGGCTTAGTCACTTCAGTCACTAAAGTTGCTCTACTTCTCTTTCAGGAAGCCTGCCGACCTCCAGAACCTGGCCCCAGGCACACACCCGCCCTTTGTCACTTTCAACGGGGAGGTCAAAACTGATGTCAACAAGATCGAGGAGTTCCTTGAAGATGTCCTCTGCCCACCCAAGTTAGTGCTCCTAACCCCTGCAGCAAAGCTATCAGCACAACGTTAGCTTCTAAAAGCTCTATTTGAATTGAATGATGGGCAGCAGCATTGTATGGATTTATTTGGCATAAAAGTTAAACTGTGTGTTTGCTATTTAATTTCCGTTAAAAAAATCCCTCAAAATCAACAATATGTCCGTCTGCAAGAAGAAAAAAAAAGATGATATTCTTAATTTTTTAAGGGAAATAATTGTTTTGATCAGCGAGGCACTGTGATGTACACGAATACATTAAAGTATAGCATTCAACAGGGCAAGTAGTGCATTTGTTGATTTAATGACAGTGAGGATCATATAGAGACTACCAAGTTAGTTTAACTTCTTGATGCATACATATTAGGGGTGGGAATCACCAGAGTCCCCATGATACGATATTATCACGAGACACGATACGATTCTATTGTAATTTTTTTTTTTTTTTTACATTTTGCGATATGCTGGGAATTGCGATACACTATATTGTGATACAATACTATAGCTTTTTAACTGCATATTATATCCACTACACTAAACTAAATCAAGAAGGGTTTTGTCAAATAAGATACAATTCTCAGTCTGTTCAGTCTAATCAAACTATAACATGAATTCTTAACAACGCAGCTTGTTCAAAAAGAATTGTGCAGCCCCTTCAGCAGTTAAAATATCATATTGAAAATATGGATTCTTGGCTGCCATGAGACAATATAATATCGCCCCCCAAAATATTGCCATACTATACTGTATAATTTTTTTACCCCGCCTCTAATACATATGTCATGTGTTAACCTGTATTTGTGTTTACCTGCAGATTTATCAAGCTTGGTGCAAGACACCCAGAGTCAAACACAGCTGGTATGGACATCTTTGCCAAGTTTTCAGCTTATATTAAGAACTCAAAACCAGATGGAAATGAAGGTAAGTTACCTCTTTCTGTCTGTCATACACACGCATGCACGCACGCACACAAACACCCAGGTTATGATCAAGAACACCCTTTAAGGTGTTTAAGGGAGAGTTCTCTAGTTGCTAGGTGACATTGGGCGCGAAGGCCCTGATTGGTGCATTACAGCCTTTACTGCGGAACACAGAGCTTTTGTTTCCCGTCTCACCTGGTGGAGTTCTCTGAAGCCACAAAGCAGCTAAACCAGATAATAAACTAGTACTCAGGCTCTCTTCCTTATGGATTTTGAATCTAGCCTTGGTTCTTTAAAGGTCATGTCATAGATTTACAAATATGTAGTCTATTGTCTCACTGATTCTGTTGCATTCTTGATAAAACAATGTTTTGAATTATTTCCCTAGAATGATATTCGTGGTATTTAACAGATATCCAGATTTTGTTTTAGTTAGCTGTTCTCCTCCCTGGGAAAATATTGAACCATGGTGAGCTTGATGTGAAAGCCGAGGCTGTGTCAATAGAGTTTGAGGCTGATTCGGATGGTTCGATGATAAGTGCTCTCCAAAGGAACAGTAGAAATCTATTATGCGACTACCAAATCATGCGTGAAGCACATTCATGTCATATTTCTCCACAATAGAAGGAGTATGGTAGTTAATGAATAATCCAGGAATATTTGGAAGATTGTAAGGATAATGTACTACACCTGTAAAGTCCATTGACATTAGTAGTTGGTAATGAGCTTCTCAAAGATGGTTTTCATTAAGGTAGCAGGGCATTATATTTCACTTTCACTTTTATGGTTTGTGATAGATTTGTCATGTGTTCATAAAATGTCTGTTTCCTGTGTGCATAACGGTCAAAAGTAGTTTGCTTTTGATGAAATGCTGCCCCCATGTGGTTGATCAGCATATAAGCGTAGCAGCTTGAGAAGGAAGTCTCTGGAACAGCTACTGTTTGTAAACAGTTTAAAGTTGATTGTTTGCCCATGCTGGATATTGAATAATAATAATAATATAGTTAATAATAATAACTCTTGTCTCTCTTTGCAGCTCTTGAGCGCGGCCTTCTGAAGACACTGCAGAAGCTGGACGAGTATCTTCGCTCACCACTGCCCGATGAGATCGACCACAACAGCATCGAGGACATCAAGGTCTCCACTCGTAACTTCTTGGACGGTGATGAAATGACTCTGGCTGACTGTAACCTGCTGCCCAAGTTGCATATAGTCAAGGTGAGCAAAATACATTGATGTCGTTTCGGTAACAGTAATATTTATAGAACAGGGAACATTTTTTTTTATCAACCAAACTTACAAAGCTCTCTGATTAACTTGATTAAATTATCTTTTTTTTTCAATAGTTGACTTTAAACATTACTCCAATATCAAAATCTTTGTCCAGTTATTTTCTGTTGATGAACTTAATTAATAAATGTTTAATGATTTCAGTTTTGTAGTAGTTGTCTGTTTGGTAAATACATAGTATGCTGTGTTACATTAAAGAATAAAAGGCTGTTGGAGGGGGACAGTGTTTTTTAGGATGGTCCTTTCTCGATCTTTTACATATTAATGACCTTTTATCTTTAAAAAAGTATTTTTTTCTTGCAGAGTTGGTTTAATTTCATATAGCAACTTTTCCCCTCTTTTAAAAAGCTTAATCACAATTATTATGTCCCTCACTATAGTTCTAAATGTGAGAGAAGTAAAATACTACCCAGAACTTAAGGCAATAATGACTTACTGGAAAATGACTGAATAATCGGATGTGTTTTGAGATGTTACTGTGCCAACATAATGTTTGTATAATTCTTCATTATTCAAAGTTGCATTTTCCTGTTTAATGATCTTTGTTAGATTAGATATGTCATAAAGTAAGGTAATGAAGCAACAGCGTAAGACCCCGTGTCCACCCATTTATTTATTTTTTTGGGAGCACCAGCATCTTTCTTCTATTGTTTTCAAAGAGTATAGTGCGTTTGCCACAGCAGGTGGCTGCCCAGACAAAAAGCACAGCACCCAGTGTGTTTTTCCAAGTGCTCCGCTTTTTTATTGTGCGGCTTCTTTATTGCGCTTCGATGTGAAAATCTTTTATCTTTTTAGAAAGGAGCTGTTGAAGTCACCAAAGAATGTTGTCATAGAGACGCTTTTCATCTTAGTGCACAAACGCTTCATGCCAGTGCCCCCGAGCGCACGGCCAGCTCTTTCCAACACTAGGTGGACATGGGGCCTTAGCAGCATTACAGTGCTTTATAAAGGTCAAATGTAGTATCTAGTTTGTTGGTGCTCTGAGTTTCTAACAGTTCATAGCTTAGTTGGGCAGATATATAACTTCTACTTCCTTCCTCCAGGTGGTGGCCAAGAAGTACAGAGGCTTTGACATCCCCAAAGAGATGACTGCCATTTGGAAGTACCTGAACTACGCCTACACACGAGAGGAGTTCAGCAACACTTGCCCCAGTGACAAAGAAATTGAGATAGCTTACGGTGACGTAGCCAAGAGGCTGGTCAAATAAGCTTTTCTGTCTCTCCCCCCCCTCCGCCCCGTAACCTCCACCTCTACACAACCCTACACCTCCCCCTCCCTGCACCAGGACTGACATGCTCATCCATGAGAAAGAAACATTCTGGACTGTTTTTTCCTTCTCTCTTCATCTAGAGCAAACCCAAACACATGTTTTCTGCCATTCCCACACAAAGACCTTTTTAGTTGATTCAGCACTGGTCAACTTTGTTTCTCTTTCTTTGTTAATTGCTTTTGTTTATTTTTATTTTGTGAGGCGACAAATAAGCACCCACCCGTGTATCAGAGCTTATCAATGTTGGGAGCTACGTCAGACACACTCCCTGATAAGTGACCTTCAAGCTGACCTTCTGTCTGCATGCAGGCAGAAGGTCACACAATGTTGTTGTTGATTTTCTGTTCATTATTGAAATAGCTCTTTCTAGAATTGCTATAAAACAAACACTGAGACGCTTTTTTTTTCCTGTCTTGACTTATTTAGAGGCATCATAAACAGTGTTGACGCTTCAGTGTTTTAGGCTTCAGGTCTAAGAAGAAGCTGAAGTGAATCCAAAGTGGTTGAAGTATCAAATGAGAGATGCTTTGCTTTGTTTCTAAGCTGTTTAGAATAAATCTAAATAAGTGTAACTGCAGGACAAGCTACCTGGTTTAATGCTACGATTTTCTCATTCTCTCAACTTAAAAAAAGGTCTTGTAGCTTAGCTCAGTAGAAATGTAGGGAATGTTCTTTATTGGCTGCATAAGTAACTCAGGAATAATCTAACCTGAGGTCTATGATATATTCAACAGTATGTAGCTAACGAATCCTCAAGCTTATGAAGATGCGCGTACATATTTTAATCACCACATTGCCATACAAAGTGTTCATAAAGACACTAAGACATTGAGTGAAAGGCTTGCTGATTCTCTCTTCTCTTATGACGCATGAAGGAAAGTGTTCACTCAGACATGCTGACTGTAGCGGTAGTTTGGATTACACCTTGTGGATCAAAAAGAGGCACATTATTCTGGTCTCACTGTGGATAGAATAAGTCTGACTATGTAAACCAACAACAAAAGATACCACATGTTCTCACTGTAATCGTCTCCATAGCATACAGAATGACACTAATGTGCAACCAGGCACCAGGCATGGCGACTCTAAAGATATTTATGAAAAAACTGATCCAAAGGAGTACCATTGAGATATATATATGTACACGGTCCAATTGAGTATGTATATTGATTTCTAAGGTAGTGAATGTATGTTAGGAAACGGTAGCTCCAAAAGTGCTTTAGTGCAGATAAAGCACAACCTGTTTTTGATTTCTGCAGATTGTCATGCTTTTCCACGTTTGTTATCAAACAAATTTGATAAAAGGAATTGTGTATATATTGAATATTTTTTTGGGATTTCTTGGAATTCATTTTGTAAATTTTATACATTATATCAAAATTGAGTGGAAAATGGGCCATTCGTTACATTCTTGGACTCGATTCTAGATGAACCATCTTACATTGCCTTACTTGATCTTCTCATCAGACATTTTGCAGGAAAGTTTTTTTTTTTTTTTTAAGATAATTTCATCACTGCATTGGTGTGTTAAAGAAGATATCCAAGCTATGTCATGGCTTTTTTTTTTTTAACAATATTGACTGAATTGAAATAAACTTCTTATTGGCACTCTGACTTGTGTTCTTCTAGAGCTACAGAAAGATTACTGCTAACAGGAAGTTCCCATTTTACCCTTTCAAAATAAAAGAACATTGTAAGACCCAACATCTTTGAGAATCTTGCATCACTATAAAAGTGGACAAACTGATCATAGCTGACTCTCGAAACCGTACAATCAAGCCTCTTATTGACCGTCTTAAACTATTTATATGATCTGGTAGAATATTTCTTGACCAGAGTGTTGAAAAGAATATTCAATGAGAGCTGCCTTTTCAAAGCTTTGAAAAATGTTTGCGTCCTCCTTTGTTGTCTGAAAAAAAGCTAATTAAAGTAACAAGGGAAAAGCTTGTCATTGAAAGCTCCCATCCTTGGATTGAAATAAATGATATATTTTACTCTCTTACGGCCGTTTTAAATGAGCACATAAAGTATTTATGCAGTCTGACCTCTAACATGAGGAAACTCCACCAGACCATTGGGGCATTTTCACTGCAAACATTTTCTCTTGGGGTGACTCATGAGTAAAACATTCTTCTGTTCTGTTAAAGTATCTTGAGTGAGTCAGAACACTGTGACAGTCAGTCAGCATGCTCAATAACAGGTTCCTCAAACTGAAGCCATAAGGAATCTGACGAATATACTTACACTGTGTCTGTCCTACTGTGATGTGTTCAAATTCTCAAATTGAATCTGTAATGCATCATTCTTCATGAATCAGAGTCAGAGTATAGATGTCATTTTTTAATCTGTAGTGAATTAAAAGCAGCAGTGTAATGTAACTTTTCAAACTAAATTCATTTACAAATTACCACAAAAAAACACATTTATAAACATTTAAAAACATTATCCCCCAATAAAACAACAACATTCGGAAAAGAAAAATCTCAAATAAATGTTATTGATAAAATGTCATACACAAACAGATAAAGTACAGTTAATAAAATGTAATAAACTGCAACCAACCATCTGATTTAAAATCATAAGCATTAATTCCATTCACTATCACTAGGTCTATTGAAACCTTTTGTAGACTAGCTGTCGTACAAGGTTTCAATAACAAGTGTCAGTGGTGTCATTTGCCCTTGCCTGATCAGAATCTGTTTTGTTTATAACATTTAAGAAAGGAGTCCACAGCTTATAAAGTTCCTCAACCCTAACTCTTATTATAAATGTACATTTTCTTACACCAGATTGCAAGACATTACCTTAACCCAATATCCTTCCACTTAAAATAAATTACATTATTACATCAATTAGTTGGCACTTTGGTACATTTACTGAAACATCTTCAATGTATATGTTAAAAAACAGAGCTACATACTGCCTATCAGTTTATAACATCTAGAACTTTTGACATTCCCTTCATAGAATAGGGTACCACGTTCTATCAGGAATACAGGAATTCTCATGATGCAATCAAAAAGGTGTAATGTAAATTCTGAAAAGCCATTAATACTGTAACATTTGAATCTAGGATTTATAGTTTGAGTTTGGGTCAGAAAGTATGTATTTTCTAAGTCCGGTACCGAGATATCAAGCGGCTGATTGTTCTTCCATGCAGATAAATACAAAAGGAAGTTCTCTTTAGAACCTGCTAGTAATATACCATAAAACAGGGAAATGTAAGAAATGTTTTGGGAAGCTTTGCATCATTTGTATTCGCTCTCTGTTTTGAACCTGTCTGGAGGCCATTGATACAGGAAGGTTTGGGAACCACTCGGCCAAAGCCTGTTTGTTTACAGCTCTCCATCTCCATGGAATGTCTCATGTGGGTGTCCACCCACTGTGGGCTCCACCTCCCCCTAAAGACACCCTCTGGCTGAAAGCTTGATGATGTTTTTCAGCCAGTTCCCTTCTGTTCTGAGGCACAAACAAGTCTATTCTGTAGAGCTGATGGCAGCCAAAGTTTCGCAAGAGAAGGAGAAAAAAAAAAGGTGTGGGGGCGTGCAGTTTTTGGATGCTCTCCACATCATTAAAGTTTCATATTTCAGCCTCACACATTCCCTACTTCCTTACTAGTGATCACACAGGCACAGTCTCTACTTGTAATTCACAGGGAGGAGATTCAGACACTGCGTGTTCAGTGTGTGTTTGTGTATGAGTGGGGAAAAGACATTTCACGATGGGCTATCAGTCCACAGTCATTACAAGCAGGATGAGTGTATTAGTGTAATTGGATAATGAAAATTAGGCTGAGTATTGTTTCTCTAAACTCAAGTTTTGACTGTATGTCAATAGGTAAATCAATTAGCTGTGTTGCTTTCACCACTCAGCCTTTTCTGTTTGGCACTAACTCTCTCTCTGCATGCCAGTTCAGTTTGTAGGTTTTACACAACACCCATTTATACAGCTGGCTAAATATTGACTCTTGTAAAGTAGCTCGCTCAAGGGTACACAGTGATATCCCAACTGGGTTTTGGGCCTACAATGTGTGAAAAACCGTTTTTGCATATGGACTCTGTGCACCTGTGAAGTGGCTGCATAGATTACTTTGTATTCAGTTTACCCTGTCATGTTTTTTTATTTTCTGTTTGTCCGAAATGCTCCAATATTGCACATTACCTAAACTCTTTTGAAGGTTTTAAATGAAAAGACAAGATTAACTTTGATTTTCCTTTCCAGTGTAGGTTTTCTAAGTTCACTGTGGCCAACAAGACAGGCTTGTCATTATCAATTTAAAACATAAGCCACATGAAGCCTTGAGGCCTCAAGGCCACAAACAACGCCTTCCATTTTGTGTGAAAATACATCAGCTCTTTAATTCTTAAATAGAAATATTTTGAATTTTCCAAGAAAAAAGTTTTCAAGGGTTGAAAGAAATACAATGAGGCAGTTGTTCCCTTCACTTACGGTCACCCTTTATAACAAAACAGTATCTCAGACACATATCAAGAGAAACTCTTGTCCCCCCAAACATTCCTTTTTGAATTATTTTATTATTTAGACTTTGACAGATTATTGTATTGTGGTTAGAGAAAAGATAGCAGTGGTGCGCCAGACACATATGGAAGCGATTAGTGATCAGAATTCAAATGATAAAGCTAATTTGGAAATTCAAATGCATTAACAGAAATTCTTTTTAACTTTCAGAATATGAGTGTATTATTTGACTCAAAAATAAAATGATGATTCATTTATCTAATTTGAATTTTAGTTTTCAACTTCAAAAATGCACATTCTTTGACTAAATTAAAATGAGGAAGAAAATGACATTTGCTTTATCATTTTAAAAAAATGCCCCGCTAAATCTGTATCATAATTCAAATGAAAAAGCTCATTTTAAAATGAAAATACAGTAACAGAAACATGTTTTAATTTTCTGATTATAGGTGCATTTTTTGACCTATATTTAAAATGAATATTCAGTCATCCAGTTTGCGTTATACTTTTACTCTCTATGTATGCATATTGTATGACATCATTCAAATGAAAACAAAAAGGTCTTTAGCTTTTCGTTTTCAAACTTGCCGTGCTAAAAAGTGATCATAATTCAAACCAACTCGAAAACGAAATGGCAAAGTGGATGGCGCAGGAAAATGACATCAGACTCCAGCTCTCAGGCAGGTGAACGTAATATTTACAGTCTATGAGGCGAGCGGGCAGAACGCGCAGTACGATGGGTGGCGGGGTGAATCTTTAACACTAGGGCAGACTTTAGTTCACACCCATCGTACTGCGCGTTCTGTCCGCTCGCCTCATAGATCATCATTTTATTTTTGAGTCAAATAATACACCCATATTCTGAAAATTAAAAAGAATTTCTGTTAATGCATTTGAATTTTCAAATTAGCTTTATCATTTGAATTCTGATCACTAATCGCTTCCATAGACACAGACCACGAGGTGTGTTGATGTTGGTTAGAACACATCACAGCACTCACTGGCCCACATAGAAAAGGGCGGCACCCCATTGATTGTTTTCTTTCAAATGACATTTGGCTGGTCCAATCACGCCTCCTACAGGGCAGTCTCTCCACAGTTCCCTCTCAGACTCTGTTTGTTACTGCTCAGAAAGTGACACTGTACAGAGGACATGAGTTTCAAATCCATCCATTATGGATTGATGCGCAAACACAAAAGAAGATAATGGAGATACCGAAAAATGAAAAAAGACTGCAGTCCCCGAGGCCTTCTTCATCCCCACTGTCATGCAGGAACAGGTGGAGGAGGAGAGGTGTGTGTCAGGGAAGAGGAGGTAGGCTAGCTAACAGTATATCATGAACATGAGGGAATGATAGTCTGACCAAGCAGTGAGTAAATGATCTGTAGAATACCATAATATAATACACATTATTAGGCTGAAGGAAAACTCTGTCTGAGGTTAAATCTGTTGCTCTGCTGTGCACACAAGAGATGGTTGGAAAATGACTGTTAACACAGTGTGAATGTGAAAGTAGCCTACTCTATTAAACCTTAGTTATGTATGAATAGGCCTATGTCAGTATTGTCAACTATAGGCTTATATGTAATTTAAGTAGGTCTTCTAAAAGTACCGTAAAAGGTTCCCTGAGAGTTTTATATCAAAGCTGCATTAATAAAATTAATATTTTTGCTGTAGATGTTTATGGTTTTGCATGTGTTCATTAATTTGGAAACACAAACAATCCTAGAAAAGACAGTATGGCTAAGTAAGTCTGAGATTTAGTGGAGTAGAAATATAAAGTACCATAAAATGTAATTAAGTAGGAGTAGCTGTTCCTAAAGTATTTCAATTTAAAATTAAATAAATAATTGAATAAAATAATGAATTAAATTATTAACTTTATTCCAGTAAATGTACTTATTGAACAGTGAATTTAATATTATACACATGTAATTTTTAATTGTTTTAGTAATCATGCACTTTTCACTTTTACTTGAGTAAGGTGTGTCCTCCATAATCACCTCTGACCACATGGGAGTCAGTCAAAACAGAGTGAACACACTGCCATTTGTGTCTTTGGCGTTTACTTTTCAGCTTGGTAATGGTTTGGGGAAATTATGTAGTAGACCTTTTAAAGCGGGCATGGGAATGGTGTAAAGTCATGTCTTGTTCGACCAGTTGTAAGGAGCCAGTTTGAGCCAAACTTTCTTCCCAGTCCAGCGCTGGCTTTTATTCAGAAAGTACTTTGGCATCAGCTTGGGGCGCCTTTCGAAACACTCCTCGTCTGCAACCAGTTAGCAAGAGCATGGAGGATATTTTGAACCACCAACAAGGTGTGTTTCTCTTGCCAGACTTCTTCAACTCGTGCAAACTGTCATCAACCCATCATCCTGTACGTTGTTTTTGGCAGCAATACAGTTTTTTGTCAGGTGGGCTATAGTTACTCATAAATAGCCCCATATAACTGGAACAAAAACACATCAAATGCTGAGTGATGCAGAGTGACACACTGCAGGGAAGAATGAAACACGAGAATATTATAGCCCTTGCTGGTGTGTGTAAATGGTTTCAATTGCACTGAAACTGGGCAGTTTTTCAACTAATTTGAAGCAAACGCTAGAATAAATTGTTCCCCGGTTACAAGTAATAAGTAGTAATTCAATGGATGCTGTTAATCAAAATTACAATAAATTCCCCAAAATACTCGTCTAGGATTTCATCTGCCAATCCAATCCAATGCAGGTGACAAAAGATGTTGTACTCACACTGTTTAGAAACTATAAACTGTCTCTCTGTTTGTCTGTCTGTCTCACATTGCTCTGTGTTTCTTAAGGTAATCCACAGTGTGAGTGGAAAAACTACTTTATCTTGTAGTCAAACCACAATTTAAATAAAACCCCATTACCAGTAGGCAAACATTTCTTTGTGATTTGATGTTAGCAAAATTAACATTTAATGCCCAAAAGCAGAAGTGAACTCCTCATCATGTAGGAAATACAAACTGGGAGACACACAGAAATATTATTGGATAAGTAGGCCTACTGTTGCCATAATGTTTATGAAGCAATTTAATGTTGTAGCAGGTCAGGGTTGAGCCAGTATTATTTGTGAACTTGTTACTTACTGTTGGGAAGTTTAATTTATAACAATTCAAGACATTTGACTTAATAAAAGCCCCCCCCCCCCCCCTCCACACAGACACACACACACACACACACACACACACATTAATATTATTTTTGCGTATTAGTACATTTCAGTTGAATAAATAAATAAAATAATAATAATAATAATAATAATAATAATAATAATTTTTTAAAAAAGGGTACTCTCAATCTTTGTATTTTGGTTGTTGCAGAAACCTCAGATGGATATCTCTAAACCTTGGCTAAGAAACTACAGTGTCCACATGCCTCAATACACAATGAGAGAGAAATGGGTTTAAGTTTATCATTTAAGTGGACTGAACCTTCATGTGAGGGTATCACAGTTTGAAAGGTGGTGAATATCAATTAAAGGAAGGTCAGAAATGTCAATTCAGTGTCTAAAGTTCTTAAGCGGCTGTCTTCCAGTGGATGCACGCACACTGCCTCTGTGACATGTGACACTGCTTATTTGTGCACTGTAATGGTCTAATGTTACCAAGAGGAGTTCATAGTGGATTTCTTTGTGGCATCAGCCATTTCATCAGCTCCCAGACCACGAAGTTACAGAACAGCTTATCTGCCCCAGTGCTGTGCCCGCAGTCAACCAGTCAGGGTGGGTTTTGTGTGCTCACATTGTTTATTTTAACCCTCATTAAAGTGTGGTGGGGTGGCTTTCTCTCTCCAGGGCTCGGTGGCTACTGTGGTGGGGAGATAGGGGACTGTGGTGGACCCCCTGGGGCGTCCCACA
The DNA here is from genome assembly GCF_963584025.1 of Labrus mixtus. Taxonomy (NCBI): domain Eukaryota; kingdom Metazoa; phylum Chordata; class Actinopteri; order Labriformes; family Labridae; genus Labrus; species Labrus mixtus. The sequence goes on along the minus strand of NC_083629.1, from coordinate 9,319,554 downwards.
AAAAGCAGCCTCACCCCCTTCCCATGCTTGCCACTCACCCCATTTGGGTCCTGCAGTCACACCCTGTGGCAGAGCTGCGGTTAACTGCGGCTGTTGGCTGGTAAAAGAGGCGCTGTGAGGTTTTAAGGATAGAAATTCAAGTAGGAAAAGTGCCATTCTGCGTTGTTACCACTAGAGGGTACTCCGCCACAGAGAGCCGGCATGAGGGGATCAAATCTGGCTGCAACTATTATCCTGGGGGGGTTTGTTCTTATCTCCTCTTCATGATCAGCACTTTTTCACAGGAATCAAAACAGAGGTTGTGTGTGTGTGTGTGTGTGTGTGTGTGTGTGTGTGTGTTTGTGTGTGTGTGTGTCAGAGTCAGGGGATAGAGGGAGATGCGGGTCTTAAAGTAAGTGGTTTTAAAGAGAAAAAGACGAGTCCTCATCAGCTGTGTACTTAAGACACTTTGTGACGTCAGGTATTTTATGCCTCCTGGGGCCTCTGTGGAGGTTGTTTAGTCTCTTTATAAGACTACAATGGTGGCCTGTTTTATTTTGTCTGTGATGGAAAAACTATTAGACATGAAAGACTTTGCTCTGTCAGCAGCCACACCCCCACCTTAGCTCCACAGAGAGGAAGATTTACCTTGCAATTCATGTTGTGTTAGTGTGTCAGAGCCTGCAGCAAATATCTGTCTGGTAGTTGGTGAATTATTGCTGCGTCTGCTTGTGCATGTGTGTTATACTAAGTGTCTATATGTGTTTGTTTTTTCATAATTCAACCACATTCCTGTTCCTTTTAAAAAACTCAGGAAACAAGTTCTAGGTGTATGAATCCCAGGTGTGTGTGTGTGTGTGTGTGTGTGTGTGTGTGTGTGTGTGTGTGCAGAAAAGACATGTGATTGTCTTTGTGCAAAGTGAACTAGCAGGTTCCCTTTCAGGGCTATAAAGCACACCTAGGGGGATAGAGGAGGTCTTTGAACTCTTGATTCTGCCAGCCATCTCATTGGCTTTTTTTTTTTGTTGTTGTTTTTTTTCATGCCAGCCTTTGCAGAGGTCCGCCTGACTAAGAGAAACGCCCCAACAGGAACCTCCCTGCCGTGTCGCCATGGCAAAATGACATCAGACGCTTACGTGCCCCTACTAACAGTGAAGCTCCTCTCTTTTTCGACTTCGGCTGTTGTTTTTTTCTTGGAACAGTTGTCAGAGGCAGCTGAGGTACACAAACAAGATTACTGGAATACACTAGATACAACATAGCACAAACAAACAGGGCAAACGGGCAATCAACTTGTAGTTGGAGTAAAAGGACACGACCGACAGGTGCTCGTCTTCAATTCCTGTTGTTTTCTCCGAACTAACCAGCGACCAATTTACTCACTAGCAGCCATTGTGTATGCTCCCATATTGTGCTTTAACAATGGAGGAGAATGAGGAGAGATATATTGATTGCCCTTAGCTGCTCCTTCATAGCCTGTGTGCACAGTTTGTGTTGGTGAAGCCCTCTAGCATAATGGCTTTTAGACCTCCATTAGGTTGTTGCAAGCAGCGTGGTTTAAGTAAGTAACAAAAGGCTCTGTGAAAATGCTTTAAGCATTTATTAGACATCAGTGTTACATCTCCAGCCCGTCAGCGCATCAGGAACACACACGTTGAGCTCACAAAGCCAAAGACTGATTTAACGTTGTTAGTTTAAGCTTTTATTCTTTTGCTGTCTTGGTAAGCCCTGAGCTGGATTAGCTTGTACTTTGGGGAATTTGATAGAATGAGCAGTGAAAGCTGTGGCACACTCACCCTGTAAACGTGCGATGTCCAGAGACTTTCAAATCCCTGTCTCAAACTGACGAACGTGCAAAGATTTTTTCCAGGAGCTCTAGATGTTTGTAAGGTTAACTTAGTGAGGAGAGAACTATGGCTCAGTATTGTTAATAATGCATTGTTCAGCAACAGATAAGCAGGCCTTAACCAGCAAGAAATGTAGAGTCTTTTCCTTTTTTTCGGGGTGGAGGGCTGTACTTGTCAGTTTAGAGACAAGAGTTTTTTTAGAGTCTGTTTTCCAGAGAAAGACGCCATGCTGAACACTATTTCATTTGGGGCTAGGCTCTAATGGTGTACATGACTAAATGTTTTTTGTACAATTTGTTTGTAGACTTTTATAGGCATATTGCTATTACAAGAGGTTTCAAAAATCTCCATAAACATTCAGATTATTGTATAATAACACAACTTTTGCATTTCATTCACAAGAGTCATCATATTTGTGGATAACACAAATATGATGATTCCCCTCCACTAGTCTGTGTGCTGCTGTACTGACTCATTTTGCCAAACCAACTCCTCTGCTTTATGCATATTGTGTGGTGTGTTTCCTGATGGTCCGTCTGTCTTTAATGTCGACGTCTCTGCGATCCCTCAAAACTCTGAATTTTAATGCATGGGTTACAGTAATTTTCCACCGGGATGACTGTCGTTTTGCCGGGAAGGCCTCACGTTGTGTGTGTGTGTGTGTGTGTGTGTGTGTGTGTGTGTGTGTGTGTGTGCATGCATGCACTTGAGCCACTTTTGGAAGCATCCCTGTGTTCTCTCTGCACCAGCGCTCATGCACGGAAGCCTACTGGGTCTTTTTCCCCTGTGGTTGAACCACAAACGCCAGGATCTTGCTTTGGTTGGAAGTGTGTCTGTTTTACTCCAGCAATCATAAAGAAGACAAACTCCACTACTGTCTCTCCATCTATATTAAAAGGCTGCATTTGGCCCTGGTATCACTTTAACTAGCCAGACCTTGGTTTGCTTGGCTTTAGCTACAGAAAAAATCAACATCTCCTCGACACAAGGATGAGACTTAGTAAATAGTAAATATTTCCTCCTCACCCACTCTGGCTCCTAAACTTAGCCTTAAAGGGGTTTGAAATCTGGGTTTTTAATTTCAGTATACCTTGGTGAGTTAGACCTGATTTAACAATATGCATTAAAGACCCTTTTTTTTTACTCCCCTACTTTCATCATGTTGCATCTGTTTCTTGGTACTTGTGGTTATTCTACACAGGTTATACGGATCAACCTTTTGTCCCTGAGTGTTACAAGAGGGACAAATTAGATCTGCTCTAAGACCAGGAAAAAAATCAAAACTGGTTTCTTTGGTTGGCTGCCTCCTGATGTGCCAACCAAGCAGGGAAGAATAGAAGAACAAAACAATGAGCTGGCTGCAGATCAGTAAAGGCCCTCAACCAGACGCTACGTCTTATTTCCTTTTTGATTACTCACGCCTGCCTGATGAGCGGCACACTCACACTCCTCTCTGTCTGCCCGTCAGAGAAATCACAAAGGCAGGACTTTTTGTAGGAGACTGGTTTTGATTTGCAGGCTGGAATGCAATGTGATAATGTTGCAAGATTTGCTGGCGGGGGTGTGCTAGATGTGTGCGAGACAAAAAATGAAATGTTTTGGGGGGAGAGTTATGATGTGTGAATGCTCATGATTCAGTCACATTCAGGTATCAGTAACTAGATTCTGTGTATCGCGTTTGAGTGGGCTTTTATGGCAGTTTCTACTAATGCGCTTCCAGGATCTGCCTATAAACAGCCTTTAAACTGGGGAATAGTGGTGCTGGCTCTGAAAAGTCAGAACTATATTGCCACCCAGGCGTGGAGATCGCCTGCCGTGGGCGAGGTCCCATTTGCCTGGCCCTCACTAGCTCCCACCAATGCTTGTTACCCCAACCCCCTCCACACCAGGCCGGAGGTAGGAAATCAACCCAATTACGGTTGTATTTAAAGAAAATTGGAGCAGGGCCGGAAAAGTGGGGGCATTTCCAAAAACCACAAAAGAAAACTGCAGGGCCACTCTTTGGGAAAATTACAGGGTGGCTGTGGAATAGAGTAAAATGACACTCCTCATAAAATACAAGGAGGAATCTCTTGTTTTGATGTAGTGTCCACGCAATAAATATTGTCTTTATGGAAATAACACTTCTAGAGGCAGTCCTACCTTACCAAGTTGACGTCTGCCCAAAAAACTATTTCATTCCTTTCTGTGTCCTCGATAATCTCTTTTTGTGTCTATCTCGGTGAGTGAGATTGATGGGATTCACTCCCTGTTCCACCTGTTTGATTGATGGCTTTCAAAGACTGGCTGTGTTTATGTTCAGGTCTGCCATGGCCTGCCAGAACGCTGCACCTCTTAAAGTGGCAGAATACACAAACACATCCCAGACTACAAATCCTTGGCTTGCTCTGCTGCTGCTGCAGCCCCTGCTGAGGTACAGTTAAGGTCCTCTCATGAAGCAGGAACACCTGTAGGCTTCAAAGAGTGGGGGATAAAAGTATTCGTTTCAATGCACATGATGCTTTTGCCAGAGCATCACAGTGTGAGTCCTTCCTTACAGCCAAAACACTTGTCTGGTATTAGTGTTGTAATAACCACCCCCCCCCCTGATCTGATGCATCACTCTGTTTCACCTCTATCTCCCTCTGTCTCGCTCTTTCTCTCTCTGATCCTCCTCCTCGCTGTCATCTCTCAGGAAAGCCCCCTCATTACCAGGCCCTGGATGTAAATGCTTCATTTTCCTTTCCCCCACAAACCCTCTTTGTTCCGCAGGCCATTTGTCTGTAATATTTCACCACTTAAAAGCAATTATTCCTAATATGAATGCTCCCTTACAGACGTCTCCAGACACTCAAAGATATATTTCTTCCTTCATCTTCCTCTTTGCCTCATGGGCAAAAACAAAGAAGAAATCAAAGTGTCTTGTGTCTGCAAACCAGTCAACATTTTGCTGCATGAATGTGTGTGTCTCTCTCCTTCTCTCTCTCTCTCTCTCCCCCTCTCTCACAGACACACACACACACACTTACATATACACAAAGTCATCCTTGTTGTATGTCTTGATATGTCTTTGTTCCTGCAGGTGTATGCACAGAAAAACACACACACACACACACACACACACACACACACACACATACAAATTGTTTACTTCACACGCACACACCATTAAGAGTGAAAGATGATCCCCCATTAAGGATGAAAACAAACCAGTGAGTGGGAGGTGTCCCCTGAGGAAGTCCACTGTCACTATAGTGGAACCATGGAATCATGGGAACTGCTAAGCAGAGGCCTGCGGGGCAGCCACTGCCAGACACGGGGGTGTGTGACACTACCACACACACACACACACACACACACACACACACACACACAGTGCAGACTAGAGACAGGAACACGAGTATGTTGGCTTCAAGTAATTTCACCTGTCTAAGAATAACAATAGCTGACACTTTATTGGATGTCAGAGGAAGTTTGATTTATTCAGACTCGTCTTTGATGTATTGATGGTGATCAAAATAGCAACAACACTAAAACTGACTGTTCAGGAAAGAGTGATGATATAAGAATGATGGTGAAAGAGACATTTTTCTAAGAAAGCAGAACAAGAACAAAGATATTTTTGATGTTGCTGGAGGAGGCTTTGTCAGAGGTTTTCAATGACTTGGATCCAGCTCTGTGAGTCCTTTCTGGTTAAAAAGTCATCTGTACAGTTGGTCATTTGAAGAATGATATTCCTTTAGATGGACAGAGACTCTGGTTTTGCTGATTCCAAAGTAGATAGTGGAAATAAGAGAGGAAGAGATGACTAGCTTTTGATAATCATTCATGTTCCCATTTGATCTAAAACAGACTTGAGCAGTGCTCCTCGTTTAGTTTTGCACACATGGATGAAAGTTAGGGTTAAAGAAAGATAGAAAGTGTGTGTGAACTGCCAATTTAGACAGTTCCCCTGCTTGAGCAGGAAGTGAACGGAGACCTGGTCCAAAGGGAATCCCCCCCCCCCCCCCCCCCCCCCCCCCACACACACACACACACACACACACACACGCACACACACACACACACACACACACACACACACACACTATGGACCCCACCGTAATGGGGGAGAGCATGGCAGGGAGCTACAATGTGTGGGGTTTGAGCTCTTTGTGTTAGTGTGTCTGTGTGTGTGTGTACGATCATTTCCTGTTTTATAGAGGAAGTAGTGCTTGCATGAACAGATTGTTATTTAGATTTTTTTTCTGTGAGAAAAAGAACAGGAAAAAAGATAGTTTCAGTTCTCATGAATCTGTATGGGAAAAATACTTGTTTTGGGGGAAATTGGCCCACCGTCTTACAAACATGTTTTGGGATCCTCGTAAAGTGTAAAAAAAATCTGAAAATAATCATATTTTCCAGCAAAGATAGCTAAAACATTTCAAATGTGTATCCCCTCAAATCAAATACTCTACTGTCTTTCACTAGTAACTGATCAGATTCAGTCCTGATTGTTTACAGACAGAAAGCTGTGGTCATTATGCAATAAATAAGGATCTGAATAAGCCATTCAGGCGTCTTAATAAAAGTTGGGTGTTGTGGCCGTAGCAACATTAAACCCTTAGCCACAGGGCCACCAGTGGTGTTTTTTATTTTTATTTTTATTTTTTATGAATACATCCCGGCCCTCTTCTGACTCACTTGCATGTCTAGGTTTCTACAGACTAGGAGACTTGGCCCAACTAAAGCTATTGTTCATGGCGTTATACTCTGCTTATCATTTCTATCAGGAAGTATCCTTGCATGTAATCCGATATGTGCATTTGGGTGTTTTCTTCTACTCTAATTAAATCAGACTTCTCAAAAGTGGAGCTGTATTAACGCTAATTGTTTTGCATTTCTCAAAATTGTCTTTCTGATGTCCTCAAATATAACCATATCTTTTTTACTTTGATGCTCACAATCACTTTTTTTTTTCTCATCAATTTCACTTCATTATTTGCCTGTCAACCAGTTTGTTAATGATTATGTTACCATTACATGTCAGAAATAGTGAAAAATTAAGCTCACACTTCCTAGGATCCACGGTAAGATCCTAAAATGTGTTTTGTTTGTCTGTCCCAGTAACAGTCCAAAAACAATATATGTTCAGATAACTTTCACACAAAGCAGAAAACCTAACATCTGAGAAGCTGAACCCATCAAATAACAGATTTTGACAATGATCAAAACTATTTTTCTTGAGCTAATTAAAGAGTTTCCAAACTGTTCAGATCACCACACAAAAAACGGGACTGTTAGTCTTTACAGGTCAGGTGTAAGTGCAGTCAATAAAAAATAATAATCTTTGAGATCACAGGAGTAAATAATGAATCATGCAGTTCTTTCAATCTTCATCTTTTCATCAGGTTTTTGCAGATCACCTGAGATGTGGGATTGCTCAGCAACTCTCCCACACACACGATTTTGACCTTAAATTTATGGTGGCAGCTTTATAGATCGATCTGTTAGTGATACTGTTTCTGAAAGTGCCTCTTTTTGGCTTTCAGTTATCCTCTGGGTCTGAATGGGAACAGAGTCTAAGCCCCATGGAGAGGTAGTCCACTGTGGGAACTGAGATCTGCCTGGAGTATCGCAACACAGAGAGGTCTCTCAAGACCGAACATGGATGAGAAACTACCTTCACTGGGATCCCTTTTTTACTGGAAGAGCCCTCTTTCGCTCTCCCTCTCTTTATCTCTCGCTCAGTATCCCACTCTCTGTCTGCAATTCAGCACCAGTCATCAGTGTGAGAACAGTTGCATCACAGCTCTCGCGGTTTCTTAGCCCCTGGCCCCTGTATTTCTCGGTCAATCTGTGGGAACCCTGATTTTGGACGGCAGCCTCTGTTCCCACCACCAGCTTGGTTAGAAAATAGACTTCTGGTCATGTACCAGGCACCCAAACCAAGCCGGTTCTAGCCCGCTTCTTCTCACGGTTTCAGGGTAGGAGAGGTCAGCGGCTGTAGCGGAGGCCCTAATGCGTTTCTTATGCAGGTACCACAGAGGCGACACGGGATACTGTGCTCATGAGAAATGAGAGGTTTTTAACGATTCTGAGCTCTTTCCAAAACACTCCCTCTCTACCCTCTCTTTTACTGCTTCTCTCTGTTTCTTGCATCTCTCTCTCTTTCTCTCTCTCTCTCTCTCTCTCTGTCTGACTCTCATTTGAATTTATAAATAGTGCTTTAATCTTAAGATCTTCAGATAAAGTTCGGACAATGCTCGATTGCAAGAAAAGAACATCAGATCCAGATCTGCTGTTCATCAGAGCAAATGATTTACCCAACAAAGTATTTGTCTTCAATGATTTTCATTGTTTTTAGATTTTTCTTTTTCAGTGACATCCACGGTCATTCTTCCCGTTCTCTTTATATTTCATCCACTTAAAAAGCAATTTTCTCTGTTGTCTTGTAAACCAATTCTCTATGCCTTTGACTACAATGAAATCCAGACAGGCAGCCTCATCTAGGAAAAAGTCCCCCCCCTCTTTCCAGGAGAGTTACAATTTTCTGAAGAGGAACATTATAACAGAGCAGAGAGAAGATGAAAAAAACCTCAGCTTGGATCATGTATGCCCATGACAAAGACACCAGAATACCAGATGAGCGCTTCTCTGCTCCCCACATGTGAACTAGAGAGCGGGTCTCTCAGAGTGTGTGAAGACAGCTGGAAAATTCCCCTGTGCCCGGTCTAATTGAAAGCTTATCATCTTTTCTTTGTGCTTCCTGAGCGATAGGGGATCAGCGAGGAGAGGTTCATAGAGCTGCTCTCTGATGAGACCTGGAAGAGTTAGGGAATGTTTAATACGATGCTGATCCGTCACATGCTCACGCTGTGAAGTGGTGCTCAGGATTGGTAGGTGGAGGATGGTGTGAGTTCTGTCAGCAGGGGGATTGTGCGTGTGTGAGTTCCTTGTGCGTGTGTGGAAATGCTTTGAGTGCACTGATTTAATTGAATACAGTGTGTATCAAGGCTGTGTGTGCGACCTGAGGCTTTTGTTGTTCTGCCAAAACTGCCCCCATAGAAGGCCTGATGCAGACACAGCAGCAGCCATCCAGACAGAAACAAAGAATGGAAGTGAAAGAGAAGAAAGGATAAAAGAGACAAGAAACGAGTAAAAAATACAGGAGAGTTTAACCATGGAAGTAAAGCAGTGATCAACTAAAAGGAGAAACATCAAAACAGTAAGAAGTGAAAGCCCTTTCATGGTACATCAACAGGTGGCATTAGTTTAGGAGAAAATAATTGTTGGTATTAAATTTCAGGTTAACCACACAAGACATCTGAAATCAGACCACCCTACAAGGTACCACCTCAAGTGTTGAATTGTGTTCTTAGCTTCAAATGAGCCAAACAGTTTTCATTAGAGCTGAATAAATTAACAACCACATAGCTGGTAAAAAGACGTCTGACATTCCAAACTTGTCCTTCATTGTTTCTAACAAGTGACAACTTGCAGACGTGCGCTAACATGGAGGCTGTCAGGGTGGTGTTGGATTCCTGAGCTGTGCTTTATTTACGCTCTGGGTACCACCGTGTTGACAGCTGAGGCATTTTTGAAGCCAGGGAAACTACCAATACACTGCTGGGGTTGCGTGATGGAGGCACTGGTATTGACAGCGTTTTCTGTATGAGGCTGAAGAAGAAGTTAGGAAAACAGAAATTGCTGTATCAGGATGTGATGGCGTGAAATAAGGTCCAGTGATTTCCCAATGTCTATCAGCTGATGTGATGGCAGCTCTCAGGAGGTGAATCATACCCTTCACCTCCATGTTAATTGTTTTCTTTCTCTACCCCAGTTAAACTATAAAAGACCACCAATCCAGACCTCCAAGCATTTAGTCTCCAAATTAGAGAACTCCCATGATATGCAATTGTTGTTATAGAAAATTGAATATGGTCTATGAATGATGACCCTAAAATCTGATAATAGTGGGATTTTCAGAATAGCGCAGAGGGCACATTATTTTTTACCTGAAAGAAAAATCATGCATTTCTTTAACTCTTTCCTGGAGTTCATTTACTAATATCTCTTTGAATGAAAAGCTGTTATGAGGACAAAAGTGAGACAAGTTTTTTTTTTAATTAAAATGATTAAAAACTACATTATCCGCAAACTTTACAAGCACTCAATATGGAAGAATTAACAATATCATTTCATACATAGATGAGATTTTTAAATTAACATATCAGTATCAGGTGTACATGCTTTGAGCATAAGTGAAATCAAAGGAACAAGACACATCAACATTTTGGTATATGAAAAGGAAAAAAAGGCATATTGTAAAGAGAAACATGGAGGAAAAAAGTAACATTGTGCTCTTGAATCCAGTATACAATTAAATGAAACTTAGTTGTACATTTGGGTTCCTAGTTTTGCATAAAGAATGATTTTCAGAGATCAGTCAAGACAGGAGTTACGTACCTCACATCGTTCCCAGCATTAACATTCTGACAGTATTACAGGCAGTTCTTTGGTTTTCTTTTAAAGGAACCACACAGATATCAGTACACATGTGGTTCCTCTAGCTGCATGGTTTATTTTTTTGCCTATAATAAAGTACCTCATACCTCTACCTTATAAAGGCTCCAGAGAAACATGCTTTTCCTCTAAAACAACATGTAAAGAGGAACGAGACGCTGATACACATTGTTGAAACAGGGAGATAAGGTCTGTATGTATGTAAGATCTACAAAACACTTTGCATATTTATTTGTACCTGAGCTGTAAATGCAAGCCTTTTTGGATCACTATTCACTTTTGTAGTAGAATCTTACTTTCTTCTTGTCAAAGACCATTAACACCGGCTGTCACTGCCTTTTAAATCTCCTATACCCAGGTTATCATTGCAGATGTATGAATTAGTGGCAGAGCCTTGGCCCTTGGCACTGATGATCAGTATATTAAAGTTGAAAAGACAGAACCAGGGCTATAAACACTTCAAAGCACTCACTGATTATCCAGAACAAAGGAGCCCATGCACAACAAGGGGAGGTTTTTTTTTGTAATTGCCCTTGGTGTTGTAAGAAGATATCACTTTAACCCCTCCTCCTTCTGCCATCCCTTCATCCTCATACTCTTCCTCCTCCAGGGCTCACATGTGTAACTGCAGAGAAAAGGCCCTCCAGACAGCAGGAATATACACACCTGTGGTGTGGGAATGCAGGTCTCATCATTTTAAACATATTTTGCATATTAATACAGATGAAATGGCGTGTGCCTAATCAGGAAATCTAAACCTTATGGTGGAGAATTTATCAGGGACACTTAAAGGACACACTAAGTGTGTTTTGGCCATACATTTGAAGGCATTTCGACTATTAAGTATGGAACGTTTTCTAATAACTGTTAATACAAAACCAAAAAGAAGACAAAGAATATGTTCAATCATAGTGCAAAAATTAAGCAAATGGCTTATTTAGAAATGGAGGCAATTTTGGAAATAGTTTAAAAGATTACAGCTCTAGATCCTCAATCTATTAAACAGAAATTGTTTGGCATGGTTCATTAGAAATACAGGTTTTTAGTGCATCAAAGCTACATTGGAAGACAATATAATTACATTAAAAAGTATTTTTTTTATAATTTAGAAGCAATATATTACACAAAATCCAAATTTATGCTCAACAACAAAATATGGTATATATACTGTAAATGTATATTAAAAGGAAGGGTAGAGAGAAATGCTTTAGGATTGTGGGTATATGCACACATTCCCTCACAATTTGGCTCAAATAAATATAAGTAAACTGTCATCCAGTTACAGAATGCCATATAAGGACTTTTCTTTCAAAAAAGGGCTTAAATAAAGAAGAATAAAGAGGAAGTAAAAAGATGACGAAACAGGATTGAAATATTCCTGCGAGGAAGAACCAATAATCAACCCACTGTGTTACATTCCTCAAACCATCAGCTCTTGTCCTGTTGAAACTCAATACACTGAGGACACAGAAATGGAGAATGAACTCCTTAAACGTGTAAGTTCTAACAGATTCAATGCTTTTCTTTCAAACATGCAGCACTGGCATTGAAACATCCACTGCCTACCATAGCACCAAAGGCTGATGTTTTCATTTGGTTAATAAATTAGGCAATAGGTACAGAAAGTACTTAAAGCACCTAAAACTGCCCTGTAATCAACTGATGACAAAAACACTATTTTGTCTATATTTCATGTTTTTACAGAAATTAAAGCTTAAAAGGCACAATAGCTTCAGCAGTAGAGCCATGCTTTGGAAAGATGTCAGTGTCACTTGATCATTCAGTGAGCAGCTGCTCCTCTCCAGGTACCAAGTGAGTTGGATCAGTCTGAAGAGTCTGTCTGAAGAATGTCTGTTGTGTTTTTTCCCCCCATTCATTGGCCATTGGATTGATCATACAGCCATTGTCTTTTGTCTTTAATGCATACCTGTTTACACCAGACAGGTGAGGATGAACATAATCTCAACTTTTATGGCTATTATAGTCATTTAAGAGTACAGGTAGCACAGTGCAGGAACTTACTCAATATTTACAAAATACGCAGAAGTCTTGAGAGAGTTGGTAAAATGTAGAAAGTCTTTAAAGCGAGTGCCAGAGAAATAAAAGTCAAACATGCAACATTTTCTCTATGTCTGTTTGTTTTTCTTTTCTTTTAATGATCATCTTTTTTGTTCATCATTCTCATTACTTTTCCTCCCTCACTTCTCCTGAACCCTTCAATTGTCTAGTTGTCTGTCAGTCAGTAAGGCCTCCAGACGGACTCATCCAAACGGCCTGAAGCGCTCATAGCAGTGGGGGAGTTGCTGTGGCTCCCGTCAGCCTCCACCCCCTCGTTCTGGTTGTTCAGGCCCGGGTTCATCAGGCTGTTGGTCCCTCCTGTGCCCCCAGCCCCTGAGCAGGACAGCAGTCGGGTGGGGGAGCGCTCTCCCCCGGTGTTTCCAGGTGCCACCATGGAGAACTGGTAAGACCCTGAGCCTGTGCCGTAATACAGGTAGGAGTTGGACTGGAAGTTCTGGCTTTGGTTGTTTGAGTAGGGGGGTGGCAGGTAGGTGTGGTATCTAGAAGATGCTGACATGCTGAGGCCGCTGATGCCTGTGCTGGAGGTGTTGGCGGAGTAGGGAAAGGCCCCGGGATAGTGCATGCGAGGGTCTGAGAAGCGTGGGTCGGTCAGTGGTGAGAGAGATGGAAAGCTGGTCCTTTGTTGGAAGAGGTCTGTAGTCCCTGTTGGCAGAAACAAGAAACAAAGTTTTGAAGAGATATCAAGATTTTGGACGCTGATAAAAAAAAAAAAACTGCTGTGATAATGAAACAAGGAGCCCAGAGATTTATCATGTTCTTTCATTTTGAAAAACGACTTCATGGACAGAAAAACTCCACCAAACCCACAATTCTGAGCTCAGATTTCCCATGATATGCCTGGCCATGGAAATGTTTTCTCAAAATAATGAACTGAGACTTTCTTTCCTTAAAACAGTCATCGAACACTGACAGCACATCAACCCACAGCCCCATGCACAGGACTGAAGTATGAAGAGGCCCCCTTGCCATGGCTCTTTCACCTCCCTTCTAAAGAAGGGCGACTTACTTATTCTATCTTTTTGCGGAGCAATGAAAAGAGTCATTGTAGCTGCTGAGGGGTGCTTTATATAAACAGTGATGGCTTGTTGTGCTGTTGTGCAACTCATCACAAGTCATACTCTACAGAAGTAGACGGTCACAATCAGAGGTAGACAGAGAAGGAGAATGAAGGGAGGGAAGGAAGGAAGGAAGGAGGGAGGGAGGGTGGGAAGAAAGAAAAACAAAGGAAAACTATGTTTTTTTTATGAGAATATCCCTTAAAAGTAATGTGAATCACAGTTTAGGACCTGTCAGAGTGAACCACACAGAGTACTCTCACAGGTAACAGAGCAGTGTGAACGCAGCTGTAAGGACTTCAATTTCACTGCGTACTTTCTAATTTAAGCAGCTGGCAAAGAGGAAATAGAAATATTGCTTGAGGGCTTGACTTGGCAGTTTGCTTCTCTGAGATTGGGGGCCTGTACTGTCACCAAGCTGGGCCGCTAAGTCAAACACCATATTGCCCCCTACCCTTAAAAGTATTATAGGTGGCTTATATATCCTGAGCTTCAGATATAAGCCCATTCAGCCCATAGCTGTATTATGTTTGTTAAACAATATAGAATTTGTTGGTAAGAGTAATTGTCCTTCAGAGGTGTGAAAATGAAATCCTTGCTTGGCAGGTTAAGCATGTCTCTGCACTCATGACACATATTTTATAAGAAGGTAAGGTGGCCAGTAGCCAAACTGAAATACTCTGTAGCTGTAAACGCCCTTCACCTGGTGGTACAGCACAATGTCTGTTCATCACACCTACTGTAATGTCAACATACAGTATGCTCTGCACACCTGCTGCTTGTACACATACACTCACATCTCATTCCAGGGTTATTTGTTTGTCCGCATGTGTGCCCACATGACTAGAAGTGTAAAATGGGGATTTGGATGGCAGAGAAAAGAGGGCTTGTATTTGAGAAATAGCAAGCGTTTGCACGCCACAGCCCTGAGGGGGGAGAATGCCAAGCTTGCGTGCCACAGTCTTGTTCAAATGTCTTTTCCCTATGTCTGGAGGACAGGGTCCATTTTCAACTACAAGAAAGTCTCCTTTTGCTATTTCCATGGCCCCTGCTATGCTACATTTTTTTCAACAACACATTTCTGCAGTTGAATTTCCTCTCATCTTTTTGGGATGAGGGGGTTTGGGAGGGTAGGGGGGAGGGGGGAGGGTGTTTCTTTTTCCAGAGTCTACCAGGCACCGGAGTCGGGCTGCATATCTGATTTCACGCGAGGAAAATCCAAGCTCTCAGCTGCTGTTGATTCGGGTGAAGTGGAGTTGGCCCACTAATACCTACTGGACTCCCAAAAAGCTTTGCTTTCTCTCTCTCTCTCTCTCTCTCTCGCTCTCTCTCTGTTTGTCCTTTCCTCTCTGGTCCGTGCTAAATTTAGGCTTCAGGGTGAAGTTGGGGAGGGGATGTGTGGCGTGGGGACTTGAGGGCTCTGGCTGCGGCAGCCCACCCTGCACATGATCTCGATTTAATTTAAGTTGGTGGAAATGTGTCGTCCAAACTGCGGTGGGGATCGACTCCTGTGTTCTGTCAGGGGAAACTCGACTGGACACTTATCACAACACCTTAATGGGCTTGTGCAACATCAAGCTCTTGGCTCTAAGCCAGGAGGAGCCTGCTACCACCTTAAACTCTGTACAGAACAGTAGCTCCCTCTGGAGGAGAGGGCTGAACAAACTGCTTTGTAATTTAGAAGTTAAGCTTTGGAGTCTGCTTTTTTTACTTTTTAACCATGTTGCATACCTTACTCTATCCCCACCCTCCCCCACCCAGTATAAGTACAGGCTTTGCTGTTGTGGCTGTGGTAACTGTGGTGTATCTTTGGCAGAGAGGGTCTTCCTAACTGAGCCTTGTAGTAGCTGCCTGTAACCTCTGCGGCCCAAAACCACACATGATCTCCATTAGGCTCATCTGAAATGTGTTGACTAAATTGCAGGGACAGGAGAGGGGATGGACCCCAGAGGGCTAGCTGGCAAAGTCTGCTGTCTGTGAAGTTCCCAGTCTATGAAGCGGGTAGCTGAGAATCAGGGCTTTTATAGAGAACATAGTGTTCCAGCAGTCTCTCTTCTCCTCTAGCTTTGAAGCACAGCTCCACACACTTATTTAATTCAGCAACACCAATGGTGGAGTCCTCCCCCTCCTTTCTGCTAAGCTCAAGAAGTCCACTAGTCCACAGTCAAGCGTGTAACCCAGATATGACAGGAGGTTTGCTTTATTTGCATATGGGAGAAACTGATTTTGGTTGTTAACATAAGGACAAGTTTGAGGCGGTCACGTCTGTGTGTGTAATTGTGTTCAGCGTTATGTGTGTGTATGTGTTTGTGTCCACATGTGGTGACTGGCGATGGGGAGATGCAAATCCAGGCGCTCACCTGTGAAATGTTTATTCAGGCTTGATGCAAACCGTGACTGCCAGCGCTGAGGGAATGGTGTCTCAGGCAAATAAGTGGAGGGAAGGAAAAGAGAGAGTGCAAACCCTGGTGCGTTGACCAGCTTCATAAAGACATGTGATGAAGTGAAATATATTTTCTGATCTTCTCCCTTTATATCATGCCTAAAGAAGCAGAGCTGCACTGAAATGACTGTAGAGAGCTTGTTTTCATTTGCTGACTGGTTTTTGGTATTCCGAGCACAGGACGCCATCAGGACGAGCAGTCGCTGATAACAGGTCGATGTTGACAAAGCAACACATAATGCCCGAGCAGATCTGCTGTGAGGCAGGCGAAAGAATAGGAGACCCAAATGAACACAAATGATCTCCAGGTGTTTTTTTAAGCGACAAGGCTTTGAGGCCTGAGCATCATGTTGAATGCAAATAATAATCACCTCTGTGCTGTGGCATCATGGTCAACAGCCCCAAAGCCTCATCCATGTTAGGCATATCATCAAGTGAGCACAGAGGATTTTGCATGTCCCCAACATGTGTTAGATCAAGGTTAAAGGAAGTTTGTGATAACAAAAAAAGGTGAGATTTTCCTAATGCATCAACACAATAGGTGCCATGACGAATACGTTTGCTAAGTAAATCCATTCTATTAGAGATATGATACTTCCTTATGAAGTCAACGACGTGTTCTGTTCTTTGCTGACCCTACACCATGTGAACTGTTATTGTAAGGATAAAGCTTAGAGTCCACAAAGCATCATCATGTATAACATTGACTCTTGTAAATGTTCTTTATGGTCTGGATTTTCTTTTTTGTAACATCACTTTGACTTTCTAGTTCTGCTGTGTGTCTGAATGTTTGTCCTCATCACAGTATGAGTGGATGACTCAGCATGTCTGGTGTGGTGTGGTGTGATGGTTTTTGGGTCAGGGAAGGATATGAGACTGAGGGGGCTGTTGGGCAGCAGCAAAGATCCAAATTGCCAAAAACATAAATGAAAGGGAGAGTTGGTGGGAGGAATGGAAGGAGAAGTCTGAAGGCAGTGTAGTGATGTTCAAGGAATGTCCTGGGGTGTTGGAGGGCACTACAGGCGACACGAAACAGACTCCATAATTGTCACAACGCAATTGGCACACCCTGAGCTTTACGCATTTTACCCGCCTCTCCTCTTCAGTATTAAGTTTTGGATGTTTCAATTTCAGTGTGTCAAATGAAAAATCTGTTTCTTTGTAAATCTTCAGTTCGTTCTGGGATGTTATCAAAATATAACCCATTTGAAAGGTGTGATATGTCTTTGGCAGTCATGAGAGCCAGATTATCTTGATCTAAAAAAAATGTTCTTATTCACACACAAAGTAAGTTCTTTCTTCAAATTCATATTAAACTAGGGGTCGGCCTGGAGCTAAGCGTAAAGTAAGAGAATTATAGAAAGTCTTAAAAACCAAAACATTACACAGAAGTTGATTCTGTAGTTCAACAGTAGGGAAGATTGACATTGCAATGTCTCACCTGGCCATGGTCTTAAGTCCTCCTCCACCTTGCATGTCTTTAAAGCTGGGGTGTCCATTTGCTCCTGCCACAGGGCTAGAGTAACACAAACAAAACAAAAAGTCAATACGAGAATATACTAACAAAGCCAGTGGAGAAATTCCGTTTGTAGGAATGCAACATTTAAGTCCTTATCTGGCGCATGGTAAGGTTTGGGTTGTATTTGTGAGAAAGTGACTGACTGTGTCAGAGAAATCTTAGGCATGGTCTAAAAACTTGTCAACATGTCTTGACATCTGGCAGATTTGAGATACCTTCCTGTCACAGGTTGGCCTCTGCTGACTGAGCACTAGAGACTGGGAAGAGGAGGGGTGGTTTTCTCACCAGAGTGAGACCAGTATTGGAAAAACATGCTTGATGGGTGCAAGGGAGATATTTTTGGGTCCTTCAGGCGAGACACTGCAGGGGCAGCACAGACCTGTGAAGTGCAGGACACTTGCAAGCCTGTCCAGACAAGCTGTCAGGAAGCGAAGGAGGGTCGGGGACATACTGGCCCAACGCGTGGGACCCTGCTTCACACTCATCAACCACACCGCAGGAGGGCTGACACAGACAGGGGCTGTTTGCTCTGGGTCTGAGATGATGCAGTTGTTACAAGACATCTTGCACGGAGCTCTGTTGACATGGGCAGTCTCAGCACATTGGTTGCACAGAAGTACTGGGAAGAGTACTGTTTTTCCTCAGATGTACATGAAAACAATATTTCCATTTCTGTGAAGGACAGAATTATGCTAATATTATACAACCCCTTGTATTTTTTTTTTCTTATGATGATCTGCCTCTAATGATAACAGCAGTCGACCATGTAGTATCACTAGGACTCTGCGCCCTGCTGTTTGGATTCCGCAATATACTTAACTCCAAACCTCCTACAGTGGCAATTAGGACTAAGACTGATGCCAGAAGCAAAGAGGGGGTGGGCTGGGCTGTTCACCTATAGCCGCAGTGGACCCAGCATGTGTAAGATCTGTGCTTCCCCTGGAGCTCCTCCACTTCCAGTGCAAAGGCCCAAATCAGCACTCAGTCACCAAGAGGTCCTGCACTATGCCTCACAATGGCAAATTCTTACACATAAATGGCCTTATTCAGAGAGGCTTCCAAGCAGCTGGTGCGATTCGCTCAAGAAAATAAACATTTCCTTCAAATATTTTGATTGGCCAGCAGACAACGTCAATACCAGAGGCACAGATTACCCCTGTTAATAAGGGGTACAGCCCCCTGGGCGGAGCTGAGGAGTGTGTAAGGCCGGCGTCGAAACGGGAAGAAGCAGCGACTGCATTACTAGTAAGAGCTTTGGGTTGGTGCCAGTGTAGTTTTGGGGAGGACACAAATAAACACATGGACTGCGTTTGAACTGAATGAGTAGATGAAAGGGGTAGCTGAAAAGATGTTTGAGCCAAAATGGCATCTATCCTCGTGACTCCGGATCCAGCAACGCCTCTGAGACATGTAATGCGCCTGCCGAAATGAAGCGTGTCATTGAGACACAGTGAATGCTGGTCCTTGTGCTGGCTTCCTGTTTCGCTTAGGCCTTAGGCGTCGCAATGGGGAGAGAATGTAAGAGAGCAAGCAAGAGAGAAAGAAAGACGCCAGCGAGGGAAGAAGAGAGAAAGAGCGTGTTAGAGAGGGGAGGAACATGGCCTTGGCTCAGCGATGTGGGACATTTGATACGTCTTTTGAGCCCTCACTTATAACGTGAGCGAAAACAAACACATGGACTGAAAAATCCCATGTTCTCTTTGAGAGCTCGTCGTCCTTCCACTCCACCCTTTCCCCCACATTCAATAGAGACTGTTCATGGCACACATGTCGTTTCTGTAATTGCTGAAAAGTAAAACTCAGCCAGACTCTGATGTGAAATTAAAACTTACACAAACAGTTGAGTCTGGGAAAAAAAACCTACTCTAACTTCTCTTTTTCATTCCTTTTTCTTACCTAGGAGGCAGCTTCAAAAGATTCTTTTTTTTTGTTGAAGAACAAAAACATTTTCAGTTTGAATTAATCATCTCAGGGTCAATAGAAAAGTGTAACCACAAGTGAAACTTTCAGGCACCATAACAAATAAACTCTGTGGTGGCCATTGACATATTATGTAAATAGTGCAGCGAAGGAGTAAAACAGAGTGTCTGAAAAAGTGGTTCAAATTCCTGCTCATTTGGTTGTATTGGCCTCAGAGGGCCGGCTTCCTGCCTGGGTTTGGCAGAATCAGCATGAAACCCAACCAGCGTGACGGTTATACTCAAAGGTCCACACCACAGCTACCTGACGGTGCTAATTTCCTGTCTCACTCTTGCTTCTAATTGGCTGATCATGTCATTCTTGATGTGTGAATTAGTACGCCGTGGCAGTTGCGATGTTCAGCCTAAAACCTGGGGGGGCAGCCAGCTTGTTTATGTGGAGTAAACAGTGTGGTTACTGTGGAGAAGGTGGGAGGAGCACCGCTGCATTAGGTTGGTCCTCCATCAAACAAGACTTTCTCAAGTTAAGTCCAGTCCAGCGGCCGCAGCCTAAACATACTGAGCAAAAGGGCCAAAGCACAGCTGCAGCAAATGTGTGTCAGTCGTGCGGGAGGAAGCCTGAGGTAACACCATTTGTAAAAGTCTCATTAATAGAAGTGTTTTTTTGTTTTTTTTTATGAAATTTGAATGACGAATGCTGAGTATATTTAAATAGTTAAGTATGTAATATATAATTTCTGTGAGATTATTCTTATGTTTTCAATAACATAACCACTATGGCCACACATTCACACAGACAGGCACACTGTCACACAGCCACACACACACTTTTGGGCCCTCATCAAAGCGTTGAGCACTTGACTTGATGGCGGAACGTTATGCTACTATCTCATATTCATCTTCAGAGAAGAACACACAGGTGTTGGAAGAAATAACATGTTGAATGATACCACCTCAAAAGTGCCCTTGACTCATTTTTGGATGATTAAGTTGCCTCTGTATTTCTTTTCCCCTTTCTTACTGTTAAAACACATTTAAGATCAAAAAAGCTGCTTTCGTCTCGGCTGTCAGAGGCTGTGCCAGGGGCTTGTTGAGTTTTGTCTACATTTCAAGTCGAGCACAGGTAGAACTTGATCTGTTTTCTATCATGCATTTTAGGAAATCAAAAGTTCAATGTCTGCTTTTCTTAAGAGTAAAAATAACTGCACATATAATATAAATGCATTATCCAAAATTTAAAGTATTAACCACTTCTTGCATTAGATAGACACAAAAAAACTGCCACCCACAGACACCGATAATGTACACGTTCCTCACTTGAGGTTTTGAAAACCAGAATAACAATTTAGTACTTGCTTGTTTGAGTGTCAGATTTGCTTGACTGTACTAGTTGAACCATGTGTTTTCACACACGCACGCTTGCACACACACACATTAACACACACACACACACACACACACAAACAGAAACAGACACAAACTCCCTCCGCCCTTGCTAAGAATCATTCCACATGTCTAGCAGGCTTACCTGTGGCCACAAAAGAACAAAAACAAGCAGCGAATGCAGTGTCTGCCAGCATGCAGGAATCCTGTCACTGCACGCACTGTAATGAGCTCTTAATTATCCTGTCTGTCTGGGGCACTAACAGAGAACTTACAACACTAGCTGAGTTGTGTATGTGTGTCTTGTATTTTCAATGTGCCTATGGTGCAATCGTATGCATGTTTGTATGTCTGTGTGACTTCAAAATCCAGAGGAACATGAAGCAGATGTCTGGAGACGCGTTTTGTTGACAAGAAAAACTGAGACAGTATTTCATAGCACAGACAACAAATGAAGCAAGGAGGCTTTAGTCGGAGATGACACTTCGCTTCTTATTTAGTCGTCTTCAAGAAGCAAAATGCAAGGTTACAGACGTGGATAATGGAAAACATCTTTTGTAACAGCGAGACGGGAATCCATTTAATTATAACGTGTTGATGGGCGATCCATCACCCAGTAATTCTCAAACAAACAGGCCCTGGGATTTAAAGTATCTACAAAATACAACAGTGTCTGGCATGGCTGCCAAAGCAGAGCGAGTGTGCTGTTGATATGTAAACAGCTCCCTGTGTCTCTGAATGGGATTTATTACATCAAGTGTATTTTTGTTTGAGCTTTCCTTGTAAATCTGTAGTGTTGCTGTCTTTGTGTGATCCTACAGATACGGGAGTGCTGTGTGTGATGTCCGCCGCCACATACATTTCCAGTCTGCTGCTCAGACACTACAACTGATAGACGAAGTGGGAGGGAGAAAGGCCCTCTGCTCTGTTATTTAATTATTTTACCACTCTTGCCCTGCGGTATGCCGTCATGATGGTAATACCACAGATTAAGGTGTGTGGTTTTTACAGCCCTTCCCCTCGTCTGTCTCACTCACACACGACTTATAGACGGCCTCCAGACACTGGCGGCTGTAACGTGAAGCTCCAGGCCTTCACCGTCTCTGACAGATCCAACTGATGTTAATGTGTTGTGTCTGCTCACGTAGTATGTACTGTACGTGTGTGTGTGTTGCAACATCACAGCCCTTTGATGCCTGACAAGTCTGTGACGTCCTAATTCCTGCCCTAATCCTGTGCAAGGCAGAGGGGAGCAGAGCAAAGAGCTGCTCTTCTGCCGTCTGGACCAAGTCTGTACACCGCTCCCGGGCTCTCCAAGTCTGCCCTCAGAAACCTACAGCTCCCTTAGCCGGAGGCATTGTTTTTTCATTCACAAACAACCTAAAATCGACCCTTTAAAACATCAGAAGTTTTTTTCTCACAGTGACTGTATTGTGTTTATTTTCAGCAGAACCAGTCTGTAATGTTTAAAAATGGCTGTCTTGTTCTTTCCTCGGTACAAGCTGTGCAAGTACAAGTGAAAATCAATATTAACAGTAAGTAAAACATGGGGAAACAGGGTAAGAGACGCTGTGTTTTCCACAGTCAGCTGTTAGATAGGCCCAAACTGGTGACTCACTCAGTGCTGGCTAAGCTAAGCACAAGGCCAAACACAAGAGAATGGCAGTGAGACACACTGAGTTCCACCCACACACATCCCAGATCTCTAAACAAGCCCTCCTGTACCCAGAAACACGCTGATACAAAGGTAATGACATTCATTAGTTAGCATGAGAACTAGAGAGTGGGTTGGAGAGGGGGGCACACAATGTGTTTGTCTATTTGTGTATGTTGTGGTGTGTGCGTGTGTGTGTGTGTGTGTGTGTGTGTGTGTGTGTGTGTGTGTGTGTGTGTGTGTGTGTGTGTGTGTGTGCGCGGGCATGTGTGTGTGTGTGTGTGTGTGTTTAGTCTGCGTGCTTCCAGACATGGCATCCTGTTAAAAAGGCTCTGACATATGACGGAGATTGAACACTCATCCTCACTACAGCCATCACCCACGCAGCTGTCCACAGCACACACACACACATGCACACCTCAGTCTGTCGCCCCCCCCCCCCCCCCTTGCTCTGCACATTCAACGCGCCTGAGAGTGACGTGATTGCCAAGGTAACAGGCGGCTGTTAAATTCCGACGGTTGTGTAGTGTGCGGTGTGCGGAGGCCAGCTTCAGCATCCAGGCCAAGCTGGGTTGGCAGTACCAACCATGCCACCTGGCCACAGACTCAACCCTGCACACTGTGAGGCCTGGACCCGCCAACGCAGGTTATGCAGGGACAGATATGACATGAGCTACCCATTGGATTGCCAACACATACGAGCTCCCTGATTAGTAGAACAAAATTGGAAAGCGCTCCCCCAGCTCTGGAAAGCCACATGAAGAGCTCTTGACTTGTTTTTAAATGTGGGTGAAGGGCATGTTGATTTGTATTAGAGATAACGTCTCCTCTGTTCAATGAATAAGAACATGTTTGTTTAGTTCAAATAGTTTACCTCTAGAAATGGTGGTTAATGAGAGCTGATTGGGCAGTGTTGTGGTTGTTGTGGAATGTTGGTTGTTTGTGGTTTTAAGTGTCAGGGTGCCTCACCTTGTGTTGTGCTGAGGTGGGTTTGATGAATGGGACGGGGTTGGTTGTTTACAGGGCCTATTCGCATACTGCGCTGGTAGCGCTCAATCTCTGACAGCCTGTCCGAGAACTGCATCTTCTGGGAATCTTCTATCTTCACTCTGTGCCCTGAAACAGCAACATGAAGGAGATTGTTAAAAGAGAAATCAAGGACTTACAAAACTACCAGTTACTTACACAACCATGAAAATGGTACATAAGGCACGTCATATTTCATAGCACAAAAACTAAACGTCATAATGGAGTCAGGCAGCTGTACATCCCCATTATAGAACTTTCTCTCTTCCAGTCTAAACGATAACTATTGTAAAATGGACTCCTTGGACTGTGAAGACCATCAATATCCTCCTTTGTAATTCAAAACCACACACTCAGAATGAAACTATTCAAGGGGGTAGAGGACGCTTTCACCGTGTTTTCAGCTACCAAATACAAAAATATTATTTGAATGTTAGTAGACCTTGAAATATATTGGCTAGACACTAAGTGTTACCCAAGCTGCACCTGCAGTTGTGTCATCAGCAGATAACAACAGCATAAGTAGTAGAAAATGAATGCCTAAGGAACACTGTTTTCCCAAAACCTAAGGTCTAATAATAAACTATGAATGGTACAAGCATTTATATGAAATGGCAACATGATCTTATCTTGCAACCTTGTTATAAAACACAAGAAATAGTGAGTAGATCTACCCCTCTCACCACTCCTCTGAAAAACACCCACAGACACACACTCAAGTCTTACTGACACAGCACTTAGTCAGAAGAAAATACCCAGACAAGGATACCGAACCATATAGTCATCAGTTTTAAACGAAGCAGATAAAAATGAGTGAAAAGAAACACAGAAAAGGAGCTTTTGTAGGGATGTGTGTGGGTGTGTGTGTGGGGGGGGGGGGGGGGGGGGGGAATTAACTCAGAGGAAGTGAATGTTGTCGGTTGCATCTCTGTTATCCAGACCCAGCAAACTAACCAACACACTAAGTGCCCTCATCACTCTGATATCCCGTTCAGGGAGATGGTAAGAAGAAAAACCTCTGATCATGCCTTTCATGTAGACACAGACATGTACTCAGACATGTTTAAACTCCCATGTTCTCTCACACACATACAGGTGCACACACATGCACACGCTCTACATGTGAACACATCTTAAATGTCAGATGCGAGTCCGGATGAGGGCTATGCCTCTAATGGGAGGAAGGGATTTTAATGTAACTATCAATGCACCAAAACTGTGTGTGAACCGGCATATATACATTCTGTGGTTTTCTCCCTGGCATCTCTACAGAGTAGCCTAATGTGAAGTAATGGCTGGATTTGAATATTTTATCACTATATAAAGGGGGCAAGGCAGACGGACCAATATGGATTTTGCCCGTCCCTTCTCTCCACTGACCCATGGGCAATATATCTTCCCTCTGAGGCTGACCCATGGGTAAAGTTTCCTCTCGTTTACCGCTCTGTCCATTTGTTTGTGCCCACCAACTCCCCTCCATCCTCTCTTTAGAACCTATATAGAAATATCTCACATTGACGGCCCACGACACATGCATACAGATGCTTAAAGAGATTACAGGCGCCCATTTATGAACGTACAGTGTCTGACTGCGTGCAAGGCCTGAAATTCAAACCCCAGATGTCCAAAGTCAAGTGCAGCAAGACTTTACTTAGCGCTATTGATAACAGTTGTATTGCACTTAACATGAGAAAATAGAGGAAGGTTCTGTTTTACCTGTCTGTCTGAGAGGCTGTTCTGTTGTCTAATGCTATAAGGAGATTGGACACAAAATGTGTACGGGATGAAACCAACTGACAAACCAGTTTGCTTTGTGCCGCTCAGGAACACATCTTTGGCAAAGACAAACATTGGCACACAGTCAGTAGTATCTTTTTTATTCACAGTCATATGTGACCAGTCTTGCCTTCTCTATAAACTGCGATGGAAGGAATGAATGAATGTGTCTTCTCTCTCTCCCTCCCTCTCTCTCACACACACACACACACACACACACACATACGCACATACACACACACACACACACACACACACACACACAGCGCCAGGTCTAGGCTACATCACCGACATAGACACTGCGGCTACTGTCTGTTCCAGGCCAGAGCAGGGGCGGTCAGGGGAAGCAGCCCTCCAAATATAGCCCCTATTTGTGTCCTTATGTAGTTATTAAGAGATTTACACCACCTCAAACGTCTGAGGTCAGGGAAATGATACATCCCACTGCTCTCTGGTTGGAAAAAACAGAGACAGGGGGGAAAAAAGATAATTGGTTAGTTTATTTTGCCAATGGTGGTCCAAGATGAACCGGCTTGCTCTTTAGGGATGAAAGTGATCATTCAGCTCCCCCCAAACACACACACACACACACACACACACACACACACACACACACACACACACACACACACACACACACACACACACACATATTCTGACACCACACACACACTTGAGCCTAGCTGTGGATCCAGTGGTCTGATTCCAGTTGGCAGGGACATACTGTGTTTAGTGACACACTGTTCAGGGCTTCCAGTAGGGGGTTTTGTGAGGTTAAATTTGTGGGGGAGCAGTGACTTCATGTAATGAGGCCTGGAGCTCATTTAACCCCGGGCCCACTGTTGCTGTTAACACACATTATCAACGAGGAGACAGCTTTCAAACTGTCTGTTTTTCTCTCTGCCTGTGAGTCTTCAGTAGTGAATTTCCTCTTATCTTTTTTAAATGATACTTTGTTTGGAGTTTTAAATGTAGCTTCTTTCATTTTACTACTACTACTACTACTGTTGAGTTTTTGCCTGTTTATATCTCCCCTCACATTTCCTCTGGTTTAAAGGAAAGCGGTTGAGTGAACCAGACTGAATGGACATGTATCTCCCACTTAAACCTTGTGTTAATGTTCGCTCTTTGGCCAGTTGACACTGCCTGAAGCCACAGTGTGTGTGCTGTGACCGCCAACATTTGATTTCTAGTTGTCAGTGCAGGGGGCCAGAAGGTACTGGTCCTGGACACCATCCCCATTTTAGAGGGGTTTCTGTGGTTGGATGAATATTTAATGTGTCAGGGTGCACTTAGGAGAAAATGCCCTTGTTTTTCTCTCTATGATATCATAACCACAAGATAGAGCTGGGAGATGGGGGCCAATGCACACATGAGGCCTAAACAGCAGCGCTCAATATGCACCAAGAGTCGAAATGGATGGTAAAGGTAGTAGATTTACTAGCCTCCTTTCAGAGTAGCGGTTGCTTCATCTGAAAGCATTATGGAAGTCTATGAAGAACAAATAAAATGGTGGATATAAAATGTCTGGTATTAACAATGTACTGAGAGGCTGTTTTGAAGGAATGGGTGTGCCGTACTCAGCCTTGCTTTGTTTTATCTGCATGTGTATCTTTTTATTTCCTGAAGGTGTTTATCGTCACTGCAGAATACCTTGAGATGTTGCTTTGCCTTTTCGCTTTGACGCACATGGTGAAGTGTAAGTGATTTGAAAAAGTGTGAAGTCTTCAGGAAGTTACACCTGGTGATCTAAAACCTGACCACTCTGGCCAATCTTTCCCAGCCTTCCCTTCACAATGCCAGTATCAATTCAACAATGAGAAAGTGTTTGCTCAGTGAGGTGACAGTAAGGCCTGAAATACCAATGACACATCTGAATGATCACCCAACAAGACATGTTTCCTTCCTTCATTCCTCTCATGTTTCATCTCCTGTCTTCTCCCCTCCCTCTCTCTGTCTGTTTGTGTACGTCTCCGTTGAAAGAAAGAACATATGTTCCCTTCCAAAGGGAGACACATTAAACACAAGCTCATTTTAGTGAAGTGCTGAGCACTTTTTCAGGGGCAAACTGAAACTCTATCTACACGGCAAAGGGCAATACGTGCTTTGGACCTGGCCCAAGTCTGCACTGAATATATTTGAAGTGTAAATATTTGTATTGAACGTATAAATGGACTTGATAGGCCTCTGATAACAGATTGGAACTGACTGCAGGTAGCACACTCAATATTTAAAAATATGTCTGGACTGTAAAGACTATGTAAGTATGCTATAGGATTACATGCAAAAATATTTGGGTAGTGCAAAAGTGATGGTTATATGAAAGGTAGAGTTAAAGCAGCTGACTCAAAGAGGCGACAACATGTTTAAAAGAGCTTTTTGTTGATAATGTATCATCTTGAAAAACATCTAACATAACTCTGATGTAAGGAAAGCCCATGTTTGAACATATTGAAAGGTAAGTGGTGACAAGATGTGACAAGATCAGTCTCCTTATCAAACTTTTGAAACCCCACAGCGAGATGTGGGACGACCGTTGAACTTGTGTTGCAGCGTAGCCTACTTGCCTGCGAGCACACTTCCGTTTGCCCTCAACAGACACTGGGGGAGTTTCAACATCTGTTGAGCAAAGTCTTGTACACCTGTCATCCTCTTCCTCCTAACTAGCAGACCTGAACATTTTCGTTCCCACCCTGCTTCTTTCCACTGTTCTGTCTTATACTTCTCTTTTCAGTCTATTACTGGCACCATATAGCACAGTTCCAAAGTGTCTCTGCAGAAGTGTAGTCTGCACTGTGGTTCTCAGGGTTACCAATCACACTGTTGAGTATTTGCAGTGGGACGAATCAAAGTTCTTGTTTTGAGGCCGACCCAGAAGGATGTGGGTTTTACCCTTGGCTGGTGATTGTGGCTGTCTGGTCTGGGTCTAAATGACTTGATGCTTGCCACACACAGACATTGTTAAACTTTGCCCTCATTTACATAACTCTTGTAACACTTCAGTATAAATGCTTTTGGTTATACAACCAAATCATTACTGTGGATTGAATGGTCAGACTATTTATTTTGTAGTTGTCTAGTAGTTGTGTGTTAAAGTGTCTGATATAAACATGCTCTAAAAACAATGGCAAGAGTTTTTTTTTGTTTTTGTTTTTTTACAAAAAGCTTTATTCCATCTAAGCTCTTTGGAGAAGGTCAGCAAAAGTGTTGCATTCTTTTATCTGTCACTCAACCTCTCTGACCACAGCTGGGGGATCATCTGGGCCCTCGAGTCAGATGCACCAGTCTCTCTGGGGACATCAGCAGTGTGAAAATCCCCCTCGCACGACTGAAAACAAGCTTCTCAAGCGGAAGTTGCCACATGAGACTGTTTGAGCATAGAGCGCAGCCTTCCTTTTCTGATAAGGGTTGAAGTTCTTTTCGTGTGTGTTTTGTGTGTGTGTGTGAGAGTAATGTAGAGCAGAAGCAGTGCCGCACAAGGACACTGCCTTGCAGTGAGGCAGGTTGAGGCAGGCTAATGGAGTGAAGGGGTGCCAAAATAAGGCCCAATGCACCCGGATTCTCTCACAATATAGAAAGGCCCGTAGCACATAGAGAGTAATCATGCCTCTTTTGTCCTACCGTTCCAAACTGTGTGTGTGTGTGTGTGTGTGTGTGTGTGTGTGTGTGTGTGTGTGTGTGTGTGTGTATGTGTATGTGTGTGTGTGCACACATGTAAATGTATTATAGTAGGGAGTGGAGGCGTGTTAGGCTGATATGAGTGAGGCTTTTTTCAGGCCTTTTTGGCTGCTTGCCTGCAGACTTCATTTCCTAGTGCTGCTGCTACTTTTGCTTTTGCGTTGACGAGCAGGTCTGTTTGGCTACGGACGACAGATCATACTAAAACAATAAGCTGCTTCGAGTGTGTTATTTTAGCTCTAAATGTAAATGGTGACGATTGTCTGTATGTGTGCGTGTGTTTGCGTGAATGTGGTTGTCAGGTTGTTCTAAGCAGGGGGGAAAGGTGGGGACCTTGCAAGGCTGTGGGAAAGGAAAAGAAGATGCCGCTGACGCATAACATCAATGCAACGGCAACAGATGTGTCAAACGGCTTCGCGTTCACACCTCTGTGCATAATAGGTCACACACACTAATGTGCAACAAGCATACATTTTCATCGTGCACAAGAACACCCACAATCACAAAGTCACATAGAATACAATTGATAATCCTGGCGTGTTAAAAATGTGTGAAATGATGTGACATTTTTTATAATCTGTTGGCATGCACAACGCTTAATTTTCAGTATTTGTATTTTCTTGAAAGTTATCTTTGACTGCTTCAAAAGTGTTGAGGAAATTGTCCCATGCTTTTCTGTGATGTTTTCAGCCTATTCTGAAAAGCCCAACTTCCCTCTGTGTTTACCAAAGGATTACATCCTTCTCCGCTCTTGGAAGCAAAATAAAGATCTTCCTTCACCTATTATTTGTTCACTGTTCCTTACCATTAAGGCCTGAAGAAATAAATATCCAAAACCACAGGTTGGTAGTACACAGCATGTTTTCCAGTAACCAGCAGGTGCCTTCTTCCCACAAACCGCTCTCCCACTCCAACC
This sequence comes from Labrus mixtus, assembly GCF_963584025.1. Classification (NCBI taxonomy): domain Eukaryota; kingdom Metazoa; phylum Chordata; class Actinopteri; order Labriformes; family Labridae; genus Labrus; species Labrus mixtus. The sequence continues at coordinate 9,289,796 of NC_083629.1, read as the reverse complement.
CATCCCCACTGCCCCAACACAGAAAACGGTTTATTGTCATAATACAGTGGGCTAAAAAATATTCCTCCACTCATGGACCATTAACTTTTCTAAATGCAGAGTGGAACTTTTATTAAATTACAGCTGAAAGGTCGTAATGGCTCCCTCCTGTATGGGTCATTGTAAATAAGGAAGAGTGAGCACATACAGAGTAGGCATTTGACTTCCCTTCATAGGTAGGTAAACAGGAAAGACGCTTGGCTTCTGAGTTGAGAGGGGAGTGTGTAGGGGGTAGGTAAAGAGACAGCGAAAGAGTAAAGGCTGAGAAGCAGTATTGGCTGAGCTTGAGGAAACGTTTTCAGTAGCTCCCGCTGGTCTATCTGGCGTCAGTAAATATGAGGTGGAAATTTGTGTCTGAGTAGAAAATAAAATGCTTTTTACCCTGAAGCTTTTGTTCATGATTCTTGTAGTCATCAACTGGCCTGAGGACGAGACATTGCTCTGCCTTTTCCCTGTTTCAGAATGTTTGAAATGATGTTGGCGCAATATGCTGAAGAGGAGACGAGTAAAAGTGGCTGAAATAGGCTTATGTGCTTATATTTATTCTTTGTTTATACATGTTTCTTAGTTTTATGGAGGAATTAAAAAATTAGCCCTACTTTCACAGGAAATCCTAAATACAAAAGCCCAAGTGCGATTGCTAGCAGCTGTGTATGTGTGTGTGTGTGTGTGTGTGTGTGTGTGTGTGTGTGTGTGTGTATGTGTGTGTGTGTGTGTGTGTGTGTGCGTATGTGTGTGTGCGTGTGTGTGTGTGCGTGTGTGGGTGTTGTGTGTGAAGCCCTCACAGGGAGTTGGTCTCAAAGATGTGGTTATGGTTGCAGCAGTTTTCTATGAGCTTCAATCTTCGTCCTTTATTCTCCACCAACAAAATTTGATTTGAAAACAAATGCTTTCGTGTCTGTCCCATCTCCCCTTAATGGCTCCGACAGCAACAGTCTCGCATTCATTCATATCTAATTTAAAAAACGTATAAAAACGGCTCACAAAATAATTAACAGTGGTGTGTGACTACTAGTCCCTCATACTCAGACAAACCCTGCGTGACTACTGGAGGAAACGCTCCATCACAAGCCTCAGACCTCAGAATGTGGCGAGTGTTTTTCCCCAACACACAAAGTCCTCTCTGAAATCAGTCCAAACCTATTCAATGTGCACTGCTGCATTCCAGTGGATTTATCAGTTAACCAATATTTGCTCTACGTCTAATCACTGAGGCCAAGTCTGATGCGTCTGGAGTGACCCTAGGGAAGGGGAACGCCACAAGTCGCCGGCCTCCATTCAATGGAGACGCCTCAGAGTGTAATTTCTCTGAATAAGTCATAAAATACTCCTTTATCTGTTTCAATCTTTATGTCGATCAGACTATTTTCTCTCCAGCAGTATAAATGAAGTGGTCATGAGTTAGATTTCAGGGGCTAGCCACAATTTATGTTCATGTGCATCTGTGTGCATGCACACGCCACTATGTCTCCAGGTGACAGATCTAGGAGTCATGTTGAGCCTTTAGCAGTTAGGAAAGCACCCAGCATGAGACATATCACTGTTTTTTCCCCTCCCCTGGCACTGATACACCTGTAAGCCTTTCTTTCAAAGACACCCATCTCCATTTTCAAACATCAAAGTTGCCTTTGAGAGAGCAATTCGCACCAAGGCTGAGCCTTTCATGTGATTTGTGGAGCATGGGCGTGGCCCATGGGGCAGACTTAAAGAGATGGACGCACCTGGCAGGTGTATGAACTGAGCACGCACACGCAAATACATACGCATCAACACACATGCTATCTTTTTGTTGACTTTACAGAGGGACTGCAATATCACAGGAAAAATAACACAGCAAATGTCATTGTTTGTCTATTTGCATACTTTGTACAGTCTGTGTGCCAAATGCAAATAGAATCAACCCGCCGACTTCAACGTGCACCCCCGCCGCCCCGACTCCCCCCCACACCCGCCATTCTCCTACTAGAGCAGTATGAACACACCCAGCCAAGTAAACAGAGGCAACAAAACACGACAGCACTTGTGTGATTTCGATGGGTGTGTGGGCCTATTGGTGGGAAGGTGTGCAAGGCCTATGTGAGTGTATGCAGGTACTGTGTTGCATATACACTGTATAATTGTGTTAGTGGTTAGGGTGTATTCATGTGTATCATTTTCAACTTTTATCATTCAAATTGCCACTTTGACTTGACTGAGGAACCGTACGACATGCTTGCACTTCCTCAACAACTATCTCTTCTCTTTCTTTTCTCTCTTTTTTTTTTAAGTTGGATTTTGGGACTTTTTACCTTTATTGATAAAACAGCTGAAGAGACACAGGAAATGTTGGGAGAAGAGAGTGGGGAATGACATGCAGCAAAGGGCTGAGGTCCGATTCAAAACCCAAGGCTGCGATGACAACTATAGCCTCCATACATGGGGCGCACGACATAACCACTAGGTTATCCGGAGCCCCCCTACTTTGCTTATCTAACATGAACCCCTAAGGCTTTGACTGGAATTCAAAAAGATTGAAACTTTAAAAATATATTTAAACAATAAACACATATGTGATTACTTTCTTCTTTTAGCTGGACTGTGTGGTCAATTCTAACATGGTTTCAAATTTTGCTAGACCAGTCATATGTAGGTGTAATATTGTTTCTTGTCATTTGAACATATACACAGACTTAAATGGTCAGACTTCAACCTTGGAATAGGTTCTCAAATATTCACAAATAAATGTGTTTATCTTCATTTGAAAATCCTTTTGGCATCAAATGTTGCTCACTTTCTTTTTTTCAATGCTTTCAGGCTAATTATTATTTTGATTGTTTTTTTTTTTTTTAAGTAAAACAAAAAAAGAATACACCCCCTAACAGTAAAAACTATTTCGGAACATGGTTTCACAAGCTGAAAATATTTCAGGCCATTTTTGATATCTGACTGAGCTGACCTGTGGTGAGTTCATCTTTCTTTAAGGACTGATTTATTTCAGTTTGTGAGATACAGAAATACAAACTGTGCCCCCCTCCCGCTGCTCTCGTATATAAGTGACAGAGTGAGAATGGCACCAATATAGTTGTATGACTCATTGGTGAGAATAACCCACGTTTGTTTATGTGTGTTTGTGTGTGTGTGCGTGTGCGTGTGTGTGTCCTGTGTTGTGTTGCGTTTCTCTCTTTTAAGCTCAATATGTTCTCTCGTTTTGTTTAGATGTTGCTTTGTTGTCAGTGCTGCTGCACAGAGGTCAGGGAGAGTTTTTAGTTGCAACAGTTTTACCACAGCAAAAGTTTGATGGATAGATCAGGGGAGTGCTCATTTGTGTGTGTGTGTGTGTGTGTGTGTGTGTGTGTGTGTGTGTGTGTGTGTGTGTGTGTGTGTGTGTGTGTGTGTGTGTGTGTGTGTGTGTGTGTGTGTGTGTGGGTGTGTGTATGGGTGTGGGTGATTTGTATTTGTGTGGGGGGTTAGTAAGTTAGTTGGGTATGATGACGAACGCAGGATGTGTGATGATGAAATCAGCAGCAAAGGAACCAAAAATACTTAGTTGAACATTTAACCTACTTTCTGTTCAGGAGCAGAATGCTGCCTGTGTGTGTTTGTTTACCACCATTTACATGTGTATGCAGGCATGTGAAATTACATTAGTGCACACATTTGGGTATCTCAGGCATGGTATTCTTTGTTAAGTTGCCGTAGGCAAGGCACTGCTGCCGTCTTGTCCATCAGGTTCTCCCGACTACATCAGTAAACATTAATAAAACCTTCTCCCTCTCTGTGCCAAGTCCTGCGCGGCTCTGCTGGCAACCATGCAAATGCAAGCCCTGCACAAACAGCCTGTGAAGCCCAGCGCAGGCTCGTTTTGCAGCCTGCCAGCCTGTGGACAGGTGAGCACAGCATGGCCAAGTCTGGCTTCAGGCTGTCTGCACTCAGTGAGTTATAGAGCTGAAATGTGCAGGCAGCGTTGTGTGGCAATGGTAAAAATTGGAAAGATATTTTGTAATTAAAAAATAGTTACATTTTATTGTGTTGGCAATAATGCCTCACTGTTTTGGCTCTAGGTGTTGCATTGCCGATCTGCTGCCTTGTGGTTGAAAAAAAATCTGATAATTTTTATGACCCCAATAATATGTAAAAGATGGTGTGTTCCTGTTCTTTGATTGTGCAGACATAACTGACATTTTACACTTAGAATGTGCTACTTATATAAATATAATTTCATATCATTCAGTACAAATGCTGGATTGAAAACTCAGGCCTCAGATCTGAGAACTAATTGAAACCAATATAAATATAAATGGGATGGTTTGCAACAATCTGAATCTATTAATTGTTATTAGTCCTTTGAATATTCTAGTTGTATAATGGATGTATAATTCATATTTTAAGATAAGCTTAGAATCAGTATATCAGCCACTCTAAAATTTGCACAAATCAATTTTTGGCTCCAGGGGATGAAGCTGAAGAACGTTCCAGTTGGTATAATGAAATAATTTTCAGATGCTATTTATTACATCAGCCTTTGCAGAAGTTTATCTTGTGTCATTCTAAGAATTCCCTCTCAGCACCGTGAAACAGAGTTTAATGGAGGCCTAAATTCATCCTGCCCTATATTAAACAGTGTCACTTTATAGCACCCAGCGCCAGTGTAAAAGTAGCATGGCCACTCTGACGCCTGAGCTGGAGCCGTGACGTGATGACAGACAGACAGGAGACAACTTTAATGTACACAGTTATTTCTGCAAGAGACACTCACAGATACACATGAGAATGCATTTATGCACTGACACACATGTTTTCTGTTAACTAAGACAATGAAATTGAAACCATCCACACACACACACACACACACACACACACACACACACACACACACACACACACACACACACACACACACACACACACACACACACACACACATGCAGTGTTTATTATTACCTAGACCCTCCCTTCTTTGCAGGCACTGTTCTCTGTAATGCCTCTGCAAATAGCATCCAGCCTGGCACGGGGATGTGTGATGCCCCCTCTTTTTGTGCCCCATGGCTCCCTATCTGCCAGCCATGTCCTCCCTCATGTGGTACAAGCAGCCACTCTCTTTTCCTGTAGCTTTGTTCTGTTATGACTGGGCTCAATCCACCCTGTCCCCAATATCCCCCTACACAGACATGAGCATGAGCCACAGATATTTGCCTGTTCAAAGCCCCCTAAAACCCTGTACTCTCAAACAATTAAAACATGATCATGAAATCCTACCAATCTATTCTATCTCACCTTGAGCTCATTAAAAAGTCATACATGCATGCGCAAACGCCACCGGCCCTCGGCCCCTGACCCCTTAAAGCAACACAACTCCTCGCCACTCCTCACACCAGCAGCTTTTAACCACATGAGAACGAAGCTGCAGCTGAACAGTGGCGCTAACAGCTTTAGCACGCCAAGCCTCCCTGCCAGGGCTAACAGCGGCCGGAGTCTGCCCTGTGTTAAATCAACGAGCCACTTATGTGGTCAGTCAGGTGCAGCCCCTCTGACCAGCGTTGGGAAAGGTAGCAGTGAAGGGAAAGGGGGGAGAGGACTGAGCTGAGCCACCTGCGGCTTTGAGACTCACTCAGCCCCTCTTAGTGGTCTTGGGTTGTGCCTTAATATGCTTCACAGTTTCACTGCAACTGTTACTGGGCTCTTCCCTGTGCCCCTGCTGCACACACACACACACACACACACACACACACACACACACACACACACACACACACACACACACACACACACACACGAAAACTCACATACCAATGCTTTACTACACTACAATGCCTACTGCTCTACATTCAATCCACAGAGGTTAACCATAACTGCTACTTGCTTAACCCAGATTTGACATAGTCTTCATTCGAATCTCAACCCCCCCCCCCAAAAAAAAATCTAGTGGTATAGTGTCATTTTGACACAGAGTCAGAGTGACCAAAGTTGAAGTTTAACAAACTGATCAATGTATGGGAACACACACCACACAAACAAGATTGTTAGATTTTCATATATTATCTCCTTAATACTCTCACAGTTCTTATTGCATGCAGAGATACAGACTCCTTTCGGAACAGGGAATAGCTGCTTCGAACAAGTCGGCTGTTCATAATTCACATGATACCACCATGCACTTCGGCAGCAACAATAGTGGTTTTGGTGAGTGTGTCTCTGTGCGTGCTTGTACTCACTGCGCGGTTCCCGGGGGCCGTCCACGGTGACTTTGATGGCGCGGTGGTAGGTGGCCACTTGCGGCGGTCCGGTGAACACAGTGATGGTCAGGGTGAAGCTCTTTCCTGCAGTGCGAAGCATGTCAATTAGATTGAGAGAAAGACGTTTGGTTTCACGTCATAAATGGCCTTTTTCAAATGATCTGCAAACTTTTTTTTTTAGTCTCTGTTTTCAACAAAACATCGCTTGTTCGACTTGAAATCATCGCCGGGTTTTGTCCCGCTGCTGCAGCCTTTGAATTAAGAGGAGCAGAAGACAGAGATCACCTCTTTTGATGGCCGGACTGCGAGTATGATTTAGATTATTGAAAGAATGTGTTCCAGATTGTCTGAAAGAGTTAACAGCTATCGTTTATTGTTGAACAAGGCAGGATCTTGCTCCCATCTGCATCAAAGTCCTGACAGAGGGAGGGAGGCTGTCTCAGCAGCGTGTGGTCGTGCCGGGCTCTGATAAAAGCAACTCGTGTAAATAAAGAGAAAAAAAAAAAAATCCTCTGATTGGGTGGATTTAAACAGAAATTAAAGTGTCTACTACTTTTTTTTTATTCGGAGAATATAGTCCAAATACCATTAATTTAATTACTTTAATATGGGAAATTAAAAGGTCGAGGAAAAAAAATGTAGTTTTGACATTAAAGTTTTAAAAATGTTGTTGTTCTGAGACATTTCATTATTTGCACACTGAAGCCACAACACCCCATCCTGCACAGGCCAGTGTGTTATTTTAAAAAAAGTAAATATACTGTAGCCTATATTCCCTCTCATTTAACAAATGCCCGTTAGAAATGCTAGACTGGAAGCTTTTGTGGTGGGGATTATTTGACAAGAATTTGGTGTTTTTTCATCTATCCCTCGGATTAAGAAAATTACAGTCACATCGCAATCGTTCACCGTGACGCAGGCCAGATGTTTCGGATGACACCCATGGACGTCAGTTGGCGGAGTGTGGGCACTCAGCGTACCCATACCTAAATGTTTCCACATTTTCAGTTTTTCTCTTAGTAATATGCAACAGAGATCAAGCCAAAATTTACAGAAAAATATGTTAAAAGCTGTGTCTAAAGGGATCAGTGTTTCCTATCTGTGCGTCTGTGCATCATATTTGGTGCCCTGACTTGTAACTCTTTTTCATATTCACTAAATAATAATAACATGCTGTCAGCTGTCAGTCGTTTCTCCACTTAGACTGAGAAATATGATACATTATATTATTTTAAGCGCGTTTCCAAATGTTGCTGCAAGTATAATTACAAGTCATAGCCAATCTATCCAGTGTATCCGTGGAGTCCCATGTGTGTGTATGTGTTTGTAAGTGTGTGCGTGTGTGTGTGTGAGGAAGAGAAAAAAAAAAAAGAGAGAGAGACGAAGAAGAAGGAAAAAGAGGAAGAAATTCAGCTCACCTCGTCCGCTCCTGCCCACGAAGCGCAGATCGTTGAATCGGGCTACCTGGTTCTTCATCACAGCGGAGGCGTTCCTCAGCTCGGCCGAGTAGTTCTCGTCGTTCCCAGCCATCACGGTGACCAGAGTCCCGTCAGGAACATCACCGAGAGCCACGATCTGCACAGGGAACAAGAGAGCGATCAGTCCGGGTCACCAAACCAAAGAACACACCGCGCGTATCAACCCGCATCCAGCACCCATGATACAAAGTGCAAATCCGTTGACAGTTTCAGCAGCATGTTAATGGAAGCCTTTAGATAAATTAGGTTAGATAAAAATTAGAGCTGATTAGGCCTTTAAAATAAAAATATATATTTCCCGTGTTTATATTGAATCAAGTGCACGATTAAGCCAAAACAATGTGAGGCTTAATATACACATACAAACAAACAAAAAACAAAAATTCCATGTAAAGCATAAAAATCATGACACTGCTTTATTAAGATAATATAAAAATATGGTTTTACTCGGACTTTTCGTTTTTACAAAAACACTAATCTGTAATATTTTTTAATTAAGGGTCGTATGATATTTGGTGCTGAATAAATCAAAGTATAGGGCAGAACTTGTCTTTGAGTTTTAATTTTCTTATAATAAAGTGAAAAAGAGTCCAGTCTTATTAATAAACAAATGCAAATAAAATGCCACCCAATGTAACTGGCTGCTCGTGAGTTTATTTTTCAAATCTTATCGTGCATTTCCCACACACAGAAAACCACAGTATGCATCACTGAAATAAAAATATATTTTTTTAGATCATTATAAGAAGCAATGTGTCTTGCCTTAAAAGCCACGGGGAGCGTCTTGTTGCACCTCCAGTGAGATGGGAGGACAGAGCAGAGGAAGTTTGGGCTGTCCGTCCGGACTAGTTCGCCGGCATGGTCCGCAAGGACGTCGACCACGTTCCTGGTGTCCGGTCTTGACCTGAGTGGCCCCGGGGTGGCCATGGCCCCGTTGCTGTCTCCAATCTTACTGCAGGGGAAAGACGTGGAGGGCGGCGTGAACCGTCTGGTCGTGGGCGGCTCTACGGGAATATGCATCACAACAGCTTGGGTCAGTGCCACCTGACTGGGTCGTATCAGAAGAGCAGAACTTTTGGGCACAAAAAAAAAGAGTTTTTCTTTTCTCGTTCCTCCGGACGCTGCTGGTCTCAGAAGTCCAACGTGAGCACTGGATGGAGGTGTGAGGAGAGAGAAAGCCTTGCTAACAGAAACAATCAATTCTGATGACTGTGTGCTAGATCATCTGCACAGGATGTGTCTGAGGAACATCACAGTGTCTTTGTCTTTCACTATCTTCATCAAAATCGGACGGTGTCTCTCACAGTACTGAACTTTTTGTTTTATATCGACGCTCTCATCTATCACGTACTGGCACGGGGTTCTTCGCAAAACATCAACAACACCAAGTAGGCCTGATTGAGCTCTCACTTCCAACTCTCAAATAAGTCAAGGAATATTTTTCAATATCTTGACAGTAATCAGGTATTCCGTTAATGCAAGCGCAAAAAGTTAAACTATGGAGCAGATTGGTCTCCTCGACTTAGTTGTGTTTTATTAATATCTTAGATTAACAGCCAAACTTCGCAAAACCTCTTCAGACCTCAACAGACTGTTCTGACAAAACAGTAAACATCTCAAACTCGAATATCGAGAGTCAAAGTAAAGCTGAAGCCCGCATCAGTGTCCTTCCGATGCGTAAAAGTTCTCTCAACTCCTTGTTGAATCTCTCCCCACAAAAAAAAGAAAACAGCGTGTCTCTGGTATAAGCGGATCTGTCCTCTAGCTCCGGTGAAGTTTCCTTTGAAGTTATCCTTTAGCGCAGGCTTACAGGGCGCATGAAGGAGCCGTGAGGCTAAACGCAGTGCAGAGTGCCGCGATATTATTTTACCCGAGTCATTTTGGTGTTTAGTGGTAGGGAGTGTGTAGGTGATTTCAACCAATGAATCTGCTGGGTTGGGCTTTCAACAGACCAATCAAACTCTCCGGTGCTCCCTCCTCAGCTCTGTACTGTTGTTACACCAGCTGAATTATTGATACATATCTGCGCTTTTCTCTCCGCTTCGGTTTTCTTTTTTTTTTAATACAGATAGACATATATGTGAAGCAGGAAGAAATAAGAAGACTTTTTTGACTAAGACACATTAAAAAAAATACAGATTTATTTTCCCCAGAGGAGCATAAAACTTATTTTTTGGTCAGGAATTAATTTTGAAAGAGGATAGACAGGAACCAAAAACAGCGATAAACATCTAATAAGCTAAACTGTGATTGTTATGATATTGAACGAGAAGTTTTTAACATGTTAAATATATGGTGCTTGTTTAGTGTGTCTAAATGTCTTTTATTTATTTATTGTTAAACCGATAGACAGTGTAATTAATTTAATTATACATAAAGTCAAAGATGTGCGCCATCTGTACTACAGTGTTGTTGTTTATGTGTAATCTAAAGAAGGATTTAGACTGCAGAGGCCTGTGGTTTTACTCTCATTTATCCATGTTGACGGCTTCTGGCGGCTTCACACCCTCTCTATTAGTAGGCTAAATAATATTTTCATTAAGTGAATTATGGGTGTACAATAGATTCCTATCACTTTAATTGACTGAACTCAATTAATAAAGGCATTACAGTAGAAAGGCCTGGGCGTTTTTTCCACATCAAACGATTCAGAAGATTAAGAGATGTTTGTTTTTATGCGTGTTTGCGTGTGTGCCTGAGGCTGAATTCATCAGAAACCTGAAATGTTTGAGGGGTAAATTCAATAACGGCACTCCCTGATAGCCATGCAGCTTTCAGACACTAGTTGGCGCATTTGCCTTTTCAATCGCCGTCAGATCAGACTGTCTGAGGCAGACATTTCACATCTGCACAGAAAAAACCCTCTTATATGTGCTCTGAGAGTCAGAAATCTGGATCAATTTAACAATGAAGCTTCATCAAAAATGATTTTACATGTAAGACGGTTTCGCTGGATCCTAATTAGTGTCGAACATTTTATTTCATATTACATGAGTTTTAATATTTTTACTGCAAATTCGTTAAATAATTGCACTTTGAAGCCATGCTATGAATTGCAGTTAAAACCTCCGTCCTTAAGTGCAATATTGAAACAATCTGCTGTTGTTGTTTTTTTCATAACCTATCCCTCCCATCACTAACTCACTTTAATCACTCAAATGTTCCCTAGTCATCTCCAGTGATCGTGAACACTCCTAGGCTGTTAAACATTTCTCTGAAAGATTTGCGGAGGGGCTCATGCTGAAATTAATTTTACTTTTATTTCAGCTTTAAAAAATTAAAATGGTCCAAAACTCTATAATAAAAAAAATATTAAGATTCGTTTACACAGACAGGAAATTAAAAAGTAAAGAACACTGAGCTGGGCATCTGGATTTATTTCTTGAAGGGCAATTTTAAAATGCCTTTAATCAATTGATGATTCATTTTAATAATGGGCTTAATGGTTTTATTTCCGTTTGCGCGTGTGTCAGTGTGTTTGTGTCTTGTATGTGTGTGGCGGTTTTTTAAGATGTTTACTTGCATGAGAATGAATTAAATGCAGTTAAGTGGCGTGAGGAGTCATCCGAGTGGCTTCAGATTTTCCCTTAATTTTTCACTATCACGCATGATCTGAAGGGGGGGGGGGGGGGGGGGGTAGGAAAGATTGAAAAAGGTTCAAAACAAAATTCTTGATTCCTCCAATGTTCAAATTGTGCTGGGATATTAAAACTTTTGGGATGAAACTTGGCCACAGACCTCACACTGCCAAAGCTTACGTGAGTGGAGCGCACTTTTACACTTCTGTGTAGCGTGTAGGCTACAGGCAATGGGTTAAACCTGCGCTAGTGTTGCTAAAAATCAGTTACATTAAGCAATATTATTTTAGATTTTCATCACTATTTAATTAGAAAATATAAGCTGAACAAAGAATACAAATGAATTGTGAAGATCAAGCCATCATCACCATGGTCATATCATTAATAGAAATCCTTCTTTATAAGGGTTCAAGTGCTCCATGGCAAAATGATTTTGACATTTTGAGTTTTTGACATATAACAATGGGAGCCCAAAATTACAGAAGCTTCTATCGCAGCCAAATTCAAAACACTCCATGCAGCTAAATTACAATCCCAAGTGCAGAAAAAAAAATCACCCCTGATTGGACGCTTATCATTCAGCCTCTATTTTGAGTGTAGCCTGACTGGTGCAATGACATTGCTGGTGATATTTTAGTCGTCCTCCTGCCTTAGTTCATTATTAATATGTGACCACACTCCCCAGTTCTACCCTGCCCAGCCGTAATGTGTGCTCGGGGCGCCTGTCACATTTAGACCTCTACTTTTCAACATGCACTTTCTACAGTTTCAGCCGCACAAGCATTGAGGACAGAGTCCGCCATGCCCCTGAACGATTTTTAATGATCCGGGTAGGTTGGGCCTGAAATCAAGACAGAAAATGTGGGCGATATGTGAAACCCCCGACCTACCTCAAATAGGCCTCAGTACATATGAGTCTTAGCATTCAGTGATAAAAAGAAAATGGATCCTTTTAGATATAAATCAAGAAATCACATCATTGTTTACTGATGGTTGTTCTGGGACAATGTGACTGAGATGTTGCCTTCATTCCTACATACATGACCTGTTATTTAATATACATTGATGCATTGATTGCTTGACCTGCAGAAAACATAGAATAAGTCTTTCTGCACCTTCATGGGTAAATTAGTCTAAATTTGACCAGAGAAAAAAGGATGGATTAGGTTTAACAACTTAAGGTGCAAGAGGAGCACCTCTGCTGCTGTGAGTATAAAACTAAAGGGAATCCCAATTATTTCAGAGGTTGATGTGTAATGAGTCAGATTTGTAAAGACAAATATGAGCATGAGCCCTATTAGCAGAGAAACCAGTGGAAGCCTTAAGGGCCTGTAAACTTATACCTAAATCTAAATGCCACCCACACAGCTTTCAGTGCCACTTAAAAGTCACTTTGAAGATAGGGACAGTCTCAAAAACATGGAGAATCCTTTTAAGCTTTCCTTTCTCTATGAATATGATCTATTAGCCTGTATAAACTCTGAGGCTATTTTCAGACAGGCACACATAAGCCTCTGCATGGGTAGCTATTCATTTGAAAAAGAGGGATATGGGGGCAATTAGAAATAGTTTGAGGTTCGGCGATGACATAAGACAAAGATTTCTATCTTTAGAGGAGCTGTGGCGGTCACACATTTCTGTACATTCACAAATTACAGGGCAAGCTTTGGCCCTCAACCCACCGAATGCATTCCTTCCGAAAAGTGTCTGCTCGAATTTCAGCCGGGGGTTTCTGCTCAGTGGAAATATGAGTGTTGTGAATGGACGACTTCTATGAAATGGAGTTTTATTCCTCTTGGATTAAATTAGCTCTACTTCAGGGCTTGGGGTATTTTTTTGTATGAATGATGAATTCTGCGGTGGCTGTGGAACGCCAGGCTTGTTTACCCTCCCCCCCCCCCTCCCTTTTTTTTTAGACATAGCTTGCTATGAAATGGACTTTTTCTGCTTGATATGACAAGAGTGTCTGTGATTAGACTTCCAGGCATAATGTAAGTCACCAAAGTCATTTGTGCCAGTCCCCTCAAAGCCAAATCATATTCTAGCGTTGGAGTGTTTATATACACAAGTATATGGAGAAACTTTTAAACAACAGTGAGTGGGTACAGACTGTTTGGGTTTTGGGCTCTTGCTTCTCTGATGGCTGATTCTCTCTAAAATTTTGATTATACAATGTGTCAACACATCACAATTGGTGGTCATTTTTGTCCATTTTGATGTTCAGACTAGAAAATAGGAAACACATTGAACGGTTTTGATCATACAAATTTGTATGTTATTTTTTCTTCACTAAGGTTGTCTGTGTTAGTTTTAATGATGACTGGAATGCACTTGTATATCCAAACTTCGCTTCAGCTCCTGAGGACCCTAAAGAACTTTATCCAAAGTTGAAGTTCTTGAGTTTTCCTCTTTAATTTAACCCTCATTGTATTTTATGTATCCAGTAACTCATGAAAATGTCAGGCCTCAATTCTAGATCCTTGAAGGCGTTTAGAGTATGTATTATCCTAAAAATGATGGAGAGGATGGTGACATTTCCAAACCCAGCAGCTAATTACTATGTAAGCGTGATGAGTTGAGATACGGCAGTCACCAGAGGAGACAATGAGCACATTCATCTCATGCATCTTTAATATTCTGCATACTTTTTGATAAAAGGTGCAGAGCGGAGCGAAGGGCTTATAAAAGCCCTCTGAATCAATTGAGCAACATAATGGCTGTTGGGGGACGACTCCAACTATGTTTTTATTTCTGTCTGCTGAATGTAAATGGACCTCTTAAAGAGTACATTCATTTCAAACACAACAAGCATGAATTTGTCTATCAGACTCTTCATTTCATATTAAATGCATTAAGGGATGAGTTGTTTATAACTTTGATTTTCTTCGATCTCTAGGGTAATAACTAGGTACAATTATTTAAATACAGTGCTAAAGAACTGTTTTGAAGATCTTGTGCTTTACTTTAGTATGTCCATTTCCATTTATTGTAACTGAGAATTATTCACTTTAGAAGGAAAAAATGTTTGGCTGTTAAATACAAAAATGTTCATCATTAACTGATGAAATTTATTTGACAGTTATTTAGTGGACTACAGATGGAAATGAGCTAGTTAGCTAATCTGGTCCAAAGCATTTTTTCTCTTCTGAGACTAATAGTATTTTGTACACTGTCCTGATTCAAACAAAGTCATAAACTAAATTAAACTTCAAAGAGCAAATATTTAGAAGGAAAAATAGTAGTCATTGAGTATTGATTATAACACACAGTGGTTTGTTGTCTCAATAGCTTGTGACCACTTCTAAAAAAAAGTATGTATGACTTTAGATATCAGTCAGTGCTAAACACTTCCAGATGGCCTAAAGTTAACTTTTTAGAGGTTTTATTTAAATGACTGTTAGACTTCCAAAGAGATACATTTAAAAAACTACATATAAAGGCAAAGACAGGACAATATTAAACTGATTAATACAAATGCATGCTGGATAAATCAGTTTTTACTTCTTTCATGCCCCATTTATCATGCCATGTCCCCTCAGATTTATCTTATGACCTGAATGATAAGGACAGACCTTCAGATAAAGAACAACTCGGCAAGACTTTTTTTGTGTGAAAGTGTTCATGAAACATAACTTAGAGAGTATCTAACTGTGTGGTCAAGTATTTCTAACTGAAACGGGATAGAATCGATCACAGGATAAAAGGCGGGACATTACGTTGTGATTCATTTGATTTGCTTTGGTTGAAATATTAGAAAATGCCCCTGAGTGCAGGATGAGTCATCAGACATTTGATGTTTTGCAAACAAAGAAAATGCATTTATTTTGATGTAAAATACTCAGAATGCTCCAATAAAATATATTTAGCAGATAATGGAAGATAAATGAACATTTACTACATAAAAGTTGGACTAAAACAGGTAAAATATATTTTTCATTTCATGGGGACTTTAAGGGAGTTGCATCACTTTTTCTTGACTAGCAACAACAGTAAGTTGTTATTTATACTTTGATACATCGATTTACAGTCTAATGCTCGGATAATAATTTTTCTGCAAAGGATGCATAAGCCAATTGTATGCAATTTTTTTTACTTCTATGATACTTAAACATGTGTCACTTTTTAAGGACTACATTGAAAAACTGTTCACCTCAACTCAATAAAATGTAGCTTTGCTTACTTCAGTTCACTTAAGGGTCTAACTGCTGCAGCTTTAATTCGTGTGGTACGAGTAGTAGCATTCTGTAGCTAATATTAGCTAACTTGACTTTTCTAACATTTATTCTGGGTAACTGAAAATCCTGAGTCAGCTTAATAACTGAAGGTTTGTCTGTGCTACATTTTGCCATGAACTACTTTTTCTGTTATGGTCACCACTTGTGTCAACCAATGCTGCTGGTCATTAAGCCGATATATTCACACTACTACGTTAATTGAATTTTCACCACATATGTGAATGTCTCTCTCTCTTTTCCCAAATACAATAAACCCTCAAAATCTTATACACACAATAAGACAATGATGGGTTTGCTGTGATCACAATGCAGGGTCTGACTTTGCGCTGGCCCTTACCTTGCCCTTTATGTTGCAGTTCAGTGGCACACACCACACCAGAGGCAGGCAGGGGGGAACTTGCCGTAAACCCCAGTGTCACGGTCGCTCCACCCTCACATCATCTGTCGGGTACACTCACCCAACGATGACAGTCAGCAGCCTGTGATGTGGTTCCTGGGCCTGTTTATTCTTTGGAAACCCACTAAAAGAAGCATTGGATGATGGTAAGCTCACCAAATGGCCTCAGTGCTATTATTGGAGCACTTTTGGTTGAGTTTTGATCTGGTGGGTTTGTAAATAGGGCCCTGCCTTGCTGTGGGGCACCACTTTTGGTATTTATTGTTTAGTGTGACCTGAAGTAAGAATTTGATATTCATGATTTGTAACCTGGGGCGCATTGTAAAGTCAAATTGATATGACTTGTGGACTTGTTAAGAGATGTGTGCCTCATGGGTACATCAGAGAATGTTTCTCATAATGTTGATGATGATGGACTAAAGCTCACAAAATACACCCTGCTCTACTTTTCTTCATTTAACCAAAGAACAGATTGTTTTCTTTTCCAGGGTCTTTATTTATCCCCAAAGTCATCATAACTTCTAAATCTAAATAAGTCCCATAAATACGTCAACTCCACCATTTTTTTCAGTTGTGGTTTTAAGTGTGAGCTATAATCATTTCTCATCTTTCTTTGTCTCTGTGTCTGTCTGCCTATTTGTGTGTAACGGCACATCCACATAAACACAAATGCACTGGGCTTCTCCTTTTCTAGCAAGAGCTTCTGATGCAAGGACGGCAATCTGTAATCTGTAGTAATTGCATGTTGCAGAAAAACATTTTTCCGCTGTGGTAATCGCTGCAATATGTGTAGTTACATTGCCAAAGTGACAGCACCCCCATCCCTACAGACACACATGCATAACACAAAAACACACACATTAACAAAAGTGTATCTTGGCTCAGTCTTGCTTTGCCAAATGTGTAAAGTGAAGAGTTTAGACTGCCTCTGAAGATGGTTGAGTGTCAAAAAACAAACTGGAAAAATACAATGGATTCATGAAAAACGTACATCTTGCAAGCACACATAGACATGAACAAACACACACACCTGTGGCGCTGTCATGCTGTATTCACCTTCTGCTAAAGATTTACAGTTCCTGCCAGTGACAGTTTAACTGCCATGCAGCCTGCCAGAGCACTGCTGCCACTCACAGATCAGGACAAGAATCTCTCACATGGGGCACATCTCTCTCCCTGCTTCTTATGGATAGGCCGGGTCTTTGTAATATAGCAATAAGTAAGGTCTTTTTACATGTTCTTTTGTAATGTTAAAAGACAAAGAGTAAGGTCTTTTTACCTGCTTTTTGTAAAGTGTCTCGAGATAACACTTGTTATGAGTTGACGCTATACAAATAAAGATTGATTGATTGATTGATTGATTGATTGATTGATTGATTGAATTGATTGAAACACCTAAGACTATCAGTGCAAGCAGATGATGAAATTAACCCCCTTATAATACAAATCTTCTAATAATACTCTTAAATAAGTCTTGGATAATTCAGTCATTTTTTGGAGTTCCTCCGGTTTAGTAGAAGTGTTTGCCACATTAAAGGTAGGGAATGTAGTGATGGTCTGTGGCCGAACCATTGATGCATATTTATCTAACCATTGTCTCCCATTTAACCGCTCTGACACCAGTGTATCCAACGTGTTGGACAGTGGCGTAGGTTTATGAGGTCACCACCACTGTGAGACTGAGGGAAAACTTAAGTGTTATTTATAGAAGACATCAAGATAATGCTCTTCTCGCCACCTCAGCAGATAATCTCGTTCTCTCTCCTCCACTCTCTCTCTCTCTCTCTGTGATTGACACTCAGCAGCATCCCCAAATAGAGTCCCAAAATATGTCAGGACTTTCTAACATACCCCTCATGAATGTGTATTAGACGTAATACTCAGAGACCTTTGTAGACATATATACACAAAGCACAGACACTAAGATTGCAACCAGCCTGTGTGAAAACCTTTTCCTCTCTGGGCTGCTATACTGACTGCTGAGGCCATCCAACCTCCCAGCAGCCTAACTTCCCCGTGTCTCTTATGGAGTCCTTCCGTCAGATCAAACAGCTCCTACTGACGACGAGAGGAGACAGATCGCAGCATTGGAATCCGTTCAGTCTGACAGCCCGAACACGTTTGACTAGCAACGGAGCCTGTGTCTACTCTTCCATCGCAAGAGAGCCCACACAAATATAGTAGCGCCACCAGAGAGGGAAAGAGGGGGTGAAAGCAGGGCGGGGGTTAGTGAGGTTGCGTTTGTTGGCTCAGAAAAGAAGTTGTGAGGCGTCCCGCTCATACAAAGGCAAAGCCCACTTGCTCAGTTTTTTTTTGTTTTTTTTTCACAAAATGAAATCGCATGTGAGTCAAATATTAGGAAGTGCGCATGGCTTCCAGCAACCACCAAGCCATTTTAGCAGAGCCTGTAAACCACATTTTCACCAGTACACAATGCCCCTTTGTGCTTGTTGTGTGGCTGTCCCCTCTTGCTGGCACCCGAAAAAGGAGACCCTTTTAAAAAACTGTGGAGGATTCAGTAAAGACTTGAGGAAAGTGATGAAGATGAAGTGTCAGTTTTAGATCTCATGTTAATTAGTGGCAGTCATGTCAGGAGATGCAAGCAGGACAGTCTGCCCTCATTTAGCCCCAATGCAAGAAGGGATCTTTGATGTGGTTCACATGGAATGCTGTTGTTCATTCCTCTCGGCAACAAAAACCACATGTTTTTATTTTCTGAGACTAGGTCCTTCTTCTTTTGAACTATGAAGGAACACGGTGAGGTATGTGACGTATGAAATGAATGGCATGGATGCTAACCAGTAAATCATAACTCAGAGATGGCTCTGCCAACCTGGCTCAGAGCCAAATGTATTGTTCCCTTGTTGAAGGAGACAAACTCTCCAAGTTCACTCTGATGTCTGTGCATGTCTTATTCTTTTGCATACACAAACTCAAGCGTAGCCTTGTGTTTACGTTTTCCAACTTTTGAACTATTGTCATCATTGCTTGTCCCTTTCATCTTCTTTCATCACTATTACGGGATCTTTCAACAGAGGTCATTCCAGGTTCTGTCACACTCATTCAAGTGCAAATTGACTTCAAAGAGACCCCAAATATTACATTTGCATTTATTTCCCTCTTCAGAGGGGTTCAGCCTCCCGAGCACCATTTGACTCACCACAGAATTCAACCAGATTTGAGCAGAAACCCGGCGCTGGTTTCCTGACAAGTGTCCGTGCCACTTTCCTCTGCAGACATGAGACAACTCTTGGAAAGTGCTTGGCTGGCCCTTAGTGCTTTTGATCGTAAGGAAACAAGGGTGTGTCAAGTCTGCAAGCCAAGAGGCTCAGGAGAGCACTTAGACAAATAATATTGTCAACCCTCATAAATCTAATCTCCTACATAGTCAGTGATTATTGTCAATCATTGCAAATGATTTCAAATTTAATCAAAAGAAAATGAATTATCTCCAAATGTCAGTGAACCTCTCTGCATTGACGGCAGAGAGTCACTGTGTTCCTTGCGACTCTGTTCCTGTGATGTGTTTGGGCTTGATTCCCAGCTCTAGATTAAGCAAACCTAATTGGAGGCTAAAACTTATTTTCAATGGAGTCTCTCCATTCAAATCATTGCTTGAGTCAAGGGTTTGGCTTGAATTGAAGTCCGGGAAACCAACCACTGGGGAAACCCGCGTGTCCGAAGTGACTGAATGTTTCCTCTCATCATCTCCGCTGCTAATCAGTAGTGGCATTGCCCATGTACAGTTAGCACCCTGGCGTCTTCAGAGCTAGCATTGTAAGGCAGGACTTGTCTCTCTTTGACTCAGAGACTCAGGCGTCCATTGAGGCTTTGCTGTAACTGCACACTAATCCCCTGATTGCTGTGTTTAGGGCCAGCACGTCGCTGCACCACGTCAAGGCGGCCGCGGCTAACGACAAGCTAATGACACCACGATGACAAGGAGCGTTTTTAAACCCAATCAGGAGCCTGGAGTCTGACTGGCTGGTGATTAGGTTCATCAAACTCTACTGACTGAATGACTGCCTCGCTGTCTGCCTCTTATGTCATCACACTGATTAAAGGGGAAAGTTGTATTTAAGTCTGTAAGGCCCTTCAAACACGTCTTTTTGCTAGGTTGGCAGCTTTAGATCAGCTAACCATCCTGCTAAAACATAGAGAGCTACTTGTTTGATTGAGGACAAACATTTTATTTACCACTTTTCTTGCTCTTTTTAAAATGATGTGTCAGCATGCTGCTCAGTTCCATGTTACTCTACCATGACCCAACAGTTATAAATGAAATATGTAGTGCATCGAATGTTTTTAAACATATGTTTGAACATTTCTCTTCAGGACACACCAATCATTTTTGGACAGTGAATTTATAAAAGTTTAAATTAATCAGGAAAGGACTTATAGTTCAAAACGGTCAGGCCTGACAGTGAACCATTGTTCTCAGGTTTAAATGTTTTAAGCGTGTTGTGAAAATTGTCACATTACAAAATGAAGAACACTCTCACTAATATTATCAGTGATGTCCTCCACTGTTCAGAAAGCATGTAGGTTAGTGTGATGGACTAACGCATAGTCCTGACCAGCTATTACAGTGAGGTCAGACAGCATTTAGAGAGGGAGCCCTTCATGCTTATCATGGTGACATGTAGCGCTCCTCTCTGACTCAGCATGGAGAACAACTTGGACTGCAGACTTTGGTGTGTTTTGTTTGTGCATGAACAAGATGCATTTTTTCTGAATGTTTTCGGTACAGTTTCCTTTATGTCTACAACCGTGAGAAGAGTCGAGCTGTAGACAAACTGACCTCACAGCAGACAGGCTATGGAGAAGAAATAAAGGGGCCACTTCTGCTGCACAGCTGAGGGGGAATCCCTGGTGTTTCCTACTGAGCCACTACAGACGTGAGCAGCTGTAGAGAAAGTAGAAACTTGCTAAAGTTTACTTCAGGGCAAAACCTGCAGCGATTCATGGAAATCAATAACTTTTTGAATTCTGCATGATTTTCAAATGTTTTATTTATATATTTAGATATATTTTAGAAAGGTTGTAGATAAGGCAAACGTTGGGTTGAGAATATACAAATATTGGCAACATCCAATGAGGAAAAAGATGGAAACTATGCTCATTAAATTAGAAACCAATTTTGGTTTTGGTTTATTGGCTGACCATGCAGTTATCTGTATCCATCTCCAAGAAGTCAGCAACCCCCCATTATCATATCATTCATCATATCACACACACATGCCAGCCCAATTGGCAGGAAGCAGCTTGCTGGCCATATAAATATTCCTAAGGTCCATATCCAGCGGCCACTTAAAAACACGAGCAACACACCAATGAACCTCGGTCAGGAGAACAATACGCTTAAATGAGTACAGTTTGAATCCAGCTCTTTGTTGTAAAGGATTTGCCTGGTGGAATTAGTTTGCTTGTGGATGTGTTGGCAGCATTTTTTTGGAGAAAGCTGATCTACAATCTTTTATGCAGAAACTAGTCACCTATGCTTCATGCTTCTACAGTATTTTGTTATCTGCCTGTTCTTTGAAATAATCTGAAGGAAACTCTGACTGTGTGTCTGACTGTGACTTATTTCAATCTATATTGATAAAACAAAACTAGTGTCATGGTTTTATTTTACCATGTGAAGGGAAAAAAGAACTTTGTCCATTGTTTTTGCAGTGCCAAATAGTAAAGGGAAGTAAACTGTAGTAATTGGTCAAGCTTGAGCCCATACTTTTTTTCAACATTATTTATTTTTTAAATAAATCATACCTAGCAAGAAAATGTATATGTATTGACTGGTTCATTTAAAACAATAAGGGTCGGTTTTATAGGTTTAACAATCTTTTTTGCATGTTTTATATATTTTATTGGATCTAAGTCTATATTTTAAACCATTGCTTCCTGTATTATTTAATTTTTAACCTCATTTTTATAAACGAAGCACCTCTGTTTCTATTAATTCTTCCTACAAGTTTTGAGAGCTGAGTAAAAAAAAAATCTAAGATTCCAGTTTTTAAATTGTGTTCCTGCAAAACGCAATTCCCTAGGGCTAAATTGTGTTTGAGGAGGGTTAAGAAGCAACCCCTCAACATGTTTTTTTTGCAGCAACAGCAATTAAGTGTATGTAAACAAGTTGAGTGAAAAAAATTCTGGGAGAATCGAGAATCTGAAAACATTTCGTAGCCTGCAGTGTCTCACATCCTATCATTATCAGCATTTTTCCTTCACCATAATTAAGTTTTTCTTAATTGTTTATGGGAAGAAGGATCTGCAGTAAAGATGTTTGGAGCATGGTTAAAGTTGCTCATACTGTAATGTCGTGAAGATTCAGTCTGGGAGATGTTTTTTCCTTTTTGTCGGTGAAAAAAAACATTCTTTTTATCCTTTGATGGTGACAGAAAGTGTTCCCACAGGCCTCAAATCTTTGCTAAACTTTTAGAAAAGTAAAACACTTTGTACATCCTGTGTGCCATCTTATGAAGTCACTGTCTCCTGATATGTTTCTGAACATGTGGGATCTCTATCAGTTTGAGTCATTTTATGTGCTGCTGACCAGACCCATCCCTGCCCATTAGAATCATTTGTGGGTTAGAATGCAACTGTAATGTTAAAACAAAAATGTGCACAGCAATCACAGTTGTGCTTAGTCACTGGCAGTTTCTTGTTTTTAGTTTTTCAGTGCAACAGCAAAGATGTTGTTGACAAAATCTGTGTAACGGTACAGGGAGGGGTCCAAACAATGAGGCTTCTTCATCTGCTGTCAAACTCAGGTCACAGCTCTCTAATTCTAGCAAAAGTTACTGAAAACAACTCAACCTTTGATCACACAGATAATTTCTCCAGGTTTCACTTATACCATTCATCCTTTTTTTTTTTAACTTTGAGCTGAAAAATTACAAGCAAACTCTACATTCAAACAAAACTGCAGCATTCATTTAGGTTAATAATACATGAAACGGCCTTGTAATACTTGTTTTGTTTTTTTCAGCAATCTAAGCCTCACCATGTAATAAGCTGGTGAGTTAGCCTGTGGTTAAGGGCGTCGCTTTAAAACAAATTAAGAAAAAAAAATGCGAGAAAAGCTTTTCCTTAATGTAGTTATCCGCCATGCAGGATGAATGAGATCATGCAGTCTAATAACAGTGATGTGGATTTAATATCTTTAACTTAAGGGCTAATATGACATATTATCAGCTTGTAAGTGAAGCGTTTTAACTTTAAAGGAATGAGTCATAGAAACAGAAGAGCTGCATCCGGTTTTGTCATTATTTAAAAAAAAAAAAAAAAAAAAATCAAGCTTAAGAATTTTTAATAATGTGATCATTTCCACCTCGTAATGCAGTTACACAAGCATTTTCAGAGTCTGCATATTATCCTGTCTACATGCAGCTTGTTCCTGTTTCTGTTTCAGTCATTCCAGTTGAAAAAGCTGGTCTAGACATTATGAATTCCTCTTACATCACTTGCATCATATCTGGTCATTTGTCTCCCTCATACCAATTATTTTCAACCACCTGACCTTAATGATCATGAAAGACTATTTTACATAGTCACTCTTTTTTTTATTCTCACACCCAAGAGTGACTTCAGTAATGATATTAAGCATAGAACCCTTGAGTTCAGTTCTCTCACAGCTGCCATGCACAATCTGATCTTATAGTTTAGCATGCAGGCTCACTCGAGATGAAGGCTGAAACATATGGAAGAGTATTCTTCCTGCCTACTCGGCCTATCAGCAGCCTCCAGTCACATTCGTTCCTTGCTGGTTGCGGCTTCGGAGTGAACACACCTATTGTCTACTTGCCTGTAGAGTTACAGAAACTCCCTCCTCCGTGATTGTTTATTGAAAAAATTTGCTCAACCTTTATTTCTTCAGTTAGAAAAAACATTTAAATCCATATGATCAGATATGCTGAAAATAATCTGGCCGCATGTGGTTAGCTTCCCACCACCAGAAAATTATATTTACTACTACACTTAGCACGACTTTGACCTTGACCAACGCAACAGCACACATTGCAGTTTGAAAAGTCCACAAGGGTGGAGGCAGGTTTGGGATTAGTCGACCACAAAATCAGCTTGCCTGTCTGCATACTCTACCTGGAAGCCATCTTACTGGCAAACTCTGAAAGTGTTCCCCATAAAGTCGTGTTGACAGACGGTGAAAACTGCGAGACGGACCTAAAAGTAAATAAGTTCCTCCAAAAACGTTTACAACCCTAATCAAATCCAGAGCGTTCCCTCTATCCAAAACGCTTCAGAGTTTTATAAATAGATATTATGCCTTGCTAAATTGGAGACAGGATTCTGCTGCTCCGTGGCTGTCATAAGTTTTCTATTATTTGCTTTCACTTTAGAATATTGAAACTTTAATATCTGGTTACAGGTTTCAGCTCGCTCTGCCCAGTCTTTATGTTTTGGCGTCGCTCGGGGGCCTCACTCTCTGCAGGACTTTGAATGGGCTTCAATCGAGCATGTTAATTTAAGAGAGGAGAAAAAAATCTTCACCATATGACTTTTTTTATTAATAAAATCACCAGAGGCAAGCCATCTGTTCTGTTGAATTTATAGTCTTTTTCTTTTTTGAGCTACTGTATAGGCCTTTTTTTATTTGTCAGTGGTTCTCAGCTTGGAAAGTGTCTTGAGCTGTATCCTTTGTGAATGACTCATTATGATACATTGAAAGTGTTGTTTTCTCACAGTGTGCATGAGTCTTTCAACAAGACCATCTTCTGAGAATCCTCAAAAATAACCTAGGTGCAACTTTTGTGAGGCATGGTGCTTTTCTCACACCCAAGTACTCACTTCCATTCATGCAGCGCCATAAGCCAAACAAATAAAACTATTCCCACTCTAATAAACCCGAGGCTTTTTCTCTGCCACAAAGGGAGCTGCCTCCCAAGAGTGTAACACTGAAAAAAACCGACCCCTGTATAAAACAGCCTGCAGAAAAACAAGGCAGCCCTTCCAATGGGAGGGAAATGTGGTGACAGCAACTGAGCCAAGGATATAACTCACGATGCAGAGACAATCACATCTGTCATAAAGCAAGTACCACACACACCTGATGCTAACACTGCACCATGTCAGGATCGGAAACTCAAGTTGCTTTGAAATGCTGCTGTCTTTTTAAATGATGGTGCTGCTGTGTGGGAGTTAACAGGTGTAGCCTCTTTGTGGTTATTATCAGTAGAAAACAGCAGCTCGCAGAGTCTGCATCAGATTAACGGCTCGCTGATGGAAAGCTCAATTATTGTTTTTCTCTTTTTCTCTCACAAAAAAAAAAAAGAACTATCCTAAAATAGTCATGTTCTAGCATTTGATACTGAGCTGGACGCCGTGAGAACGACAGCTGTCTGTATGTGCGTGTGTCATATGTTATACGTGTAGAACTGTGTGTGTCTCCCTGAGCTTTAGCGGAGTACTGAGGTTTCTGAGGTGAGGCGTCCTCTCGATTCTCACGCGAAGTGCATCTGATGTTGCACATCACATGATAACATGTGTTCTCTGTCTGACTGTGAGATAGCCTGCGATGTTGAAGAAAAACTTATATGACACCTACAGAACAGACTGTTAGTGTTGTGCTGAAAATTAGGATCATGCTGTTGTTTCTTTTTAATCATAAATAGTGTGAACAGTGCACGACTTTAAAAAACAAATCTATTAGTAGGAAGTAAAAATAGTTTAAGACACTCAAACATTTTCTATTTATATATTTTTTTTAAATGATTAAACTGTTGACTCTCCTTATTTGGAAACATTATTACTAACTAACCTTCCTAACCTTCACTAACCTTCACTAACCTTCATTTTCTTTAACTGTTTCTAATTTGAGCTTGATTTGAGTGTAAAAAAAATAACTTGCCAAATTGCATTGCCTGTGTAATGCAAGTTGTTAAACAAACCACTGGGGTATTTTTCTTACATGAGGTAGTCCTGATTTGAAATGCTTTCAGATTGAACCGGAGGGTTAAATAACTCTTTGCCTTTGTTGTCTCGCAGTTCGGTTTCAGTCTCCAGAACATATTGTAAAAGGATATTGCACATTCTCTAATTCTCTCTAATGATTTCCAACCGAGGATTTCAACTTTAAATGCATGGCTCTTTCTTCCCCTTTTGACTGTCTATCTCACATCCCGTCTCACTGCTCTGCTCGGATTAAAAAATCAAAATCAGGCACGCAAAAGCACATTACGTTAGAGGTTTAAACAGCCCCAATGCCTGATGGATGGCATGCATGAAACCTGCAGCGGGTGACGCTGATCTGTAAACAGTGAGGAGATAAAGGGATGTGGATCCCTTGGTTATAAAAAACAGAAAAGGGGAAAAGGCCTGAGCCTTGTCAAGAGGAAACTATAAACTCCTGCAGTGTCTGAAGAAGCTGTGAGAACACTGGAACATCAACCCTTGTCAATGCGGTTCTACTGAGGATATCAGAGGATTTCTCTCATGTGAGACACAGATGTGCTCAGTGTGTGTGTTTTACTGTCTGTTTCAAACTGTATGCGCGCATGTGTGTGTTGTGTGTGTGAGGCCTCAGAGATTTTAAGATATACTCTGCAAACAATTAGGACCTGGTAGGGCTTTTCCTGTGGCTGTCTCTAATTAACACGGCAACAAGGCCTTAATTGGGAAGGAGATTTTTTTCTGTCGCCTTTCAGTGGCAGTCACAGTGGTTGTGTGACAAACAGTGGGAACAACTGAGTCCCATGGCTGTCATCATATTAATTACTTCTTTGTCAAGACTGTTTATGTTTGCGATTTGAATCCCGGATTAAACTGAAAGTATTCTAGTAAAAATCTGAAAAAAGGTTTCAAACTTTGTCTACACCGCTTCACTTAAGAGCTTCCATATTTGCAAGTAAATGCTGTCTGATTGGTATTACCATGGCAACAAATGGTTTCTTCATTGAGCCCGGTGTTTAGCGTCGCCAAGTATAGTGCACTCACCTCACCACATAGACCAAAAGTACCTCCTGGAAGTAAAGCAGAGTGAGAGAGACTAATATGTTTTTTTCTTTGCTCTTTTATTGTATTGCAGTGTTCCGGTAAAGGGCCCAGTCACATGGAGCCTGTGAGCTTGTATTCTCACAGTGAGAGCGCTCAGTCTCACTTGATAATGAATGTCTGTGGTGAGAATCCCATTATGGAGCTACTCCATCAAGCCTACAGAAAACACAGGAGCGGCGAGGCAAAGGCATTTAAGGCTCATATCAGTCAGCTAGAGGAGGGTTACTGTCAGATCAGATCCTCCTGTGAACATCCCTCAGCACACGTCTGTGCGAGTAGACGGAGCGATAACTGTATTCACACACTACAGGAAGAACCCACCTTTCAGTGAGTTCAGGTAAAAACTTGTATGGTCTCACATTCAAAAAAATGGGATGTTGTTTGAGGGAGTGGGGTGAGTGGAGTAGAAGGGAGGGGGGGGGGTGCAAGGGGAGGGTCAGCACTCACCTCTGAGTAGACTGCTGCTGTAGTTGGAGAAGGAGTCAAAGATGCTGTTGGATGCCATGGCAGGGAAGCCACAATGGTACAGAGTCCTTGATGCAGTCGATGTCCTACAGCTTTGGGGAGGATGAAAGGAGAATGGAAACACAGATATGAGGTATAAGAGAGAGACAGAGGAGATGGAAGGCGAGAGAGCAGAGAGGACAAAACTCCTGGAGCTCAGAGCATGTTTGCAACCAAGAATCTAGGGTTTGTGACCACCGCAGGAATCCCAAGCCACAAGCCTGCAGAGAGAGCAGCAGCCTGTGTTAGCAGCAGCACCAGGAGACATTTGAGAGAGAAGTGGAGAGAAAGGAAGAAGAAAGAGGAGACAGCTGAGAGAAAAGCAATCGAAGCAGAAGCAACAGTAGCATTTGTGTGACCAGGTGTCAGGGAGAACTCACCAGGTCTGGAGATGAGAGGGGGCCAACCTAACGGAACCCGGTTGGTGGAAGCAGAGCCGGCGTTGAGGGCTTGGTTTGTGGTCCTCTGTCACGCAGTGGGCTGAGGGTCTGAGGTTAGCCAGCTAGTTTGATAGCGTGGTCTGTCTTTCTCTTTCTCTCCCACAATGGTGGCGGCCTGACTGGAGCGTCAGTGCTAGTAAAAGGCTAAAAGCCACAGTCTATCTGCATCCTCCTCGCCATCCTCTACACAGAGACACACACTCCTCTCAGTGAGTGGTGGAGCACACGTCACATGTCACGTGAGGTCACCGGGCCTCTCCCTCCCACCCTCCTTCCCCTCCCTTCTTGGTTCTTCTATCCTCTTTTCCTCTTCTCTGGTTTCTCTACTTTGGTTTTTACTTTCCATGCATCTTCTTCTCTGACTCGTTGCCTTCACTCTTCATTGAACGTCAAAGTTTTGGAAAGATTCTATTTTCTGTTAAGTTCAAACAAGGCAGCGGCCTGCACCACTGTGGCTCACTGAGGACTCACCCCCACTGTAACAGAGCCAGAGAGGACTTCGAATGTATTCAGCCAAAAAGTGACAAAAGAAAGAAAAGGATTTGATCGTATCAGACGAAGAGAAAAAGAAAGTGTAAGCTAGCTGTGGCTTTTGCTGCTACTGTGACCGGAAAGAAAGTCTCTAGCTGCAGAACAACACTGAGCATGCTGTTCTAAAATGTGTAGCCTATGTATGTCCTGTGCTAGTTTTATGTTTGTCTGACTCACAGCACATCTGTGTTTGTAAGAACCGGTGGTTTTGGGCCTGCAAAACCTCCACCCTCACTTACCACTTGATGCTATCATAATCTCAGTCTCATTAGAAGTAGAACTGCCAGTTGCTTGACTCTACCGGATCGGTTTGTGTTCTCTTCCATTCTCCTGTTTCAAAAGCTTTCAGGTTATATTCTCTTAGCCTCATTTACAGATTTTCTTACTATGGCACTCTATTGTAAATTCTAAAAACTTTTTTTTCTAGTTTCATTTATTCCTTCTTCTTTTTTTTACCAACCTAAGACGTACCAGGATATCAAATATCTCTGTCATTTTTCATGCTATTTATTTGAATGAAAAAACAGGAAGTGATTCATGCTGCTTCTGATTCATACAGAAATTAACCGGCAGAATAGTGATGAATATACAGGGAGAAACACTCAATGTAGGTGCATCAGTTTACCTTAGAGTCTTCACTTCTGTGTGCGACTATGTGTTACAGCCTCTTTGTGTGCGTGTGAGCGCACAAATCACTGACATTTGCAAACCTGTGGTATCCATACTTCCTCTCTCCTTTCTCCTGTTTTTCAGTGACACACTGACCATGTCTGGCTCTGGGACAACAGACCCAAACCACTGTCTGGTCACTCATGTGACCCAATGGCTTTCCTGGGAAACCTGCGAGTAAGAGGCTTACGCATGTCTCTGTTCTGTTTCTGTTTTACACTGTATTGTGTATAGGTGTCAACCCACCTTATCATTTGTTAATTGCTGGACAAAACTGCGCTATGGACCACAACATGCATATACAGTACCATGTTCTAAGTGTGTGTGTTTGAGAGAGAGAGGAAGAGAGAGAGAGAGATTGCCGCTCTTCCTGGTAGCCCGCACTGCCCTGTAAATGAGCAGTTGCCGTTGGGTTAGGCGGCAGTCGGGCCTAAATGACACGGCGTGTTGGCAAGTGTGGCCGAACACTGAGGCCACAGCCGCGGCCTGAGGGCTTTTATCAGTCCGTCCACACGGCCACTACAGGCCTCTGACTTAACCTCACACACAGCAAGGCTTCCTCTTCTCACACCTCTGTTGCCTCCTTACATGGCCTTGGCCGTGGCCTGCCAGCCCGGGGACAGATTACTACTCAGTGACTTGCTGCTGAATGGTAGTGCTCTTACACTGGCCCACAGGGAGACACTTCTACCTGTAAGACCAGGGAGATTATGGCTGAGCCTGTTGCTGACTCATATTTGAGATTATTTAACTTAAGGGGGAAAAAACATTTTGCACCCTATGATCTACTACTCCTAGAGTTTTGTATTCTGGTCTCATCTCATTTTTGTTTTTTTAAAAAAAGGGACCATCTTGATTGCAGGATATGGAACAGGGGTTGTTTTTTTTTATAATTATTTTCTGTCCATGTATTTGTGCAAGTAAGGTATGTTATTGGTTATAAATGACATTTTGCTTTAGGATTTTATTTTAGGGTGTAATATATTTTCTACTGTTTTAACATGAGGAGACTGTTTCACATTATTCTTCATTTCCTTTTTTTGTGTTGAATTGTCGTAAGTGTTGTTGCAGCTGGATCTTCAATGAGGAATAGAAAAACGGCAAACAAATACGGGACCATCCCACAGCATTGTGCAAGAATGGGAATTGGCTCCATTGCAGTGTAGTCCAAACTTGACAGTAAAAGAAAGCGTTAGAGTCAGGGCCATTTTCTCCGACCTCCGCTTTTTTCTTCTTCTTTGTCTAGGTAAACATCTGCTTCATGTTTTGAAATGTATCTCATGGCTTTGCACTGCCCATGACCGTGAGGGGAAAATAGTCTGAAGATCATTGTGGCCATCTTTCACTCAATTCTTTCTTCCCCAGCCCAGGCCTTGTTTATCAAGCCCCTGTATTTAAGCTTAATATAACTCCTGTTTTGCTGAGAAAACTGTGGTGGTTTAATCACTGTCAGTGGTCCTACGCCTCTCGGGTGTGGCTCGCGAGGCAAAAAGGACCCAGTGCGGTCGTGCGTCCAGCTGCAAAGGGGCTTATTTTGTGGTCTAAAAATTGCAGGCTTCCCCATATGTTCTCTATAAACGTGGAATGCAGCGTGGGACTTGAGGAGGCTTTTATAATGAAGTGGCCGTCATTGCATCAAACACCATGGTCCTGCCTGCTGCTAGGATAGGCTTTTGGAGCCAGTTTTTTTGGGGCTGCACACACAGGGCCAATGTCCTACCAGCTCAATCGCACCTCGTACTGGCCATTTTATTCTAATTATATTACACTGCTCATTTCATTGACTCATGTTACTGTCCACTTTTAGTACAGAATACCCATATTCTGTTTAAAGATTTGAAGAATAAGAGTTTCCTTGGACTTTATATGACATACTTACATTTAATTTACTATGGCACATCTCTATTTAAACAAACAGATTTCAGCACAAGGCTTTAAAGCGAAATCTTATTATCAGCACTTTAAAAA
The DNA here is from genome assembly GCF_963584025.1 of Labrus mixtus. Classification (NCBI taxonomy): domain Eukaryota; kingdom Metazoa; phylum Chordata; class Actinopteri; order Labriformes; family Labridae; genus Labrus; species Labrus mixtus. The sequence continues at coordinate 9,258,735 of NC_083629.1, read as the reverse complement.
AACATGATTATGTAAGACTATCTAAGAAGCATAATAACTTAAATTGATGTTAAATATCAACCAACAAGAAGTAAAACAGTTGTCTCTTTTTGAAAGTCTTTGTTGAATGAGAAATGTATTCTCTGTAAACAGCTCAGAGGTGTCTAAGTGTGAATGTTGTTTTTGTCTTTGCAAGAGAGAGCCTCACTGATGCAACAGTTTTGTGCTTAGTATCAACATTGGAAGTGATCAGCTGGCCAATTATTAATTAATTGGATCCAACAGACACAAAGAATTGGCTGAGATAACCACATAGATGGGCTCAGTTCCCATACACCAAGTAGGCCATATCCCAGAGTTCCTGAAGAGGGTTGTGTACAGTGATCCGTAGAAGAAGAAAGTCTACAGAGAGCCCATGAAGGACAAGAGTTTATGGAGATAACTGCTGCTGTAACATTTATGTAGAAAGTAGATATCAGAATCAGAATCCATTTTTATTGCCAAATACATTTACATATGCTCGAGCTTGCATTTGTCCTTTTCTGTGGCTGCAGCGTACCAGACTGTGGAGAGGATGGACCATCATGGTCTTTGGCAGGTTGAATTCCTTTAGTAGCCGCAGGAAATGCATCCTCTGCTGTCCTTTCTTGATGAGGGAGCCGATGTTGAGCTCCCACTTGAGGTCCTGGGTGATGGTGGTCCCCAGGAATGATGGTGATGGGGCTGGCTGCTTTTTCCTGTAAGTCCACAATCATCTCCACTGTCTTCAAAGCATTAAGCTCTAGATTGTTCTCGCCGCACCAGGTCACCAGATGGTCAGCCTCCCACCTGTAGGTACACTCATCCCCACCAGAGATGAGTCCAATGAGGGTGGTGTCGCCTGCGAATATGGCATGGATCAATGTTCGGAACAGTGCTTAAAAATAATCTGTGTGAAGACATGACAAGATTGAAGATAATGAACAAGTTGCCAAACTCATGAAGGTAAAATAAAGAGCTCACTACATGTACAGGTATTTATCAGTTAATTTAATGCAATAATATAAACCATTTTATTTTGTTATGAGCCATTCTGCAAAACGGGAAATTTGTACTTATTGTGAAAGTCTAATATTTAGCTTTTTTTTACCATGAAAGAAAAGATTTGAATGCAGTACATTAACTTGTTACACTGTATCTGAACACTGTGTAGCATTATTGTAAAATCAATTATCTGGGTCGTTTTTTTTTTACTACAGAAATCCCATTTCTGTGAAGTAAGATAGCCCTTCTTATTTGATTATCTCATTAAAGAAAAACCTACCTGTTGCATAATCAACCTCTGCAGCTGGATGTTTTAGTTGTTTTCGTCAAAGGAAAACATTTTCCTTTGTATCCTGATCTGAAGCTATCATGTCGAATTTTGTTTTTTTTGCGACCTTTTCTCTCTGATACCGTGTTGATAGAAAATTACATTCCCGTTCTCTGACTGCCATTAAGATTAACCGAGCTTTAAACTCCCTTTAGCAACATAGCCAGGCAGAGAGCTATACCCCTTGAATTTGGGGGTAGTACAGTACCATCTCGTTACATTTCATGTTTTTACACATAAAAAAAAGGATTGATGCCCTGTAGACAGTTCCCCCAATCTCTGCTACCTATCAACCTTCATCAAGGGGAGGGCTGGGAGGGTAGGGGGGGGCACATTCTTGACATATGGTATGCAGTATAGTAGAAGAATGCGTCAGACTTGGGGCTCCAGCATTCACTGCTATCACTTTGAAATTGGAATCAGGTAGTTGAGTGATCAAACTAAACAGTCAATTGAGTGCCTTCTTGTTTTAGTTTGTTTTGGTTCACAATGCTTATCAAATTCAGCCTGTGTGTTTAGTGAATGAATTGTCTTCACCAAAGTGGTAAATTTACACTCACTTTGAGGTACACACATCGCGGCAGCGCAGCAGCTGGAGGGTGAAGTGCTGCAGCCTCACATAAAAGCCTGAGTAAACCCGAGACCTCAGTTACCCCAAATGCCCTAGTGCTCAACATACAGTACATGCAGCTCAACCCAAGCTAGAATAGAGTAGAGCACGGTGTTGCCACAAACCCTGATCCCAAACTGATCCCATTGACCTCAATGAATCATAAGGATTTTACGAGTTAATACAGGTGGAACGTTGCAACATTGTCTTTTTTCTTTTTTTCTGCACTCTTAAACGATTGTAGCCTAAAAGTTACTCAATCAAGAAATGCACAATTTCTGTGTGGATGAGAGTTTCATTTTGCAAAGTTGCAGTTAGTATGTAAGACTGCAGCTCTCACCATGTGTTATTACCTGTACACATGTGCCTGCATGTGTTTGTGTCTATGTGTGTGCAGTGCACATACGTATTTCCTGTGGTTCAGACATGGGTTTTCGATGTGACAGACGAGCTTGCAAGCATGCTAGTCTGTGTGGGACAGGATGTTCCTCTACAGCAGATGCACTGTGGTTTTCTTAGACACTGTGTGCGTGTGTGCATGTGTCTCATCATTAAAGTCACAGGTCCAGTAAGCATTCATTGCACTGTTAAAAAAGTGGATTGAATTAAACTAATTAAAGTAGCCACAAGCAATTTAAGTTGTAGATGAAGGGCTAGTTTCTTTGATGTTGATTAGGTAAGATTTTTGTTCTTGTTTTTTTGCTTATTTACTAAGGGACGCACAAAAGCATAATGAAAACAATATTTAAAAATCAGTTCAATCCCTTTATTTTACAAACAAATGTACTATTTACTCTTTACAATATGCATGCTTAGTATACTAAAGTATTGTGGCATTCAAAGTAAAGTTTTATAATAATAATAATTTATAATAAGCATAATTTAAATAACTAAATAACTATTTTACATTAGAAACAATGTTGAATGGGATGAGCTGACCTTGTGTCTTTTTCTCTTTTTTTCTGTATTCAATGCTACTATGTGCGTTTGTGATCTATTATGCCTTGTCTGTACAAAACTTTGGTCAGCTGAGGCTGATTTAAACGTGCTATACACATGAACTTTACTGGACTTGACTTCAATTATAAATTCATTCTAATAAAGTAGCTGTCTTAAAAAGCAGTGGACAAAAAAATGCAATATATCCCTATTTCCCTATTATGTTTTTAAAGTACAGTAATGTGTTGCATACAACGGAAATATTAAGTTAATATTGAGATTTCTGGGTCATCCAGCTCATCTTTACCTGAGTGTCTGTTATTCAGAGTCATTTAGACAAAATAATATAAAAAGCATGTGACATAAAGTATCAGTATGAAAAAACATCACATGAATGTGCTGTCTAATAAATACAGCCGTTTCTAACCACATGAGTTCATGAGGTTCAGTCACATCTGTTCCATGAAAATATTGATGTTTAGATTCAAATAAAACTTTTCCAAGGCAATTCCAATTGCTATATTGTCTTTAAAGCCGTTTCCATCAATTGTGGGAAACAGACTGTACATAATATCACTTCTAGTATTTCAAGCCATCTACTCAAACTGCTTTTTTACTGACCTGTTTTCATGCTGAAGCCTACACATTTCAGTACCTTGGTGGGTTTTACTAACCCAGAAAGAGGGAAGGGGAGGCAGGAAATCCGAGGCAACGTTGTGTGTGTATGTGGTTGTGTGTTTGTGTGTCCGTATCTTTATAAATGTAGGCATATGTGAATACGCTTTTTACTTCATCTTGAAAGCCAGTAACATAATTGCGCACTCTATTTTTCTCCAAAATGTCGTTCTCACTTTCTTTTTTCTCCCTCCCACATGCTGCCGCTCTTTCATTTGTCTCTCTTTTTGACAAATAGGTGCAATGTCCATTAGGATGCTTTATGAGGTGACGGTGACACAGGGCACCCTTGATGGCCTCTAACACTGTCTCAACTCAACACAAACACACACACACACACACACACACACACACACACACACACACAGTCTCTCAAGCCTCCCAGTCTCTTTCTTTATTCCCCTCTTTACTTTTTGGTCTTTAATATTAGAGATCATTGCTCTTTGTCATCCATCGCAATGCATGCCTGCACTGTAGGCGTGTGTGTGTGTGTGTGTGTGTGTGTGTGCGCGTGTGTTTGTGTGTGGGCCCTCCCCACTAGTCAAGATCCAGCCTCAACAGACAGCACATCTGTCTAATCTATGATCTATGGCTAGCTTTTATTGTTAGAGAGACAGTGTTTCAGTGTTTCCTTTCTGTGTGTGTGTGTGCGTGAGTGTGCGTGAGTGTGTGCGTGTGTGTGTGTGTGTGTGTGTGTGTGTGTGTGTGTGTGTGTGTATGTGTGTGCGCAGGGGGCTCTGCACCTAATGAAGGCAACTCAGGGCGGCCTCTCACCCACCCTCTAATACATCCCAGACCCCCTGGACTGGCTGGCAGGCTGGATGGAGCTTAGGGCGCACTCCAGCAGAGTGTGCATCTGGCCAAACCTCCTAAACTCAGCCACTGACACTGCTCCGTCAAGTCTAAACATATACATATTACTTCATAGAGCTTGCAGAGGCCACCTCTAATGACTACATAGAAATGTTCTTTGTACAAGAAAGCAGTTATTTCTAAAATTCTCAATAACATCAACACAGCCACCATCTGTGGTTCTTGTGATTGGCTTAGTTAACTTCTTAACTTAATCATACTTGTTTTTTATTAATTTTGTATTTTAATTCTATTTCATGCTCTGTTGTGTTACTGTTGTTTTGTGCTGCAATCTGGCACTTCAGTTTCCTTTGGGATGAATACATTTCTATCTGGCCTGGTCTGGTCAGTATACTTTTCTCATGTCTCATAGACACCATACATTGTAAGCAGAACTGCACACGCTGCTATTGTGAGGAAATGAAGATGTGTCCAAAAGTCTCTCCCTCCTTAAAAACTGCATTTCAATTACTGTTTTCATGATATGAAGTTTGCTGAATTGAACTGAATAACAAGAATTGTGTATTTGCAGCTGAAGGCTACACGGATGCCAAAACCACATAACCCCCTCGTACTAGGTGACATGTTCCTTCATCACCAGGAACACTCACTCTTCTTTGAATCAATTCACCAGATTTGCTGTGGTCTCAAACAAATGCACTATTTACTCATACTTGAGTGTCTTTTGCTAACTATGGCTATGTATTGAAAGATAGTGAGCCTTTTGAAAATATGAAAATGTATATTCCTAACTGTTTTGTGAAATGCGTCTGTAGAGCAGAAAAGCAACTCAGCATTGTGCTTGTGTTAGTTCGATTCATGTAGCGCTTTATAGATCATCAATTATTCCAAAAACATTTCATACTTAGCTTTGATAGGTATGGATTGTTGTAATTTATTTAGTATAATCAACACTTGTCTGTTTATCCCTTACAGGCATCAACACATGTATATGCCCATAAATACAAAATTCACTCACAGATTAAAAAAGTAATTATATTTTATTTAAGTATAAGGTCTGTCACTTTATATTGATGAACAGCCAGTGCTGGACAATAATGAAGTACATTTACTTGAGAACTGTACTTTTGCTCTGAAGTCAGCTGATTCATTTTCTTTTCTTTTCTAAAATCCGATACATAACCCAGAGCAGGCAGGTTAGTGGTGGTAATGATGGTAGGTAAGGATGATGATTCTGAGCACCCATGGCCACATCTTAATACCCTTCTTTACTCATTGTGTAAAGCCTGGTTGACATTTTTTGCTGGTCATTGTGTATTTTTGTTTGTTCATGTATTGTTCCTTTTATTTTGGAGCTGCAAATCTAGAAATCTGTAGCATGTGAATTTAAAAAGTGTAATGCTGTTTTCTTAATAAACATAACGTAGCAGAATGTACACCCAGATATACTTGACTGTGCTCATGCATGAAGAATCAAATTTGAGATTTTTTCAAAAGTAGTTTGAATACTTAAGTATTTTTAAATATTAGTACTTTAACTCAAGTAAAAATTTGACAGAATAACTTTGAATTGTATTGCGGTAAAATCTCAACAGGATATATGTTAATTTGACTCAAGTAATGTAGTTGTGTACTTTGTCAACCACCGTGAACAACACACACATGGACAGAAGCTGCTCTACAAACCTGCTAAAGTATGTTCAAAGATTCATGGAAATTTAGACAAAAAGTCCAAAATGAGATAGCGATGCTCACGGATGCCTAACTGGCACATTTAGCAAACTGGATATGAGAAGTGGTCATGTGGTTCTAACACTTCGAGCTCTCACTATAAACTGTTCACAGTGATAAGGAAAATACAATAACTCAGTGAGTTCACAGAGTGTGTGTGCGATTATTTGAACAGAAGCATGTTAGATGTGTAACATAGGACATGAGAAAGGTGTAGATGTACAGGGGTATTTATATTTATGTTCATATGTGTAAAACCTGGTTGTGCTCTTGTTTTCGATCTCTCAGTTTTGAAGATAGTAATGTGGATTCCCACGCTCATCGCTGTAAATAGGTCTGGTGGGTTTATCTGTGACACATTAACACACAACACACAACACACACACTCCCACACACACACACTCCCACACACACACACACACACACACACACACACACACACACACACACACACATGCAAAGACTGACAGAAACTGTGATCCACGCACTTCTCCACCTATATAAATGTGCGTCAATGCTTCGAAAGAAGCAGCGTGCTTTTTTGCATCTACTTCCTTGGAGAACTTAAGAAATCTAAATTGTGCGTCTTTTGGAACTTCCAAAACAGATCCTTGCATTTGTATGTCTGTGTGTGTGTGTGTGTGTGTGTGTGTGTGTGTGTGTGTGTGTGTGTGTGTGTGTGTGTGTGTGTGTGTGTGTGTGTGTGTGTGTGTGTGTGTGTGTGTGTGTGTGTGTGTGTCTGTGCTGTCTGGGAGCGGGTGTATAGCCAGGTGCTTGCTGACATACTGGGGCTTTGTGGTTGTGGTTGGTGGCTTGCTTGCTGTGCAGACAACTGAGAAGGAACTGTCTTTTTTTGTCTGTATATGTTATGTGTGTGTGCTGTTGTTGTGCATGTGAATATAACATGAATATAAGTTCTGTTCTATATTGCTCAGAGACTGATAAGCATTTCATGACAAACTGGGGGCTTTCTTTTCCGCTGTAGTGCATGCTAGTGCTACAGAGTATATGGTTTAAGTGTAGTCTGCCTGTTTGTGCTTAAAACTTTTTGAATGTCTGCCTTTATTGCTTTCTTTATTGAAACAGTTTTGAACTGCTTAGGTGTGAAATGCAACAACACATTCGGCAGATACAACATAGCATTATCTGTTATTATGTCTACAGCCTAATGTAACTTTGTAAGCACAACTGAGGGTAGTTTTTACAGACAGGAGGAAATGGATGATAGGTTATGTTGCATTTTCTCTACAGAAAAGCCCTGTTTCAACCCACATGAGGAGCTTAATGTGGGCTCACTACAAAGCCAAACAATGGTAGGAGTGGTAGAAGATAGAAGAGTTTTGCCTTCCCACAGCCTTGGCTCAGGACCCGCGATGGAGGAGTGTCATATGATGCTAAAGGTGTTTATGATAGTGTGATTGTGGCTTAAAAGCATCAGCACAGGTCTGTGGGCAGATGACAAGGGTGTGGAAAAGTAACGCTTGGCTAACCAAGACTCAAACACTGCTTCTTTTATTATGTGGTTGATTAGCAGATACTATAGTAATTATTCATATTCCACCTCAACATAATACATTAACCACATTTGAGTCTATTTGAATACAAGGCCAATTTTTATATATTACACTTAGAACTGTGATCTTTGCCTTTTCATTTACACTTTGTAACACCTTTGTTGTGTCGTATAAAGAAGAAACAAGGCTGACATTGCCACAGAACAGGACAATGTTGCCACATTCACACGGTGTTGGTTAGCCAAACCTCTTTACCCAGAATTTTTGGCTAGCAACTGCTAAGTTGAGTCATATCGACACAGCTTCAGCTTCACCCTCTTACAAACCACTACATCGTATGAGTCACAGAGATGAGGTTCTTAAACCTGCACATGTACAATTTAAACACACAGATTTCTCAATTTTCAAAGTCCTGATTTAACCTTTTGCAGTTGTTGAAAAATATAGATGGTCCTTTTGGTTTGTATCATTAAGATACAAGTGAAACTCTTACAAATATATGTTTGTGTGAAACAATATCACACATCTGTTGTGCTGTTAAAAAAATGTTTTCTGCAAAGCAACACACTCCCACACATACTTTTCCACTGCAGCATCAGCCTTATATGCATCAACTGATATTTCAATGAGCTGTCACTGGAGTGATTCATGTGCGTTTGGGAATGACTTGTCCTGTTACATCACTAACAGTGTGAGACATTGTTTCAAAGAAGAACTAATAAGTTTTAGTTTACTGTGGCACATATTTAAAATAATATTTGCTGAGAGGCCAACAATAGCCTACATTACATTCTCTTAGTGTTTTGCTGGATGGCTGACATTTTCTGGTGAGCACAGTTCACATATAGTATTTTGCAAATTCAGTTTTAAAACACAATTAGAAATAACCATTTGGAGACAAAGAAGTTTGACTGAGATATTCATCAGTTTAAACTTGAATCCTCTTTCAAAATAAGACATGAAATAAAAAAGAAACAATGACTGAATCTTCATGGCCTTTTCATAAATTGAAAGTTTTGTTAATAAATAAATGGCCCCAGACTCCATCAGGTGCACTGCTAAGCTGCATATCGCATCACAGCATGCTCTGTTTCAGTCAATACTAAAATGAATTAGGAGCTGAATACAAATATATGTCTCTTTGTATCTTGTCTTTAATTATTATTTTTTTGCAAATCAAATTTCAGACTTTGTCTGACAGTACAGTCCTATTAATCAATCAAATATATGTAAGGATATCTTTTCATTTCTAAAGGGATTTTAATATTGCTGAAAGCTACTAGGGTGTGATTGCATGAAGGTTTGTTTGTTTGTAATATGCAGATTGCAAAACTTCTTGTGTAGTTGAGTGAAATCATAGACAAGTTGGCATGGGGAAGACTTGCCTTGGCAGAGCTCAGACCACAGACGGGTTCCGGTATGAGTTTACAGTATAGTTTGCCTCTTTGTGGCTTGACGAGTCTGTGCTCTGAGAAAGACTTAACCATGCGACAGACATGCTATGCACTTTCCCACAGCCACTGAGCAGCTAAGGCTACTCTTATGGTTGCTTAACACTTATACTTGGCTACCAACTTGGCAGTCTGATATTTTGGCAGCTTTATTTCTTTCTTTCTCTTGAAAGAGGCACAATCCTTATCATGAGAAAGCTGTGGTTGTGTCTAATCTTTATAGCAGTCCATTTTGACACTTTAAGAGACTGCCTAAGGGTCAAAGTTAATCATTTGAGATTGTTTGCAGAATCCTTTTTCAAATTCAAAAGCCTCTGATCTTTGTTTCATTATATATTGTGAAGGACACAGTCCCATTTCATATTTTTAATTGTTTGCAGAACTATTGTGGGTTAGAGTTTGCTACTGTTTGTGTCAGCACTGGCAAAGCCAAAAGTCAAAAGCCTCAAGCTTAGAGGCAGGTATGAATCACCCTATCAACACTTGTGGTTGTCAGAACATCTCACTTGTTGGCTTGATGTTTCCATTATGCTAATAAATATTATTGAATTTAAATAGGTGACAGATGACAATTTCAGTGATAGTTCAAATGCTTGTTATATTGCTTAATATAGTTATTAAATGAATGGGGAGCCACAACCAACGTACTTTTCCTTCATGTTAACTGAAATGTGTTACTTTCAGTTTGGTTAGAAATGCTTTGGACAATGAATCATCATCACGACTACACGTCACAGTGTCACACTGTATCACATTTTTAAGCACAACCTGTTTTTCAGGTGGGGGGGTTGGGAGGGTAGACATCCACCGCTGTTCACAGACACTGTGTGTTGTGTCTGCACGTCTCCCCAGCCTTCCCTAAATCAAGAAGGCAGAAGTGAGAAACGGTTGAGAAGTACGACTGTCTTCCTGTTATGTGTGCGTGAAACCCCAGACGGCTGTCTGAGTTGCTCGCACGCAAACGCCAGTCGGGGAACCATGGCAACGGCAGGTCCTCACATGCAGAAGGCGGAAGTGAGTCGGCGTGCTGAGGAAGTTATTGGTTTTTTGATGGCCATTGCCATGGTTTCATGAGAAAGACCGTGACTGGTCCCTTGTGCTGTGTTCTTGGGTTGGCCAGCGTGGGAATGTAGTCTTCATAATGTCGACTGTTGTGACACCTTTGACCAAATGCTATGTCTGTTAGACTGATATTTTAGAACATGTCCATTTTAATCAGGAGTCAGCTAAACAAAAGGCTGAGCATATCATGTTAACTTATTTAGTAATGAAGTGGCAAAAAGATTCCACTGAATAAACTAACCGATTGCCTGTCACCATCATGCACACCATTTTCAGAAACAGATTACAGTTCTGCAACCTCTGACATTTCCTCAGAACTCAAGCTTAGCAGCAGATTTCCTTGACGTGAGGAGAGACAGCCACCAGATCTGCAGTCACTGTGTCCGTCTGCTGTCATGGAAACAGTGGTGAAGGTCTCACCTGGTTATAGCAAACCACAGCACAACCCTGTCTTTAACTCAGAAGTTCTCTAACTCAGAAGTTCTCTCCCTGTAGTTTTATGTGCGGTGAGGTTGAAAGTGTGGGGGTGGTGTTTTAAATTCATCAACCTCAGACATTTAGTACAAGAAATATTTATTTGATAAATTCACCAAAACTCTGTGTGAAGGTAAAACACCACCTGCGAGTGGTTTGAGTGGTACTACAGTGATTTAATGCTTCCTGACTTCCTGAAACCCAGAACCTCATTTAATTTTGAATAGTCAGATTTTATTCACTGGGGGCTCAGGTAGCCTAGTGGCTCATGTGCACAACCCATGTACAGTAGTTAAAGTCCTTGAAAGTGGGCGAAGGTTAAATCTGACCCGGGGACCCTTTTCCCGATGTCATAACCCTACTCTCTCTCACTCTCAGTGATTTCTGACTCATTGTCCTATCTCTCCAATAAAAGGATAAAAAGCCCAAATATGATTCTATTCATTTACATGTAGTGTGAATAATGAAATCTGACATTATTAAATATTTGTTTTATAAAAATAAGTGTTATTTCAAGCACTAAGACTTTCAGACTCATTCGTTCAATGCAGTATGTTTTTCTTGGTTTTCACATTTATTTTATGCTTTTTTGGTGTTTGATAGCTTTATGGTATGATGTACACTGGGTGTATGTTTAATTGATTTGAGTTCTGTATCCTATTCATGACTGTTGAAATCACTTTTAATTCTTGTATTCCTGTGTTTTTACCTTAAAAGTAAAGCACTTTGAGCTTAATGAAATGTGCTCATAAACTTTCTATTCTTTTCTATTCAGTTTTCTCCCCCTCTCTATTGATCTCCTCCTCTCTGCCACTTTCCCCTTGGGGATAAGCTGATTATGGGAATTTACTCCTTTTCAACCAACCACATTTTGCTACAACCTCTATCCACCAATCTTCCTGCTGCTGTCAAGCTTTAAATCTGTTTTCATCTCGTCTCCATCAGTTTGCCTGTTCAATTTGGATGACTGTGACCCTACTCAGCTCCCCATTAAATACCTGAGGGCATCAAAGTGGGGTATAATTACAAAAGAAATTGCACATTTTCACATACTTTCTTGGTAACTCTTCATGGTCATCTGGCTCTTGCCCAACAGGAAGGTATATCTTACAACACAGATGAAATTTCCTCTTACATACTGCATTTCTCTTTGAATGTCTGCAGATATAAGATAAGACACGTTGCTTTCAGTTTCAGTTTATATTCATTTTGTGGGTAAGTAACCCTAATGTTGTCGTTTTTGATTTTGGTACATAATTATCTTAGACCTCAGTCTGAGCACCTGTTTAACCACGAGTCATAAACACAGGTGTACCTACACACTGTCCTTTCATTTGGTTAATGTTAATGCATCATGTTAACATGTGTTCTTGTTAATTGCTACAGAAGAGAAGGCATTGCATCTCGAAGCAGCAGTGTGTGGCTTTGCATGTGGCTGTTTCCTCCCATATCCCGTAGCCACACCTGCCACAGTTTTTCTGCTTGGCCTCAAGCCTCCTGTGAACTGTGCCTAGGTTGACCAAGCATGCCAGCAAACACTCTTGGGGGCAGAGTTTCCCTCAGTCAGAACCCCACTTCCCAGAGGCGTCATTCAGCCCCACAGTCGAGGGTAGGAAACAGTCTGATGTGACTGGGCGGGAAAACAATTTGCTTCTAACTCAGTTCAGTGCTGCTCAGACATTCTAAGCAATAACTGAACTGGGACAAAAAAAGAGTCTCACATAGAAACAAGCATGTGATGCAACTGCATTCTAAGGGAGGGGTGAAGTTTATGGGGTGTTTAATACCAGACCGACCACAGGTGGGAGCTCCTCTGTCAAGCCCATTAAAACCTAGCAAAAAGGAGGGTATGTTCAACTATTCTGTGACCTAACATCCAGTGATGCTGCAGGCAGTGGCCACAACAGACACACAACAATTCAGCCATGAGAGAGTACACCTGCTCAACGTTGAGCTGCAAGTTGACACAGTTATAAATGCCATGTGGTTTAGTTAGAAAGAGGGACATGCTGCAGGGGTCTTCTGGAAAGTCCCCCACAGTTGAAGATGTGAGGTGACTCATTTTTTTAATGAAGAGTGGAAAAGCAAAAGGTTGCTGACCTACATTTATTTCATCTAGCATTCTGCGTGAAATTCCAACTCAAAAGTATATCTTTTCCAACCTCCTGTAAACAACTTTTCCTCAGCAACTAGAGGCATATACTTCACGAGGTGCCGAGAACACCACCTTTAAAACAAAGCTTATGTTTTACTGCAAGCTTTAAGATTGTCACAATCCTGTGAGGAAGAAACAAAGGAACTTATATTTACCAAACTAAAATAATTTAATTTTGAGCAGTGTTACAATCTTTATCCTATCATTTACAACTGTTCTATACCCATTGTGGCTAAATATTCTAAGCTCCTGTGATCTTGTGGTAAGGTTCGCAGGCCCAATTTAGGTCCATTACATTGTCCAGTAAAAGGCCAGATCTGTGCGGCCTGGTTTTAAGGCCCTGGTTAAAAACACAAAACCAAGCCATGCTTTTAGTGTTGGTGCAGAGGAAAACCACCACTCTGCGACAATGAATATTTTACCTTGCTACCGGCAGTCCAGCAGCATTTAGTGACCACAGGCAGTGTTAAGTGTTCCAGACCAGAGGCGAAGAGGGCACTTAACAAATAATAATGCCCACTATCTGTCAGCGCTCTGGACTGCCACTGCTGCTTGAGAGCTCAGTGGTATCTGGAGCCAGACCACTCTAGGCCCACCACTGACCTGCCAACTAACCACACACTCCACAGCCCTCAGCACAAACACACCTTTACTTCCTGGTGGGGAGAAGGGGTCTGCTCGTTAGTCAAATGACAGCTGCCATTCTTGTGGCCAGCTGACCCTCTGACCCGAGCCATCATCAACCACAATTACGATAAAGGGAATTGGTTTGGAGCTAAGGTTGTGTGATAGGCTTTATCTGCTAACCCAAAAATGTAAACTATTATTAATTAACTATTAATTTAAAGTTCATGATATACTTGAATTATTCAACATCCCACTTCAAATCAGGTAATGAGAGTATGTAAATCCTGACATTTACACAACAATCTCTACATAAAGGCTCAAATTGTATTTTATCAACAGTCAGTCGTATGAAAAATTCAGCTTCTCAGGCCAAAATTACATGAGTGGAAAAAAAACCCATATCTGCTGGTGCTTGGCATCAGAGGTGTGTGATTTTCACATTATCATCCTGTTTGATGCAGGGCAGAGACTGGACAGCCAGTGATAAATCTTACCTGATTGAATTTTCCACCAAGATGGAGCTCCAATGTGAGCTAATTGCTGACTGGCAGTGTGCTCGGTGCCCACTCTGATGGTTTCACATGACATGATAACATTCGGAGGTCTCTTGGGGTGTTGAGGTGAAGCAATAGACATGTGGAATGATGCTTATCATGCATAGGTTGGCTCAGGAGTCTCTGTAAACACAACAATTTAGAGTGAACCATCAGAGTAAATATTTTACATGTATTACATGTTGTTGCTGTTTGATTTATGTTGATGTTAAAGCACTTTGTGATACATTGTTGTATGAACAGTGCTATACAAATAAAGTTTGATTGATTGATTGATTGATTGATTGATTGATTGATTGATTGATTGATTGATTGATTGATTGATTGATTGATTGATTGATTGATTGATTTTACAGGTTTTAATATTTTTTTAATTTCAATGGTTTTAATAATATACATATGTACATATGTCAGCATATTGATCATTGTTAAAACAGCAACCAACACAAACTCTTCTTTTATGACTGAATAGTCCAAGTCATGGAATTCAAAAGACAAAGCGTCTCAGTTTGGTGTAAAAAATAAAAACATAAAAGGGAAAAGGGAAAAGAAAGGAGGACAGTTACTGCACATATTTTTTTCTTAAAAACTTTGTCTGAATAGCAGCCAAGGAAACAGCGAGTGCAGAGGTGAGTGGGTTGGAAAAGAGAAAGGGAGAGAGCGGGCCCTTTGTGTGGTCCTTTTAGGGAGCGTGTTCTGTTTAACTATTGCCCAAGTGTTTTTAAGTGTTACAAGTGCATTAGTGCCGTGGGTCATGCCTTTGCTTGGCTAACCTCTAACCCCCAGACCTTGTAGCAACTCCAGGCTGGAGAGTGAGCTCATGTTTAGGGGTTAGGCCCCACTGTTTGGAGAGGGAGTCGCCCCAGGGAAGTGGAGGGGTGGCTGCAGAGGAGAAGGCTGGGCAGTGGCCTGTAATGTTCTCCTCATGGATCTTTAATGGCTCCCCTCAGTAAGTGTCAGTGTTCGCACAGGCGGGACACTGAATTATTCAAAAGGCTAAAACTGTGATTACACACAGACCTGCTTACAGATGTACACACCTCCAGACAAATGGTCACAAGCAAACAAACATAAACACTTGAATGCTCACTCATGCACAAATACACACATTAATACAGTACATACATATTGCACATTGTGAACCTCAATCTTAATTTTTTATCTTTTAATCATTTTATGATTATGATGTCATGACCATGACCACGTCTGCACATTAATTTCCAAGAAATGTTTTGTTTTCAAAAATCTCATTGATCAGCAATTACTCTTCACATAATGATCTACTTCTCAAGTGTGTCAGCTTTTGTTTCTTATCAATCAGATATGGTGCAAAACGTCTTCGTCATCGAGCTGTGAACCTGATACAATCTCACAGTACTGCAACTAACAGATAATAGACAGAGTTTTTCCATGGTTTGCAGTGTGTGTGTGTGTGTGTGTGTGTGTGTGTGTGTGTGTGTGTGTGTGTGTGTGTGTGTGCGTGTGCGTGCATGTGTGTATGTGTGCATGTGTGTATGTGTGCATGTGTGCATGTGTGCATGTGTGCGTAGGTGTGTTCAACCATCAACCATGCCACCTAGTGGTGCTGTAGAAACAGGTCTTTCTTAGCATGGAGTGTGTGCTTTCACAACCTCTAATGTCGAACTGTCCAACAAAGTCACATTCACCAAAGATGAAGGTAAACCCTCTGTCAGGCAGCAACGTTGATAGTGCAGGTTCAAGGCTTGACCGAAGTTTACAGCTCAAGGGAACAAGGCTGTGATGACGCTTCTGTTTCCGCCTTAACTCTTGATCCCACAACTGAAACCTCTAAACTTGGATGGAGTCAGGACCCACAGACCCTAACCACCCTTGTAAAACATGCTCAGGCTCTAACCCCTACAGTAATCAGAGCACTGTTAAGGAGTGCTGTCCACTTGGGCCAGCTGTGGGACTTTGCTTGCTATATATTAAGCAATTAATAGCCAGCAGTGAAAGGCAGGTTAACGTCCCTGTCAGGGTCCTACAACTCGCATCAGAGGCTTGAACTTCATAATACTGCTGCTGTTAACAAAAAGAGCCTGCAATAGTTTTTAATGGCTAAAACTCCTGACAAATTCAGGATTTACAGGTCCTGGAATTTTCCAGATTTGCCTTTCACACAGGACCTACATAGCAGAAGATTCTGTCAGATACACTCTCACAACTCGAAATACTCAATTTAGTTTAGGTGAGAAGGATCAGCTGTTTAGAACACGCAGGAGGGAGAGATTAAGTTTCTAGTAACAGTGACTGTTCCTGGTTTATTATCACTACGACTTCCATACTGTAGGGACATTTCTGCAATACAGGTGAAGATGAAAAAATACACTGGAAACTGAGGCAAAGTGTAGCGCATATAAAGCAGTGACACTTTGCTCATCGTGAACGACGTTATTGTCCCACTCACTCCCTTTGAATTTTCCAGTCTATATTCTTCAAAACCAGCTCGCCCATTTTTGATAAGCGGCTGGAAAAAAAAGGTTCTGCCATCAATTCAGACATTTTTATTCATTTTGTGCAGTGAAGGTGTGAAAGTGGAGCAGTAACACAAGAGTTTATCTTATCCAGTGTCAGGAAACTTGATATTTTCCCCAGTCAATCAATTTTGTATTGAAAACTATCTTAGAAAAGGCTTTCATTTTCACTCAATTATCTTCAATGAGGCTGCTTTAGGATGCTGTCAAATGTAGCATAATTTTCTTGCTTTTATGGGTTACAGATCAGCAGTTTAGTATCAGCAGCAGTGGGGAAGTGTGTGTTTTCTGTGTATAACACTATAAGCCCTGATTGAACATGTCACTGATGGCTGATGGGGGATCCCTGGGCACTAAATGACCCATCGCCTTGCTGAACGGGCTTCATCTGTCTCTCCCTCATTCTCCCCCCCCCCCCCCCCCCCCCCCCCCTACTCCTTTAGGCCCTTAAGAGGACAACTACAGTTTTCGTTGTAGACCCAGGGGTCAGATGGAAAACATACACTCATAAACAGCATCTATTATTCATGCCTTATAGCCCAGTGATCCACTCACAGTACATACTGGCTACAACAGCTGTCCACTCACTGACAGACAGATATGATCAGTCTGATGGAAATATGCATTCAAGTACATCCAGGTTAATACAGCAGTTTAAACCAGCTGCAGTTATCAGTCTATCTCACTGAGAGAAACACATCTGCATTGCATCTGTGTTCAGAACAAGGCAGCCCTACACAATTTTGACAGTAAGTACATTTTTCTTAAGGCTGATGATAATCACTTGTTGTAAAAACAGTTTCTTTTCTTTTCTTTTCTTATCAACTAGCACAAAACATTGGGAACACAATGGGTCATTTGAGTATTATGAAGTCTTCTGTTGATGTCTAACAGAGGATATTAGGACTTTTCCAGCACAGTTATTGTGTCATTTGACAATGTTAGCCGTTTTTTGTCTAAGTGTGTGCCCGGCTTGGCCCAGAGTTGACAGTGTTTCAGTGTACTAATCCATTAGTGTCCCTCAAGGCCTTGTGATTACACACACTGCTAATACACACGTTGGTGCTTTTCTTTGGAGATTTTTTTGCTGATGGTATTAGTGGCAGAATGGGTGGTTTTGGTGTATGTGTATGTGTTTGTGTGTGTGTGTGTGTGTGTGCATGTAAATGTGTTTGTGTAGGTGTGTGTGAATGTGTTTGTGTGTGTGTGTGTGTGTGCATGTAAATGTGTTTGTGTAGGTGTGTGTGTATGTGTTTGTGTGTGCGTGGGCGTGTGTGTGTGAATGTGTTTGTGTGTGTTTGTGTGTGTGGCAGCTTGCAATGCTTTCATTTAGGGTCAGAGTAGAGAGGGATGTCTGCCTCCCCTCTCCCCTTTGACACCCAACCCTCGCCCGCCCCCACTTGTTCCTGCAACACACCCTCTACCCCCGTCCCCCCGTCCCCCCTTTCTCCCAAACCCCACCCATCCTACACAGAAAGCTCAGCGGTAAGTGACTGCCGCTAACGACCTCTAATGATTTTAATCAACTGCAATCAGGTGCAGGAGCCATGAATCTCTGGATGAGAGACAGACAGACAGGACAGAGAGAGAGAGAGTGAGCAAGAGGGCTGCTTCTTTGAGGGGCAGCAGAGGAACTGAGGGGGTTGTAGAAGCGTGGCACAATTACCTCCAGAACTCCTCGGGAACATGACTCCCAACTCTGCAGCAGGGAAACGGGGATTGGGAGCGCCGTGCTGGCTCAAACAGGCTTGATTTGTTGGCTCCCTGCAGCTATCCGTAACAAGAGAATCTTGAATCCTCATCATGTAATTTGACAGTCCGTTTCCAAGTCATCACTTTAACCCTGCATAGCGATCGGCTGTAGATGATTTCAGTGCTGTGTCTTGATGATTTCAACTTTGGGTTGTGGTTCATTGACTCAGGGAGAGACAGAGGGGAGAGATATCTACAGAAAGAGACAGAGTTAGTGATATAAAGATGTTGTGTAAGCCCAGACTTGTCCTGAGGTTGATGTGAATGGATCAAGAAGACATCATTGCTTCACTTAGTATGTGCAAACTATCATAAACACTTTTACAAAGGAAAAAAACAATACAATAGAAATATATAAGCACAAATTTAAATGAGACTAACTTTATACTTTCTTGCCGGCATACATTATGTTTTCCCCTTTCACTTCTCCAAAACCCTAAAAAAACAGAACATCCACATCCTCCCTTATGATAAAAATATAACTTGCAACATTGACTGATTCTCTGTGGACCGCCACATTGGGAACACAGTGAGGTTGTTTGTGGCTACTGAGGGAGCCAGAGAGGAGGGGAGGTGAGGAAGGGGGAGGGAGATTTGAGCTGGGCCGTGCACAGAGCCGCATGAAGAGGGACCACCCAGAGTGGCGTCAGGAGCTTGGCAGGGGTTCAGGGAGGTTGGTTGGCGGGCCGGCTGGCAGCTCGAGCCCAGGGCTGAGGCAGCAGGCGGCAGCAGGCACTCTGAGGCCCTGCCAGAGTGGACAGAGATATTCAGCTCAGCCCACAAAGGCCACTTCAACCTCCCACAGCATAACACAGCAGAGCCACAGTGATAGGGAGGGTGGGTGTACATAGGGCGGAGTGTGTGTGTTTTTGTGTGTCCGTCCCTGAAGTCGGGTAGAGTTATGGGATATTTTTAGTATCTAGTCCCCGCAAATGTAAGAGACCTCCCATATGGAAATTAAGAGGTTAAACCATGCGATGTTTATTCATAAGAAGCCCAGACATCAGCAGTCTAGTATCTTTCTCAGGATGTTCTTTGCTAAACATTTAGCTGTTTTTACCGTATAGGAATGTACTGTCCCTCCTCTCCATGCACAAACACCAGTGTTAACAGTAACAGTAAAGTTAACCATTTCCTCCCCGCTGGCCTCCCAGTGGTCGATTAGACTGCAAAACAAAGACTTTCCCCCTGTGTTTATCTCTTCTTACGGGGGCAGTCATTTCATCGCAGCACTTACAGCTTATAAACTCCTTGACAAATCACATTAGTATTTAGCTTCTCTCAGCAGTTTACTGCCTTGCTGCCAAAGTATCGTTTATCACCCTGTAATTCACTTTACTAGGTAAATTCACTTTGGCAGGTCTGTTGGGTCCGTCTGTTGTAGAGGATCTCGGAGGAGAGGGGATGCTGTTTGAATTTAAACACCTTTAGCAATTCCATCAATCAGCTACAGCTACTCATTTATCCCTTCAAGGATCAGAGGGGACAGGTAGCTGGCCAATCACAGGGCTGAGAGATCAAAAACGACCATTGCTGTCTACACTTCTGGATATGTCTAACCACTTTTTATGAATACAAATATTTAAGAGGCATCTTTAAACACCGTCGTTTTAGTCACATAGTGTATTTAAGATTTCCTGGTATCACCCAAAACTACAGATAGTAAATAATGTTGCTCCTTTTGACTCTGGACATTTATAATTTCATCTTCTTTTTTTCCCTTCCTGCCCTTCTCCCATGAGAGGAACCGTGTACATTACTGTCAAGGCTGATGCCATTTAAGGCTCATAAAAAAAATTCTAACACTGAATAATATTTGCTGTCAAGCGTTTATTGAATTATATCAGTGGAGAAAAACAATGAAGACGCACGGTGAGCTACAGAGGGATCAGTCTTTGTTTCTTGGATTCACTTTTAGCAGTGTGGCTCTCAGTGTTGTTAAATATTGTCCATTACACACAAAAAAAAGTTATTCTTTCAAGGTGCTTAATCAACATAAGCAGTGCCATGTTTCCTGTTTAAAAATCCTCACCAACCTCCACTTTAGTATTGATAAACCTTTGTGTTAAAGTAACAAAGGAAAAAGGGGCAGTTTATGGAGTAGCTTTCTTTCATCATGAGCTGGCACACCAAACTTTCTGCTGCTGCATCTTGTTTTAGTTGAGTGGGGCTCATGCAGGGCAGGGCAGGTGTGTGACTGATCTCCATGGCCTAATTCCCCAGGCCGTTTATCATTGTCTCAGCCACATGCCCAAATCGTACTCTCCTCTCTTAGCCTCACAGCTTCCAGGAGCCAGTCTTCTTAAAGACTAACAGATCTGCCTCTGCTTTCAGATCACTCGGACATATCTGCCTATGTAACACCCCACTGCTCCCTCCTTCCCATCTTTCACTTGGTTGAATCTGTGCACCTCACCACCTGTGTTGCTTTTCAGTTGTCTCATGCTGGTACTCATCCTCTCATCAACAGCTTACTGGCTCTGTACCCATCCGTCAACGCAGATAAATCGCTCCAATCTTTCCCCTTTGCCCCCCTCTACGATACATTTGCAATTAATTTATTTTGACTTGGTTTCCTCTCCCTGTGCCTCTCGCCTCCCCTTGATCCATAGTAAAGCAGTCTGGAAGTAATTTTGACGCTTTAGTTGTAGCGTGCAGCTGCCTATTGGGGACATTTTACACTCTCTGACTTTTTATTGCAAGGAAAATTCCAAAATAGCTTATGAGGGACAGATTGTTTATCCAAAATGGCAAAGTAACATTTTTTATAGAATTGTAAAGCTTCTAAGAATTGCAGTTGTAAGCAGCTGTGTTGTCAGGAACTTGCTATGAGTTTATTGATATAATTAAGGAGAGGAAATGTGAAAACATCCTTCAAGTATATGGAAGAATTGCATTATCATTATCATTATGTATTATGCAGTATCATTGTTCTTTATATCATGTTGTAGTGGATGGTTAAGGTAGCTGGGAAGTTGTGAAGTTGTGAGTTCTGAGGTTTGGTGGGTTTTAGGTCCTCCACCCTGACACCAATCCACGCCCTGCTCATCTCCTGCTGACAGTTCTACACTTCTTCACCAACGGACCTTCACATTTACTGCCAACATTCAGCTGACCAGGCAAATCAGATCTAAAGACAAAAAACATTAGTGGCAACCACAGTCAAACATAGAGTAGCACGTATCTCCTTACATCATCATTTTTTGTAACTGAATAATTGTGTGTTTGTGTGTGTGATTCAAGCTGAAGGGTAAGATGGACACCGATATGAAAACATCTTACGGCCTGTGTTTTTGCCCTGTTAAAGTATCAATTTGACATTTGAAATTCTTGACCTTTACAAGATCCTTAGATCATTTTCAATGGTTTTTAAATGTGTCCCTCCACTTTCTCTCCAATAGCCTACTCAGTGCTTCACACAACACATCATCCACCTCATCCACACACATTCATATACTTCTTTTCACACACCAGTAGCTATGACTTTTGGAATAATGTTTGGTCCAGTATCAATGAAGACTTCCCCAAGTATATACAACAGCATGAGCTCCATGTTCAAAACAGATCTTATGAATAGTTGAAATGTGTACTACCTCCTTAGCCCATCCTCCCATATGCTAACTTTTCCAACCAAGAACCTAGAGACTGTGCAATTAAACTTTTCTACAACAGACATTTTTAAAAGTTAACAAGGATAAGATGTCGATGATAATGTTAATGACAGCTGTGTCTCATTTAGGAGATACAGGTCCAAGGTCCTATAGAGCAGGGGTTCTCAAACTTTTCATCCTGCGACCCCCAAAATAACAATGTGAGAGACTGTCCCTGGATGGGGTTACAGCATTTGAAGTTGCGCACAACAGGCCTAATAGGCCTATCGAAACACTGACATTAGAACAACACTAAAGAATAAATAGTCTTAAAATAATTATATTATTTCAGTGTCTCTGTGTGCATTTTTATTGACTAAGAGCTCAACAGATACCTACACTGTTATAGTATAATACTTTTATTTCAGCACAAATCTCACTTTTTCCCAATAATTGGTAAAATATGCAGTTTTAAGTCATTTGAAATTTGTATTTGTTTTTGGAAGGTATCTCGCGACCCCCCTCCCAGTGTCTGGTAACCCCCCAGGGGGTCCCAACCCCGACTTTGGGAACCACTTCTATAGAGTGCATGGTTTCTGGAATAGCTTCTTGTAACAATTAATGAATCAGAGCTATTGTAAATGTTAGTGATTCCACCTGTGCTTTTTCTGCTATGACAAATCAACATGTGACATCATGGAGAATGTATGGCATCAATATGTTTATCTTGGTCTGAACTTGAGAGTGGCTTTGAAATTGGCTTTTTATTTTATATAGATTGTTTTTTTTATTTTTCATCTATTTTTAATCGTTCAAAAATAAAGAATAAAGAAAGAGTTTATAGGGGGAGAGAAAGAAGAGGGCTTATAGGACTGGCTACAGCTGATGTTGTGGCAAAAGGGACCATAGATAAGAAAAAAGTGTGAGTTATGACAGCAATGAGAAACTGCATGTTTTGTAATTTAGTGTGGAGAATCTGTTTTAAACTAACAAAAGAATTTCGTCAACATGCCTTATCTCAAATATACCTGGTTACATTTCCTGCCAATGCTACACCTCTGCAGTGACCATTTGGGTAGATTATTCCTGCAGATGTTTAATCTGCACTTAGCAGCAGCACCTTTGCTGTTTTCAGTCATATTCAAGTGAAAGCCATAATTAACACTCGGAGAAACTACAGACACACTGACATCCTCCACTGTGGCACTGTGACTGCACTACTTCTGAATGTATACAGCATACAGTGTATAGATTTGAGAAAGTATTGACCATGAAAATACATGATAGAAGTGTACAAAAATAAAACAATGACTGAGAGATCCCTTCTGCTTTAGGGCTAATGATGTGGCCACTGGTCAAACTGTTTTTTATACAACCACAACATTGGTCAATTTGTTACCTCACACCATATTTCAAGTGCATATTTATGTATTGTGAGTGCCATTCCTCAGAACACAGCCTCGTGCTAATCCAGTGGTTTTAATGGGGGGACTCTCCACCCCAAGTGCAAAGTTGGCTAATTGCCCCTCACAACTACACCACACACCCATATAGACACATATAAACACAGACACTCGCTCCATCCCTCTCTGTTGTTCTGCTACTAGGAGGGGAGGATTAATTCTAATTGCGGTGTGCGGGAGCCTGGAGAGAGGCCAGGATTACTTGGGGCTTCTCCTTGATCCACAGATATGCTGATGGTAATGCTTCCTGCCCATCCCCTGGCAGCGCTGCATATAAGCATATGCATTGGACGTACGCCCCTCCCACGCACGCATAGAGAGGAGAACAGTTTCATGAACACAGCAGACCATAAGTATAGGGTATGTGTCCTGAATCATTGGGGTTGGTGATTCACTTCTCCCAGTGCAACCTTAGCCTCTTTCTGAGTGTGTGTGAGGCTGTGGCCTTGCGTCAGGGCTGCTGCGCTGCTGTTTATGTCTGCTGTCGTGTACGCAGGCTACACCTCCAGCTGACGCACTACCGACTCAGTGGGGTTAATGCAGTCTACTATGGGAGACACAGTTAGCCTTGGGTACTGTCTGCACATTCATTGTTACTTTGACTTTGCCTATACGCAAATTGTACACCAACATAGATAAGGACGTTAACTTGATGTATTATTTGGCCATTTAATTCAGATTTGAAAATATGAACATTTGTGGTATAATATGTTCTTAAAGCACTAACAGGTAATGTCAGTTTCTGTTGTCTTTTAAACTATTTTATAGCCATCTTTTGAAAGCAGTAAGTATGAAAACAATCCCTTATGTGGACTCTCTCCAATACAGCAGGAAGGCCGATGCTGGGCCCTTTCTGCCCTGTCAGGTCTCTCCACCATTATACTGGCTTGTTGTGTGAGAAGCCGCAGGCCTGCCCCTCTCCCTTAACAAAATCACGTCAAAAAGCAATTAATATCTTAATACCTCCATCAGCGGCAACCACCAAGCCGCCAAAAGGCCGGACTCTTTGTTTTTTCCGCCTCTGTGTCGGCTGCCGTGCTGCTCTCGCCTGGCCCGTGGTTTCCTCGGTTTCATTTCCCAGTGCCCCGGTGGTCAGCTGTGGTTTTCAGGGGGCATGGGGTAGGACGTTGTGGGCAGAAAGGTCCCCCACTCTCCCAAAGCATTAAGTACTACTCTACAGGCCTGAGAGCTCAAGTGGCCACAGCCTTGGCCATATCTAATGCAGCGGCCTACGGATCAGACTTGACCAGAGACACTCATGCACTCTGAAGGCTTTCCATCCATTAAGGAAACACCAGGATAATGGTTGACACCTCTGATCATTGTAGTTTGTTTGGATTTGGTGTTTACTCATTTAGATCAGTTGTGAAGGACTCTGGCAAACAGCATTGCACTCTGTCCAGATTACTATTTTTTTCTCAAACAGATCAAGGCTTGTCAAAAGGTGATTACTGATGTTATCTGTTCTTGAGCAACTGAAAATGCTGACATGGCCATTTTTGTCTTTGCATATAGCGTCTGTGAAGTCGTTTTGCATAAGCATTAAAACAGTATTATCAACCACCCTGATTTTTTATTGCTTAACTGGATTAAAGTATTTTCCCTGTCTCTGTTACACACACTGTTTGAACACAATACCTGGTCCCAGTTAGGTGTTTCTTTTGTAACTTAGCTCTTTTTCTCATAAAAATAAAACAAAAAAAAACGATTGGTTTTGACTACGGAGCCATGGCTCCAAAATATTTGGTTTCTCTACATTTTCATTCATTTCTCTTGGCAGGCGCGACCAGTAACTGGTGGAAGGTCTTGGCAGAACATGCGATAAAAGCTCATGATTAAAAGGGACGAAAATAAGTACTGTATATAACTCATGTATCCATTAACCACCAGAAGAGAAACAGAACAGACAAAAAAATGTTTTTCTTTTCCCCCTGGCCTGGCCATTCAGACTATATTATAAATGTAGATATATTCATCTTCATCTCCTTCTCCAGTCTCCTCTCTGTCTGAGTTGTTTTTTTCATGACTATATGATCAGTATTTGGCTGATTTGCCTCAATGCTTTTTGTCAGCTGTTGTCCACACACTCACACTAAGTACATTGTGTGCACATTTACAGGACTGTCCAGGGTCATCCGATCCCAACAAGCAGGCCCACACACCTTGGCCGCTGGGTGGTGGTGCCTTTGAGCACACTGTAGTGGTTTGGCCCCGGGCCCCTGTCTGACTAGCCGGCAGTGCCTGTGCTTTAGCTCCTCTGGACAGTTCACCTCACAGTGCTGTCAGAGGACCCGGCTATATAGCTTTCCTTTACCCTCATACAGCAGCTAAGTAGCAGCTGTTCAAACATATATACATTAAACCAGTTTGTATTAATGACTTTATGTTGGAGCCTCTCTGGGACTGAAGCCCTGATTTTATAAGAAGTAGAAGTGGTTGTTGTAGTGATGGTGGTCCTATGCATAGAAACGCTGATGTTGGCTTACTCTTTCAAGGGCATGCAGTGGTGAAGAGTGATGGCCCAGTACCAGCTGGACTGGGCTGGACTTCAGGAAGTGGATTTTGAAGTGTGTTGCAGAAGAGTGATTGCCCTGACTTGGACAATGTAGCTGGCTATGAACTACTGGGTTACAAGTGATTTGGCTATAGTGCATGCATTGTCTTTTTATAATCACAGGTTTTATGATTATGGGGCTTGAATTCTACATCTGCTTTGGGCTGCAGCCTTTTGCAGAACTTTGATTTATCTTAGAAAAAGATGAGCCATTGAACCAATTGAAAAGCTTAAGCAGTGATTGTTGATTGTTTAAGGTACAGAAATGTTGTTGCAATCCATCCTGCACGGGCCCTAAATGGGGTGCATTGGAGAAAAGATTGATTTACTATTTATCCCTCTGACAGCATAGATAGGGAAGAGTCATAATTCTGTGCACTGGGGAGATTAAATTCCTGTATCGCTGTCAGCTACATTAACTGACTTCCTGGATCTCAATTCAATTAGCGCAGCAGCATTCTCCAGCATAAATCAATAGTGATGGCTTGCTGATAGGCATGGCGCATGCAGTATGGAAGATGCTCCGTGAGCACATACTTTTAAACAGCTACACACAGTATACCGTCAGTAACAGTATGTCTCCACATTGTTTTTTACTGTTAATTAAGGTTTCACAGACCTACTGCTCAGAACAGCCAGCGATCATGAAGTGAAAGGATGGAACATGTTCTGTTGGAGTTATGTACATTTACACAAACAATACACACCTATTGATATAATCTTTGACAGAATGGGAAAGCACAACTTTATTCATCCTCCTGATCAGCTTATTCTTGCTGCCGTTCAAATTAATTAAAGACTGATTGTCCCTTAAGGCCTTTAACTCTTCTTTACTACTTTAGTAAGGACTCAAGCCAAGAGACGCTTGTGCTTGTCAGCCACAGGGTTGACACAAGCTTTTGTTTTCAACTCGTTAAACCTCCACAGCTGTTTGGAAACTTCTGTGACAGCCAGTAGAGAAGCAGAAACAGATCGTTTGTGCTACTGATGAGGAGAAGGAAAAAAAGATATGCTGTTTGAGTTGACCTTTAGCAGATTTACACATGACCAAAATATCAAGATGAATAAAACTGACTTTACTCTTATTTAATGATAGGTAACCACTTTGTTTTATAGGTCTTTTTCATTCATGCAAACAAACCCCCCATATGGTGGTGAGTATTCAGACAGCGTAATCACTAATGCAATGTGTTGAGGCGATTTCATTCAATTTCCTTTGATCAGCTGTCTGGTAACCTAGATCACATATATTTGCCATATAAGCTCAACTTCCAATACATCTAGTCTTGTTTTTCTACCTCAATTGGCAATGTAATGGGCGTTTTAGGTATAAGGTGTCTTCCAGTACACACTACAGATTGTGATTTGTTGAATTGGATCTTATCATCCTACTCATCTGTTTCTGTCACTGGCTATTTCTCAAGTTAACTGTTCTACTCACTGTTTTTCCAGTTTATACTCTTTTTCTTAGATGTTGATTTCTCCTTGATTACACATACTTTGTGTCACACTGTGAATTTCAATGGGCTAATTTGGCCAGTCTGCCCGATGAGACAGTTGATAAGGGCATTGATTGGCTCTCCTTCTGAAAGAGGAAAGGATTGTATTCGGACAAAGATATGGGGGCAACAGGGCATTCATTTCAGCAATCAGTCAAACATCCTCCCTCTTTACTTTCCCTTCCCCTTCCCCATTTTACCAAACTCTTCCCAGAAGTCTTTCAATATGTATTACACTGCATGGTAAGCACAGTGGAGATTCAAGGTGAAATGAAACCCTTTTAATCCGATTGGCTGCATCAGTGAGAAAGAATCAGACAGTGTGAAGGGAAAGACATCAAGCTAGAGGTGATTAGATGTATGTGGCCTTTCCTTTGATGCCCATTTCTGAGTTTTTCTACCCTAGGAAGTTGATTTGGTAGAAACGGTCTAGTGAGCTTATCCTTAGTCAAGTCCCTGTCTCCTCCTCTTTCTAAATGCAAGCACTATTCCAGAAATCATCGGCCTTCATTATCTTCAGGCAGGCAAGTTTGGGAATATAATACTGTCTCAGGACTGGAAAGGCTGCCCCCATCAGGGCTGGGGCATGATCAAACTACTTGTACGGGAAGGAAAGTCAAAGAGAAGCAGACCCGCCAGTCCGTTCATCTCCCTTTAGTGGCATATGGTGTAAATTTGATCAAAAGTATAGGGGGAGCGTTTGAGGGGGCTTCATGTCACTGATGTGAAAAATAAGGACGGCTGTAAAAAAAAACAAATCAAACCATGGCTGGCTCTCTGGGAGTGATTTAGGAAAAAGAAGAACCAGCTGCTGCATCGTCCACCGCATCTCAATCTCCTACACTCACTGGCAGCCTGCTAGCTTGGCAGGGTAGAGAGACGGGGGGAAAAAGTGTTCATCCCTTCATCTTCCTCTGTGGCTTCTTTGCTCTGAGGAACCAGAAAGAAGACAAAGCAAGATAGCATGAGACAGCAGGTTAAGAAAAATGAACAAAATTTGGTTGAGTGGGAAAAAACAAAAGGGAGATTGCAACAAAAAAAAACTGGAAAGAAAAGGAATGGAAGTGCAAGAAGATGATAGAGGTCAGGGTTAGGTGCGAGAGCAATAATGGCAGGAGTGATGATATTAGGGCCTTCATCACCCCCTCTGGGATGTCAAATGGAGAAGTCCCCATTTGTTCTTAAATATTCATGTGTAGTGTGAGCTGTAGACCTCTCCTAATGCGCACTAGTGGCCCTAGGGGACCAGGTCCTCTGTGGAAGTGTATACACTTCATTTCAAATTACAGCCTATCATTCAGACAAACACATATAGATTGTTTCTTCTAAGTCAAGCCAGTCTGTGTTGATAAACTTATATCAATAAATTCAGGTCCTTCAGCGTCAGGTATTGAAGTTTATCAACTCATTTGTAGGTAATGATTGTTTGTTGTTAGTAGGCTATTGACTAAAAAAATATGATATCATTTATATTTCAGTTTTGAAGTAATCCCTTTTTAATTGATTGAACAGTCACTGACACATCACCCTCCTCAGTTTATTTAAAATTTGACCATTCTGTGTATTTAATTGAGGGAACATCATCTCCAGTCCTAAATGTTTAGTGCACTGTAACTGCTACATCCTCATCATCAAAGTCCTTTGCCTTAATGACAGCAGTAATTGAGATGACATAGGGACACTTATTATCCCATGACTCCAACTTCATCCCAATCAGGGCTCTAAAAGCTCCATTGTCTTTCACAAGGGAGTTGCAGCTGAGAGGGTGTAGCAACCAAAGGGACTGTATACTGTGTATTTTATGCCTAGAGGTTGTGAGTGTTTGTCATCATCAATCATTCAAAATACTCAACAGAGCCATACAACATCCATCTTGCACATATAATTCAAGGCCATCAGTTTAATTTCATCTATAAGTAAGGCCCTCACATGGCCATGCCTGAATTTATACACATAATCACAAGTCCTTGTGTCCAGGAGCAGTAATCAATGCCATTAAGAAAAGAGTCACTAAAGTCAGTCCAGGGCACTGCCCCCTCTCTGTCCTCCAAAGACACAGCAAGGCCCAGAGGTGAAGGTCAAGTTGCCAGAGTGACTGTCCCAGCTGTAGCTCGACCGCAGAGCAGAAGGCTGAACCCTGTGCTCTGTCTGTTTGGGCAGACCTGGGCTTTTGTGGAGGCTGTGGACACCCAGATTGTGAATGGCCTCTCCACATTGCCCTTGTGGTCATGGTCAGCAATGGCCAGGCTATTAGACCGAGAGGGGGTCACGACACAACAAAGATCTCTCCTGTTAGCTGTAGGGAGTGGGTTAATCAGGGTTGGCAGGGGGACAGGGTATAGTCTGATGATATTGATTAGTTATCGTCTAATCCAAAAAGGAAAACATATCATATCACTGAAGTACTAAAATCTGATTCTTTACTTTCAGTGATAATCAGTTGAATCATTTGTTGGAGAATTCATTCAAGTTTCCTTTAAAAAAGAAAAAAAAGATATAAAGGGGACACTTTTCAAAAACATAATTTTAACCTGAACTTTTTGGGTTGACTTTTGTTCCATTTTTGGTTGTTGGGATTTCTTTCCTAGCACATATAGTATTGACTTCATCCTCTCTATTATCAACCTGTCTACACAATGCTCTGAGTGTGACGAGTAAATAAGCCCGTTCATTTGTAGGAACATGCAAGTACAGCAGAGACATTGCTCAGGACAGCAAAACACATGCACTCATGCTCTGCTGAAATAAAACAAGTGCACATAAATTACCTAAATTCCGTTCATGACACACTTTTAAACAGCAAGTGAGTAAACTTTTATGTAACTGCCAGTAAAATGAGGAATTCATTTGATGAAGATCTCTGCTTCATTTGTTTGTGGTTCCAAAAAGGCTTACAACACGTGAGCTGCCCCTTTTCTGCTGTGATAAATGGTCCTTATGAAAGGAGGAAGGAGAAGAAGTGTGTGTTAGAATCAGCCAGAGAGTTTTCACAGATTATCTTAATTGAGTGAAAATCCTCATAGCTACACATACACACATGGGACATACATATATTTTCATCTATTAAATATAAATATTCACATGTAAGCTGAGTCATGTGTGTATGTCCATTCTTAGAAGCGCTCCTTTCACACATAGCTATCTGGGTGGTATCCGTTGAAATAAAACAGTGCGGTGATGAGGAGGAAAGATTTCTGTTTAAAGACTTTAGAGGAAAGGGTGGTTTCCTAAACTTCAACTACCTCTCCATCCTCCTGTAGAGTGTTTCATGTTTTTGCTTGGCAACTTGATGCAGATGTCTTTTTGTCTTCTCCATGCCAACCAGGCAGGGCTGTAATTAAATGTCACCTGCCCAGTCCAGCCTGGTGCCCCAGAAAAAACAACTGCTGTCATCTATATTTGTCTGCCTTTTTGTCGCTATAACTAATGAGTATAAAGAGTCAGTATTACTATGGCAACCGGTAGCTGACAGGCCACACATAATGGAACATAGTGGTCATACAGTTGTCTTACGGACTCCCCACTCTCCCCACAACACACACACTGTCCTCATGTCAAGACTGGGCAGAGAATGTGCCACTGGAACACACAGATTTGCTCCGGCTGATGGCAAACCGCAGCAGTGGAGCCTGTGGCGGCCTGCATTTCCTTTAATATCCTGGCTAATGCACAGAGAAAACCCAGGGCCTCTAGAAAGCCACTGGATCCCAGCCAAACTTCCTAACCTACCACCACACCAGACTTATGTAATGTTTTGATCAGTACAGTAGGCTGTGTTTAGTGAGGGAGATATAAATTGGACTTATGTGGACATGGCACTGTCCCATACGAAAGAGCTCCATGTGTCTTTACTTTTGCTTTACTAATAGGTTGTACTTGGTCTCTTGGCATTCATAGTCTAACTTTAATTAAATTGTAGTTAAGTCTGACTCCTAAAGAACCCTTACTTTGAAAATCAAAAATGAAAATCTCAATCATCATATTGGCCCTCTACCTCAAACTAATCTTGTAAGAGCCATTTGTCTCCTCCTGTGATTTTTTTGCATTAAGACTACACAGCCCTGATATGTAAAAAAAAACACTCAAATGTGTATGTGTTGTATAGAATTTGTCTGCTAATAGGGCATTCACACTTTCAGGAAACTCCTGAAATACTCTTTCTATTTTCAAGAGGAGCAGTCACATTTTTCACTTGGACTTTATTCGGAATTTCTCCTGCCAGCTCCCTAGTAATCTTCTGCTAAAAAGTCCATGTGAGCTGATGTGAGAACGTAGCAGGATATTATCTGGAAAATTCACCTGGAGCGAGTGGGACTGGGTGGTGACGTTTATATCTTGTGACAGATGCACGGCCCATAAACTGTATGCACATGACCGCTACGATCTCCAGGCACATAATTAAATGAATGCATTATGCTTTCTGTTCGTGAATATGTTCTTCTCTAAAGTTTTGTTGATGTTGTTCCGTTGAAACAATGCAGAACGCAAGCACTGTGATTGGTCTACATTTTCCTCACCTGGCTTGCACCTCATGTAAAACATCGGTATACTGACTGTAATTGCTACGAGAGGATAAATATATGTTCTTTGTGTCATGGACATCTAACAAAGCTAACAAAGCTTTCGAGTAGGACATTCCATCTATTCCAATCCAATGTTGTACAATCCACTGATGTCTCCTCTCTTTTCTTCATTTTCATTTTACAATAATTGCAGTATAATCAACTGCTGCTCAAAATAATTTCCAAATCCAATATAATACGCTCGGTTTCAGACGCCATGGTTTCCTGTACACAAACAAGCAGAGAAGGGGCCTAACTGGAAACTATAGCGATATAACCAACTTAGAAATCGCACTCCGAGCTAGCATAGTGCTCACGACGGCCTAGTCCACTACGGAGTACGTGCAGAAGTATAAAACCATTCTTAAAGGAAGAATGTGTGACATTTTACACAATAAATACAGCAGAAATCAAGTATATCCTATGTAAATGTCTCTCTAAAGCCAGGTGTATTAATGTAGGAGCCATGTTTACATCATCTTAACATGGATGTGACGGCCTTGTGAATAAAGATGTTTTAGTCAAGGAATAGAGAAAAGAAGAATAACAGCCTATACTCACTGCTTATTTGGATGTCAGGTAAGTTTCTTTAGATCGTGCTCATTCCTTGTCAATTTATGAGCAGTGCTCAGGCAATAAGTGTGTGCTCAGACATATACTGGCTTATTATGATACTTGAGGCTACAGGTATTTGTTCGTACTTCATAGATTGTAAACTGTCATTAGTTGGGACCCAGTGTGATTGCTTAAACAGTACAGTTGTACTCAAATCCTTACAGTTATTATGGCCTACCTTACAATAGTAGCAGTTTTTTCCTGTTACCCTGAGAAACGTTAGTCATAGTCCATTGTAGTCATCCCCTCTAGGCCTATATTCTAGGGATATATAAAAACAAAATTTGAATATATTTTTACTTAATTATTGTTTACTGTATTAAAACTTAGATAGACTTGACTTGGTCTTTTCCTCAAAGACTTTAGACTTGACTTGGACTTGCAATAAGTGACTTGTGTCCATCTCTGACTCGAGGGACAGCGGACATTGAGAGATATTGGAGTAAAGTGGTGGTAGGGTTCATGATTGCCACAACCACGCAAATCAAGCATGCTTCATGCACAGACCATCAGTGCAGGATTCACTGCAGCTGGATAAACCACATCTCCAGAGCCAGGGCCACAGCCAGACCCAAATAAGCATCATCTTTTTTATACCACAAAAGAAAAAGAAAAGAGGTTGAAGGGAGGGGGTGGGGTGGGTGGAGAACTACAGTTAAAAGGGAGGCTGTGTGCATGGGGGTTTTGGGCCAAGAAGCTGAGGAAGGAAACCACATGAGGATTACGAGCAAGAAGGCTCTGTGTTAAACTTTTCTCACTCTCGGAAACCGTTACATAGACTTGCTGACCCTCTCTTTCTCATTCTGGGCTTCCTGCCTTTCTGCAGAACGCCTCACCTGCTTCAAGCAAAATCACTCCTATGAGACGGACTGTCACAATTCATGAATCAATCCACACAACTCCAGAAAGAGGAGTTCCTTCACAGACTCACTCCCCTGCTTCCCAAGTACTTTTTTAAATTTTTTTTTTTTTTTTGTTTCTTACATTTATTTCAAAATGGCAGATTTTATTTTGGCTGTCAGAGAGTCGCTGAGCAGGCACACCTGAGGATTTCCTGTCTGACAAACTGGGTTGTAGCAGTTGCTTCTCGCACTTGATAAATGACAGATGAAATAAGAGTAAGAAAAAGATAGAAGGCCCTATAACTGGCATATTAAACCAAGTAAACCTTGTGTTATTTCTCCTGGTTTGAAACGTCCCGTGACTTCAGCAATATGACAGGGACTCCTGGCTAGTCGAGATCTGGTCCTTGTCTAGTCAGGTCCAGTTTTTACCCCTTGCATAGGAGGGGTTTTTGCCCTGCTTAGTGCTCTACCTGACTACCCAAAGAGTTTGGTGTACACAACAGGTACATGTTTAGGCTAGGGTGTTTTCACACAAACACAAAACTCTTAAAATTGTCCTTGAGTTTTTGGGGTGAGATGCATCTAAATGGAAACAGTCATTTTTTTTATCCTGTTTTTACACACACATGTCCTGCCACCCCCCAAGGGAAATGTCTGCATGAAACCTGTCCTGAAATGTACTTGAAGTTTTCATGTGTGTATGTGTACAAAAGGCTCTAGTCCATTTTGGATAATTGCACACTCTTCAATGCTTTATCCTAAAAGCAGGGCTTCATTTGTCCTTCCACCTCTGGACCGGCACCTATTTCATTGGATCCAGCACCTCCTTTGTCACTATCAAAATCTCTCAATAAATTTGAAGCAATATTAAATGTTATCTCTTCTGATGTTCTTTTATTGCATTTTACATTTCTGGGGACCTCTTGTTCCCTGCTTGTATGCATTTCTAAATGTCTTTTTTTTTTAGAGAGAGCCTGAGGTCACATTGCGGTCAGGTCATATAGGGACCTTTGTAAACGTCACGAGAGGTCAAATGATGTGTTACTGTCTGCGATTTTGCCAATGTCAAGGGATCAGAGGTTGTTTTGTCCAAATAAACTAAAAATGATGCTGTCCAAACAGCGCCAACGTGCAATGAGATAGATGTCTGCGTGTTCCTCTCCTCACTTTGCTCTGTTTATTATAAACTGGTTATAAGACAAGTCTGTGCACATTTTTAGTGTGAGGTTTGTTGGCTGTTAAAGTTTGTAATGTTCTAAAATATGTCTGAGCTGCTGTTAATTCTACGTCATATTTTTTATATTTCCAGAGGATTCAAATTAATTAATAATATAGCCTATGATTTTGCGCAGCACATATAAGGAAGCTATCATATAGAATGACTTTTCTCAAGTGAAATCAGTCAACATGTCACTCCGACAGTGTGCGAGCGAGAAAGACGCACAGTGATTCTATGCCTATAGCACCGATTTTTGAGAATGATCCAGTGTGCCCGATGCTCTGTGCATTTTTTATGTATTCCTGGACTTTTGTCTCCTCCTGCCACGCTAGAACTGCACTCTCTCTGTTTGCCTTAAATAAGTTAGTATTGGCTTTTAGACCCTTTATACTTTACTATTTGACAGTTTTATCTGGTTAGTGATCCTCTATTGATATCTCCTCACTTTGACAATTAAAAAAAGAAAACAATAACTTCTAATGAATACAGAGTTATTAAGAACACTGTCCTCACTACTCTTCACTTGTAAATGGTAAATGGACTTGAGCTTATATAGCGCTTTTCTAGTCTCCCGACTATTCACACACTGATGGTATTAGTCGCTGTGTAGTATCATCCATCAGAAGTAATTAATCCCATTCATACACCACAACTGAAGCAGCGGGAGCAATGCTGTGTCTTGCCCAAGGACACATCTGACATGTTGCCCAGCTGGGGATCGAACCCCCTCCGGTTGAGAGGCGACAACTCTACCAACTGAACCACAGCCGCCCTCTAGTGTGTCTTTTGCAGCGAGAAATAGGGTCCTGACCACCTGCATTGTACAGTGGAAGTCCCAGCAACCACTCCACCCTTATTGACACTGCAGTTGTCAATGGAAGTAACTGTTATTACATTTTGTTGTAGATTCTGTCATACCTTGCATATATTGGGGAGTGTCTTTTGCAATTTCTGTTTCAAATTAACAATTTCTTCCATGTTTATGAAAGAGGAACTTAACTTATTAACGATGTGGCAAGTCCAAACTGAATGTCTTGTCTGTTTGCTCTACATCAAATTTCTGCTTCTCTCCTCAAATCTGGTAAGCACAAAGAAGGAAAAGGAGGAACATCTGCAAAAAGTCTCTGTAATTATGTAGAAAGAAACAAAATGGGAGGGAGATACAAAGGAATCAAATGAAGGGGTGAATGGTGAGAAGGGGGACAAAAAAAAATCTGACTGTGAAATGACTGCCAGATTTCTATTTGTGCGCCTTGAAAGGCCCATGTCTCTGCCGCTGCATATGGGATGTGGGATGAGAGCTCTGGCAAATCAAAGGCGTGCCGGATA
The DNA here is from genome assembly GCF_963584025.1 of Labrus mixtus. Taxonomy (NCBI): domain Eukaryota; kingdom Metazoa; phylum Chordata; class Actinopteri; order Labriformes; family Labridae; genus Labrus; species Labrus mixtus. Next base: position 9,222,877 of record NC_083629.1, on the reverse strand, counting down.
AAGATCTCTGGAAGTCCATGCTAGTAAACAGGCCTATAAAAGCGGCTTGCGGGGTGGAGCGTCAAAGAAAAGCTTGAACGTCTGCCCACCTCCAATAAAGCCAGAGCTTCTGCAGGCATCTCATCCAGTGCAGCGCAGGGCCAGGCGTGCAGGGCTGCTGGTGGTTTGGACCTTCATCATCGTATCAAATCCTCTGATTAAGGCCTATCAGCCATGCAGAATACTACCGTGTCTAATGGATTATCCAACTTTTTCTTCAGTGGTCTTTTAGAATGTTTACTCTTTTTGATTATTTTTTTTAAATCACCCTCCATGCCGACTCTTATTACATTTTCACCATTTCCTTTCAACCTGTATTACACACATTTCAAACACTTTATTTCCCCCTCATCCTGTCTTTTTCCATAATTATTAACCACCAATTCTCTTCAATTTAACCAATTTAAAAGGTCCTATTCCAGCATAAGGCTGTCTACACTATGTTTTTAGCACTAGTGCTAGCTGTCCAAAAAAGCAGAGTCAGCAGATCGACTCTGGCTATGCGAAAGCCTCTTTCTTTTTTTTTTGCATTTCATCCCTGCCAACTATAGTTGCACACTAGGATATTTTTTACTCCATCAAGGATAAAAATGTTTGTGACATTGTGGCTTGAGGGGATAGAGGTGTTGAGGCCAAACTATTTCATTTAAAACAACTCAAACCCTTAAACATTCCAATGTAGGCAACCCCCCTCAGTTTGCAGACCAAAAAAAGAAAAAAATAGGAAATAGAAAAACATGGCTGTGAGCTTTGTGGTTAAGACAGCTTCATGCTGTGTGGCATTTGTGTTTTGTGTTTCTTTCTGCATGGAAAAGCGCTCCACACCACCATAAAAACTCTTTATCTGTCAGATAATATGTATTAACTCATCTTAATCAATTGTTGTCTATATACCGTAAAAAGCTTTCTGTCTATATCATTGTTCATAAAATTGTAGCTATATGTAAATTGAATGATACTTCTAATAAAACATTCACTGATAATAAAGCATTTACCAATGTGCTTCAAAGACAGAGCATGCATTCAACTTCAATCTTTTGTTGATCATACTGCACAAAACACCATGAGGGCTTTAGAAACACAGGTTTGAAACTTACATTAAATATATTGCAAGAAGCAGCAAATATCTGATATACCTTCTCTTTGACCCTGTTTATCTTCACCAATGTCTGTAGCATGAGTATCTCCTAACAAAGAGCGCTCTGTGTAAAGCCAGACAGAGCAGTGCCCTCCAGTGGTGTAGCAGCTTAAAGGGGCTACTCAGAACTGCTCAGCTTCATGCATTCCCCCTCAGTCATAGGCTCTGGGCTGACAAAGGCACACACAGCAGCTAAAAAAAAGTCCTTTTCCACCACAGTCTGGGGAATGTTTATCAGTGGTAAGCACACTGCCCTGAAAGCATATGGTGTGGTTTCGCTGCTTTGGGTGCATAAGAGGTGAACTTAAGGAAACGGCATATGATCATTCAAAACTTAACACTTATGTTCAACATAAAAGGATCCATTTGTCTGTTTACCCCCTTTATTTGATCAAATATAAGACAACATATGTGCAGCATTATTTTTGATTTACTTTTGAGACCTTACATTACAACACCTTTTAAACACACATATGACTCATTTTAATGAATTGACTTTAAAACACATACAAAGATATACAGTAGATATATAGAAAGTGATGTATACAGTCAGAGCAGGCTCAGGTCCAGGGAACGGTCTGTGCCACAGGCCCGTCCATACCTGGTTCTTGGCTTTATTATTTTTTTAATTGCTGTGGGACATTTTGCCATCACAACCAACCAAAGTTTTTCATTTCGGTTCTACTCTTGCCTGAGAAGTTTAAGGTAGACAATCCTGTCTTGGGATTCAAGTTAGCACATTATCTTAAAGGGAAAAGCGACTTTCATTATAATTTCTATTTCCAAATTTGTAGCTTAGAACAAATTGTACCGTAAATAACAGTATTCATTTTTGACTGTACATCATTTGACAGCTGTGGTTATTTTGTTACTTTCCAGATTACAATTTGATTAAATAAATTCCACCTAGGTCAGCCTTAAAGCTCTTAAATTCTGTTACCAAATATATATGGAACAACTTCAGTCAAATACGAAAGCAGGACTTTTAAATTTATGTTTGTGGTATCATAATCTGAAAAAAACTTTTACCACAGCAGCCTGATAAAGACTGGACATTATAACACATGTGCATGCACAATTTTCAAAGCAGTGCACCATAGCCCAGCAGTTACTTGACATTTGATATTCAATATTCACCTTTTCTTAATGTGTTGTTTTGAAATGTTTTATACAGTTTTCAAGGTGCCAGTGTGTCTATACCCTATATACTGTATAATGGTTTGCTCTCCCTAACAAAATGTCTGTCTATGTTTATCAAATCTTATGACATATTTTGCAAATATTTAAAGAAACACCATAACTCCCCTAAAAACACTTAACTTGTGCAATGAACTTTTAAAAAATATTCTTAACTTCACAACCCCATGTCATGTACACACAGGCTCCTCACTTCTGTCAGCAAGGCTTCCCCTGCCCTCACTTTAATGACCCTCTCCCCAGTAGGCCTCGTTAACTTCTCCTCAGGACTAATAAGGAGGTGTTAAAAATGTCAGAGGTCACTCTGCTGCTCTACCAAATTCATAACATATGTTCACATCATTTGTAACCCGAAAAGGTGTTAACTCTAAGTTCACCACCTTCTTTAAAACACTAGTAAGTGCCACAGCCCAGCCTCGCTGGGTCACTGGCAAACAGGAAGAGTTTTATCAGAAATAAATAGACAGTCAATTCTTCCTCATTTACTGAGGCCCTCTGCTCTGTGACACTTGTATATATGTTCTTATTTATCTGTGGTCCAGCTAAAAAGGCCTTCAGTATTTCTGTGTAAAATGAAGGATAGTATGTAGGCCTATAACTGCAGTCAAGGAGGTATAATGTGGAACAGTTTTTCCAAACTTTTTCCCCCTTGGAGTCCCTCTACTTGTATCTAAGAAAAGCTGAAACACACATGAAAAAGTGATAGCTGCTCGTCAAAATCATATCACAACATTTTTTTTGAGGATGCAGATTCAGAGTTATTAGACCAGAAGATGACATTGTAGCTCAGATCTTCATGTTTTTTTATTCTGGTGTTACACAAAATGCAACAAGCTGATGTAGTCATACATTTACCTTAGCAATGAGGTGTTTAAATAGAAGCACCTTTATATCAAGATTATCCTTGCCTTCTGGGTTTTAAGTTTGAAAAAAAGGAAAATTCTAAAACTTTATTGATTTTAGTCCCATTGATAAATGGGCCATTAGAAGCTGCTGGTTCTAAACTTTTCCAATATGAATCAAATCAAGCACACAGTTACTGTTTGGCAGAGGGGGGTTATTAGTGAAATCAGAGCCCACCGGATAGGATTCATATAACACCCCATGCACTCTTTACAACAAATACACCTGTTTATTTTGGTCTGAACCCTGTGATTTTTCGAGTGCAAGTGTAAATTACATGTCGCCACTATTAAATATTAATCCCAGTGGATCTTTAATAATTAATGGCATCACCTCTTGTGCAATGATGGCCTGGAAGACGGCTTAGAAAGGCCACTTGCATTAGGCTCTCCTTGAGGTTAGAATCTGTGGCCACCCTGCCCATCTATTTCTTCTTAGAAGACTGATGGATGATCGCAGGAAGTTCATAAAAGAAGATCTCCCTGACCAGAACAGCATAGTCTTGGGCAGAGAATGGCAGAGTGCTGAGTGGATGTAAGTGCTTCTTCAACCACAACTAAGTATGTTCTGTGGACCTGAAGACTCTCAAGCTGTGGTGGGCAGGATGGGTATAATGATTGGTTTAGAGGAGTGTGTGCGTGTGTGTGTGTGTGTGTGTGTGTGTGTGTGTGTGTGGACAGAGTGGTGAATGGATAGGTTACCACATGGCTTCCAAAGCCTGTCAGCTGTTCCCTCTGCCCCCAAAAGTGGTGTGTTTGGGGTGGCTCTGGCAACTCAAAGTGTTACCGCTGCTAAAGTTTACTCAATAAATGGACAGCCATAATTATTGTGACGATAAAAGCTGGAAACCACTGATGGAATTTAATCATGAATAGGCTCTCCCTGACATAGGCCCAAGGAAACAGCTATTAAAACGATGTATTAAATCAAAAGGCTATAGAAAGAGCATAAACAAACACTGCGTTTATATTTAAAGGTTTCAAGCTGCTTTTATTTTCCTAGATTGTGTGTTATGACTGTGCAGTGCAGTACAGAGCAGGGAACTATAAAGTTTGAAAAACAGTTTCTTTCCAGCACACTTAGCTCCCACTGGCAGTAATCAATACAGCTTAATAATGACCTATATAATCAGTCTCGTCACGTCGGCATGATAGTGACTGATAGGCCTCTGCTGTCTGCCTGACTCCTGCTAACACTAATGCACCATCTGTCTATGAATGACTGTTTATTACTCAATAAGGACAATTTGAAATAGCCTGATCAATAATGGATGGCGCTCTCTTAACTCTGCCTGCATGCATGGAAGAAGCAGAGAACATTACATGTAAACAACAAAACAACAAAGCATTTTATCTAATGTGTCGACTCCAGTAATAAGATTTTTAAAAACGTGAAGGTGATGATCAGACATCCAAGCTGGTAAACTACTCCAAGAAAAAAAAGACGAGGGAAGTTTGTTAATTGCGTATCTGATAAAGACAATTCCAGTGATTGTTCAGATTCTTTACTTAAAGCTAAACCGATCATTTTAATGAACAGTTTAATGAATTACTATTTGCAATGTAAAGATGTGAAGCCTCATCTTAGTTCTGTTGGCTGAGGTGGCTTTCCACTTCAATAGAGAACCATTTCACACACTTTGATTCTGGCCCTGAATGGTCCTATTCAGCTGACACTGTTAGTTTCAAACAGTCAGGGCGACAGATATATAAAAACAGCTCTTCAGGCCATAGAAAATATTTTGGGTAACCAAAATACTCTGGCGCTTATGAGAGAGAGAGAGAGAGAGAGAGAGAGAGAGAGAGAATGACACTTTTTTATGAAACTCAGAGGGCCACAGGCAGTATATCAGCCTGTTGAAAACTCATTGGAAGGAAAAAAAAGTGTGTTTTTTTCTTTTTGGCCACAACTTAGAAACCCATGGAATCTTCTCCATTGCTTTTCCACCATCTGATGTTTCAGTGTTAGCATTTCCCTCCAAAGTCGTCTGGGTGGGGTTTGGGGTAGGCAGGGGGGGCTGATTGACTCTAAAAGTGGCTGAGGTTTCCCCAGGTCCTGTTTGAGCATACCGAGGCCATCCTGTGCTGAGCCCGGCCGAACACCAAGTAACACACTCTGAGAGAGACGCCCAGTCGTCTACCCATCTCTGTCAAAATATTTGTTTCACAAAGATGGAGGCTTGGTGTATGTGTGTGTGTGTGTGTGTGTGTGTGTGTGTGTGTGTGTATGTGTGAGTGCGCGTGTGTGTGTGTTTATGGGTTAAATAGGATGGTCAGTGGGACTTGTGGCACAACATGTGTGGGCACTGCAGGCTGCCTTGCCACCCTATGCAACCACACACACTCACTCATCACACCTTTGCCGGATGAGTGTATGTCCGTCCCTGTCCACACACACACACACCAACGCCGGAGTCAGACCACCCAGGCAAGTAGGGAACCATGAGAAGGCCACTTTATGCTCCCAGACAGCCCAGTCCAACCACAGTGGCGCCCTTCTAACACCCATACAGCCGCTATTACCCACAGAGCCTGTGTGTATGGGTGTGCATATGCATCTGTCAACCTATCTGCCTGCATGGACAAATGTGTGTGAACAAGGTAGTGACTCTTCTCTTTATATTCTACCAACCACAGGCTCCAGCGCAATTTACTGTGTTCATTAAGTTAAATTACTTCAGTGCAACATAAGAAGTTTTGCATGTTCTATCTGGCAAACCCTAAAATGTCAGCATGAAGTACAGGCTCAGTCATTACTCCACTGCTTTCTCTAGCACAGTCATTATCCTTCCAATATTATCATGACGGGGTGTGTTAATAGAAGCAGAATGGGAGGCTGGATTGGTCAAAGTGTTGACAGTTATCTTGTGTGTTTGTGGTTGCCATGGTTTGGTTGAGACTTGTCATATAACTGTTTGGGCTTTGTTCTATCTCTATCTGTCGACCGTCACCAGACGACCACGGAAATTGCCAGGGACAAATTAGCCACATATGTTGAATAATGGTTACAACAATTGATTGGGCTCAGCTTGCATAAAGGGAGTTCCCAATTTTACATGTGTGTTACTGTGATATAGCACTGGCACGTGTGCCTTTCAGTTTTGAATGATTGTGGTCATGAATCAAGCTTGCATGCATTCAGTGTTTCCCTCGTTGCATGTTTCAGCACACCAGCTGGTATTTGTACAGTACATGATTTGCATTTATTTGTGTTCATCCTCCCATTGATTCTTTGTCAGCGATCAACAATCAGTTAAAATTGTCTCCCATTGCTGTGACAGTCCTGATGAGGGAGGAGGAGACTCGTGGAAATTCTACTCACGCTGGAAAAGCGTGAGTCATTTTCTGTGATGCTTTTCCAAACAAGCCTCCCACCACGCCACACATGCTATTGCAGCCATTCAACCTTTGATTGATGACTTCTCCTATTGTTCGCCCTCACGCTATGATCTTTTAATAAAGTTTGCTTTTACGCCCAGAAAGCTAGTTGGACAAAAGACAATTACTCATGGCACAGATGTTCCTCTATCACAAACATAAAAGATGGAAATCCTCTTCTAATTCGTACATTTGATGAAAATATAATAGTTAATAACTTGATTAAAACTCTTGTTTCCAGTTGATTAACATCTGTTAATCAGCTGTTTCTGTCTGTGTTCCTGAGAACACAGTAACATTTTGGGATTTTAAGCAAAGACCTTTCATTTCACGCCAGTTTGAAAGTGCCATGTCTTATCTCTTTGCTGATGCTGTCGTGTTCATTGACCTGTGGTATCTAAACTTTGTAACATAGGCTCTTTCATCTTGATTGCTTCAAAGTACTCCATGCCAACCTAGTGGCAGCACTGACTGCCATTAAATTTACCAATAGGGTTATAGTAATCTGGTTGTTCATTATCTAGTTTGCTGCAGTATGTCATATAGAGTCATCAGTTTATAAATTAAGCTGTGATAACCATTTCAAACTCATTGTAGTAGGTTTAACTTGTTGACTGGTTTAATATTAAGTTCAAATTGCTCGTCAAGAACAACTATAAAACAGTTTTTAGTAACTCTAAGGGAGTTTTCCAAAGTGTTGTACTGTACTGGGCTCGAGCCTTCCAATCAACAATGAAACAGAAAACCTGCATAACAAACTATAGTTTGTATTTTTATTGTCATTGATAAAAACCTTTAATGCACCCTAAGCGTACATTGTTTCCAAAACACAGGGGTGTTAAGAGTACAATAATGTTGTACTTCAGTAAAAGTACAGTTATGTTGATTTAATTTTACTCAATTAGATGTAAAAGTATTAGTCAAAAAATCTACTCAAGTGAAAGTAACTTGTTTAAAATATACTTCAAGTATTAAGTACTTGGTAAATGGTAAATGGACTTGAGCTTATATACCACTTTGACTACTCAAAGCACACCTATCCATTCACACACATTCACACACTGATGGCGGAGGTTGCTGTGTAGTGAGACCATCAGAATTAACTAATCCCATTCATACGCCGCCGACGAAGCAGCGGGAGCAATTCAGGGTTAAGTGTCTTGCCCAAGGACACATCGGACATGTTGCTGCTGGAGCTGGGGATCTAACCCTCAACCTTCCGGTTGAGAGACAACGACTCTACCACTGAGCCACAGCCGCCCACTTACTTACTTATTCCTGAGGAGATAGGGGCTTGGGTTGACAGTAAAATACAATCTCTCCTTCCTGTGCAGTGCAATAATAAGAACATATATATAATCTCAAACCAAGTTGTTTTATTAAAGGTACATCTTTATTTTTAAAAACTGCAATACAGCTGCAAATTTTGTATTGAACGTGTAAGTAATGCTATGATCCTAAGCAAATATTACAGAAATATGTATGACGTATTTCATTAGCAAGCTATGTACTGAGGGGCAATAATCCTCCAAATGTGTTGTGTTTAAAAGTCATTAATGGCACAGAATGACAAACAGAGGGGAAAAAAGGAACTTCAAACATTTTAAGACAATTTTGCCATTGCAAAGATTGTATAGGAAGCTGATGATAGCACCAGTGGGAACTGCCCATACAGGGACAGAGCAATCTATTTATTTTCCTTTCCTGTCTTCTGATTGGCCAACGGAGGCGTGCAGCCAGTGAGCAGCAAGCTTCTCCTCTGGAGCCTGATGACAGATCTAAAGGATAGTTCCCTATCCCCCTTGTTACAAATAACATCCTCTGACATGTTTGGGCACGCTGACAATGTTTTGAGTGAAAACAGCTTTCAGGCTTGGATAGGATGCAAGCTTTCAACCCCTAGGGTGGGCTACTTCTTCAACTGGTGCTTTATCCCTCTGAAGAGAGAAAGCAAAAGGAACCAGAGAGAGAAAGAGACACAGACAGAGCCACGGCCAGGCTGGGATTAGGGACTGCACAAGACAGTGAAAAGCCATGAATTTAAAGCAGGTTTGACTGTAAGCGTTTTGGCTATGCTATGCGACACAGGCCTGTTTTGTCTCTTTCACTTTGTCTATGCTTTAAAGAAAGCAGGAGGTGGGCGGGTACAAGCCGAAGCCGAGGTGTGTCATTGTTTACCCAGACATGGAAGAATGCCTGGACAGTTTTCCTTTGTTACTGTGACTGGATCCACTTCTGTGTTCTTGGCTGGGTGATTAGAAGCAGTTCCAGGTTGTTGCATGTGATCTGTGTTGTTGGCACAGAAATGCTTTGTGTCCGATTTCTGTCCTCTGGGTTGGAAGTCATTGAGCAGAACATCCTCCACTGCTTTGAATATGCCCCAGTTAATTATTCCTGAGTCAACATAGAATTGTTATTATTGGTGGCCATTTGCTAAACCCGTAATTTTGCAACCATAACTCATCAGTAAAAGATTGTCAATTTTTTTAAGTTTCTGTAGTAAAGCCCAGCACTTGTAATATTCAGCATTTAAAGCATTTGGAGACAAATAAAATACAAATGAACAAGTGTAAGGAACTGATTCGAAAGGTCCTTACGCTCTTAAGAAGCCAAGCTGCAGTCTTTTGTATTTCTGGCTAACTAGCTTTATTGCCTACTGCAGGAACTGAGTGTGCCATGTAAAGTGAAGGAAACCCCATATAAGGTTCTATGGGTTTTCTAAAAAAATTCAAAATGTTCTTCTGTAGCACATCTGACATAAACCCTTTATAAACATACGGAAATTTCCTGAAAAACTCTGGAGATTAGGCTATATGTGAACGCAAACACGCACCCGGAGACAGACCCCTAGCATTTTTTCCGCAGAAAGTCTGAGTGAGCTGATGTGAGAACGCCACAGGATATTCTCCGGAGATTTCACCTCGAGCCAACAGGAAGAGAATGACGTTTATATACAGTGACTGCCGCACGGTGCATAAAGTGTCTGCAAGCGACCACTACGATCTCCATGCTCGTAATTAAACGGCTGAATTAATTTTTCTGTGCGTCAGTATGTTGTCACTCCATTGGACTACACATAGCATTGATATAAAGGCAAATATTCTCATTATAGCGTCGTGTAGTGGACTCTGTTGCTTCGGCCGCTACTTCCGCGTTGTGCATTGTGTTTGAATTACTCTCCACACATACATTTTCCTGTGAAAAACCAAAGCCCACTGAAAAACAATATCAGAACACCAAAAAGTTATTTTCTTCCTCATCTCACAGATCCTCATCTCATTATCAGATATCTGTCAGTCGAGATTACCAAAAGATTTATAGTCTCTAGAGTATCTGATTGTCACAGTTCAAATGCAAAATAAACCCAAATACACAACTCAGTTCAGTAGCAGCAGTCTTTACTTACAAAAAATACAAGGATAGAAATCCAGGCAGTCAAATAGAGTTGAATGGGTCAGACTGAGGCAAGCAGGAAAAAAGATTCATATAGTTACTACAACAGAAATGCTAGAAATCTAAAGCAAAGCACTGAGACAATCTGGCCGAGGGTAATGAACGTGAACTGGTTAAGTGAGCTGGGAGAATCTGTGGGCAGGCAGGTGGGATAGGCTGTCTGAAATGACAGAAGAGTTAGAAATAGTTTAACAAACAAAAGAACACATAGATAACGATATTATGAAACAAACTCAAACCGTGACACTGACTGCCTCTGAAAAATGAGAAGCCTGCAATAATATCAAAGCAATAATTTGTGGGAATTTGGTTTGGTGCACTTTGGCCTCCACTGAAGGGCCATGAGTGCAACTACACTGTCATAAGACACAACGTGCTGTTACGCCTTACCCTCTTACACATTATGCATTTGTTTACAAGCGTAGGTGGCAAGGACAGTGTGAAAAACCATAGCATCATGTCAACTGACAGGGTACAGTAATATAACCAGACACTGCAAGCATCTTCAGATAACTGAAGGCTTGTGTGTGAACCAGTGTTCTAAAGCCATACCCACTTCTTGTGAGATGACCTTGGCCTACTGCCAAAGTTAAATACAGCAGTAAACAGACGATAGGGACTCACTGTGGAAATGGGAGGGAAGCCGTTCTCCATGTTGAAAGTTATTGTGCTATAATATCGACCTTTTAAACTATTTAAAGGAGGAAAAGGTACATATTGTTGCCTTAAGTGATAGACCTGCCACCATTTTCATCATAAACTAGCTGCGTGTCACGATAGACGGTAAAGTTTGTTTTTATCAGCTGTCCTTTGGGGCAGGTCTTCCTGATCAAGCCCATCGGAACACTCGTATGTTGCCCTCAATTGCTTAATCACAGGAGATGGTGAAATCAATGAGGTGGATGGATCCTAACAGGAATCTGAAATGAACACCATTCCTTCGGATCAATTAGTGTCTTCGCCTCTGTGAAAGTGTAAGGACTGGTGAGGTTGACCTTCATTAGGATGCAATGCTTTCTGGGTGTGCAGTATTGGAACACTTTTTGGAAGTACTATCAGAGGAGAAAGGGGACAGAAGGACAGAGGATATGTGAATTGGAGTTCAGGGCTATGCAGAAGAATTCAACAAATCATGTCGTTTGACCAAAATCAGAGCACAATTTTGAGGCTGACTCAATCCATCTATTGTTTGAAAGGGTAACTGATCTTGTTGGATCAATCATAACACCTATGAAAGATGTGTGAGTTGAAGTGAATGCCTATCGATTTTGTGTGTAGCAATTGCTTTGAAAGCCAGCAGCATTAACAGACACTTTGATGGCGACCACAGTAGATGAGGACAACACCCCAAGGATTTGACAGATAAGATAAAAAAAAAAACCTACCTAAATCAAACCAAATGGTTGCAAGGTCAAGAGAAGAGATACTCAGGAGCGGCTCGTCACCATCTATTTGCCATCTGGTCCCTATCAACTCTGCCATTAATCCAGTGATGTCACTCTCTCTGAAGATGGTACCAATTACAAACCAGACAGGAGACATCTACTGAACTTGGAGAGACAGATTCAGTCCATGTATCAATAGCAAGGCTTGAATGGATAGCAAGTCACGACCAAGACCAAGCATGGTTTGTTCTTATTGATACATACTGTACATCTCTACTCAAAAAAGTGATGATCCTGCAAAAGTCATAAAAGATGGATGCAAAGCTAATCACATCCTCCTAATTCAGATTTGTACATAAGAGCAGTCTGCCTGTGGAAATCCACCACCTTAAGAGCTCCTTTGTCACCTCAAGAGAGAGACGAGCTCTGGCTCGTTTTTATCAGCCCATAGACGGCTCAGGCGCTTTCCCAGAATCTGTCAGGGACCGGCAAGCACAACTCTTCATCCATCACAGGAGCCAGATTCACAGACTTTTCATTTTACTTGGGAGGCCCACTTCAGAGGCCAGGCCCATTAAGATTTCACATTCGTGTCCCAACGCCTGTCATTTGGCTCACATCAACTAAAACACTCCTTCATTCTCATATAGTTTCTCTATCTCGCTCTCTCTACTCCTCCAGACCCATTCATCTTTATTTCTCATTTTCTCCCTCTATGCCCCTTGTCCCTCTATCACTTTCTCACTTCTAATGAGGAGTGAACTCTTTTTGACAATTATAACATGATCCCAAGGTCATAGCTGCAAATGAAACACACATTTCCTATGTCAGCCAAGACGTAGCTAGAAAGGATGTGCTGGATCTGGGGACTGCAAAATAAAGCTGATTTGGTGAGTGCAAGCATTTATGCTACTTTCAAGATGTGACTATAAGTTTGCAGTTATTTATCTAAACAGTCTAAACAATTAATCTCAAGGTAATTACAAGTGTAGCAAAACATCTGTCTAAATCCTCCTGCCAGCCTTTCTTAGCAATGAAGTAAAAGAAAATGTAACTGCTGAATGTATAAAATGACAATCTAATCATTATCAGGTTCCTCCTATTACTGTATTTCCCCTCTTAAAGCATTGTGTGCAGTGTATGCCGTTCTGGAGGGGCAGATCACAGGCTAACATAGTTGACAGTTAGATTTTGTGTTGGAACAGACCTTATACCTCAATCGCTTTTCCCCCTTCATCTTGTCTGACCATTTACAAGTGGTTCTAAGATCACTGCCAATCATTCCCCAAACATTTTGTTTAATAGGAATCCTGTGATTCAAGGCAATGTGCCTCTCACTCTGGCACTGCCTGAAAAATTTCTGAGCCCGCGAATCTGGCATGCCATAATTTTGTCTAAAAGAAGTCTAGAATGGCGTATCTGAACTATCTTTGTGCTGTGTGTAGTATACAGGTCTGTTTTATAACACAGAGATATATGAAATACCCTCTTCCTAACATAATGTTTGCCTCCTTGAGGTGAGTTTCTTTGGTAACACAGACTTAAGTTTAAAGTTTTGTCAACATACAGAACAGATATATCCTCTATCCAGGTCACAGTAACACTTAGACATGTAAACTGACTAGTGATGGCAAAAAAAATAATTGTCATTTATTCATGTTTCACAACCTGTATGACACATCCCTGTTTAGCTATCACTCTTCTTAACCACATAGTGCTGGGACATATCACTGTGATGGTGGCTTATTAACATATTGGTTTAACAATGCATACAATAAAGCTGTCAGTGGAAATGTGTATTGAATCAACCACTTTCATGTGCAACATTTGCATTCTTGTGTTTGTGCTATAGTACAGATGAAAGAAAATGGGAATCTTCTCTTAAAAAGGTTGCCCAATGGGAGTACAAGTTGTCATAAACTCTGCTGAATAGCTTCTTCAGGTTTTGTCACTGTCATGAAAAAAATGCGCAACATCTTTTGAAATGTTTGAGCACCGAAAGCCTAGTGGTTATGTTGTACGCCCCATGTACAGGGGCTATAGTCCTCAGCACAGCAGCCTAGGATTCGAATTCGACCTCTGCCCTTTCCATGTCATCCCCTACTCTCTCCTCCTGACCTTTCCTGTCTCTCTTCAACTGTCCTATCCAATAAAGGCAAAAGGCCAAAAAAAATATGTAAAAAATCAAGCCAAAGAGTGAATCATTGTGTCCAAATATTAACTGCAGAAACCAGTATAAATAAGATAAATGTATGTAAATGGTGTCAAACACAAGCATTGTACATGTTCCTCCAAGCGGGCGGACCAGGTTCAAATCCCACCTGTGGCTCCTTTCCCGCATGCCATTCCCTACTCACTCTCTCCCTCATTACCGACTCTATCCACTGTCCTATCGCTCCATTAAAGGCACAAAACCCCAAAAAATAAATCTTAAAAAAAAATAACGTAAAGCAAAAATGATTATCAACCAACAGCAATTAGAAAAGTATTTAATAATATTTGGTGGTGTAAAAATCACTATCACAGGTATACAAATTGAACTAACACTTATTATCAGTTTATTTAAAAAAATGCCCTTTAAGCAGTAAAATTAAATTCCCTGTAATCAAAGCATGCCACACACTAAAGTACATTTTAATGTAGAATCTTTGTAATAGATGTTCTGATTGTAACTGATGCGCCCACCTAATAAAACGTGAACTGACAGGGACAGGGTTGAATGTTACCCCCCATTTGCATGTTATTATTGTTTTGCCAAGCACAATTTTTTTGGCAGTCCACATCAGTCTGCTATTAAAGAAGAGTTCAAAGTAAACACATTCCTGTGTTCTGTGAATGCAGTTTAGTTTGTCCCCACACGTTTCTTGAGCAGTGTTTGAGTCACGGTTTGCCCTCTGTGTGTCGACACTCAACAGTTTGGTTCCAAAGAGGGAGTATTGATAAGTGGTCAGAGGTCTGCAAGCAGTTTATTTATCCTTTTCTGCAACTTGCAATTGGAAAGGAGGAGCTGACAAATTTTCCTTAACAGCCTCTTTGTCAATTCTGATCTTTTCTTCTCTCATCCTTCTATACCAATCAAAACTCCATTTAGGAAGGAAGCAGTTGTTGTGAAACATTCGGCCGGCTTCCCCCTGTACATAATCTGTCAGCTCACTCTGATAAACAAAGACAGAAGCGGTTTATAACTGTAACCAAAACATGTTTGGCTTATCTTGCAAAGTACCAAACAATTAGTGTGTTTTTGCATATGTGCTGCACTCAGGCTTCAAACTCTTTAAGGTGTTTATATATTGAACATTTTGAATATGTTACTGGGCCTAAGTCTTATTTCCACTTCACTCTGGGTGGATAAGAGGCTCGACCCTATATTAAAACATATTTTTAAGATTATATGATGATTTAAGCAATTAGAAGCTGTTTATGGACCCATGCTTGGCCACTTTGGACATGCTATTGAACAATGTGGATCTTGTTTGGCTGATGTTTGAAGCGGCTTGGCTGTGTGGAAGATCCTGTTATAGAGATTTTTAAATAGCTGCAAGTCCTGTCATGCGCTATGCACTCAACGCAATCTGAGGGCGACTGGAAAACCGAGAGGATTATCATCAAATTTAACAGTAAAACACATTTTCTGGTTCGTATTCCAACAAGCATACCCGCCCTTTAAAACTACCTCTAAAAACAAGGAATCAGAACCTTTTACGTTTCGTCCTAAGGTTGTCTTTACTTGCAAATGTCAATTTTCTATAAAAGTGGTGGCTCTGTTCATGTTGATAAATCATGTGAGCATGGGTGCTTGATACACTTTAATTCTAGCCTAATATTTATAGAAGTAACACCTTCTTTCACAAGCCCTTTGGTATCAAAACCTAACAATTCCAATTTAAATCACATGATCCTACTCTGTTACAAGATACAATTTATGGAGAACTAAGGATCTAATTTTTTTTTTTTTTGAGGATGTCATTACACTTAATGTCTTCGCTGCTTGGAGTTGAGAAAGATGGATGAGAAACTCTTTCCTCACGTCGCTACATTTCAGAGAAGGCTTTCACAAACCACTGGTAAAAATGTTTGTCTGAAGTTAATGGTCCTCTCCTTACACTTGAGACCAAACAGAACAAACAAAAAGCACTTATGTCAAACAGCATCCTTCATTACATAGGAAAGAGAATGTTTTATTAACTCTAAATAAGCCCCACACCTATCGTAAACACCTATATTACTGTAATGTTGTCAGTAAATGAGCAAGAGGAAGTCTTAAAGCCTGATAAACAGCAAACAGCTCTCCATTTGCCTCTGACTAAAATGATTTAATGGCCAGATTGAATCAGTGAAATTAAGTTGTTGTTTCAGTCCCGATGTATACAGAGCCTAGCCTGAGCCAATGGGAACATGAATGAGATCATATTCCTCTTCCTCTGAATACCTTCAACTTTGAAAAACTTGTACTGTATGCAGTACCACAAAATCGAAATCTAAAGTTATTGATAAATGTCTGCCAGGACGTAAGAATAATGAATACTTTTATTATTATTATTATTATTATTATTATTATTATTATTATTATTATTATTATCATTATTATTATTATTATCATTATTATTATTATTATTGTTATTATTATTAGTCAAATAGCATTTTATTCAATTACTTTTGTCTGATAAACTATTTAATGGTGCTCAGTTTTTATGACTCAGCCTAGACACCCATAAATCTATCCTCTGCCTCTAATTTACCTCTAATATTGTGGAGTGTAGATAGACACAGCATCATTACAGCATGATGGTGTGTGATAAGGCCTTGTTTACGTTAAATATCAAACAACTAGTTTTATGCCTTTGAAGGAACCACATGTCTTCATGTGTGGGAGGACTCCCAGGCTTGCACTCATGCTGCTGGTTAACCATTATCTTAAATCAGGTTAGGCATTCTAGGCCACAAAAGACACATAGTCTGCCTCAGCCTCTTGGCATTAAGCTGCAGCACCAGCACTGCTAGTCCTGCTTGGGGTATTTTTATCTGTCAGCACTAAATGCTTCATTCAGACCCACCATAGCCCCCCACCCACCTCGTAACCTCAACCAGAATACCTTCACTGGTGTTTACACAGCACCACAGGCAGGCTTGCCAGCTGTTTGCACATGCACACTCAGACTCACACACTCTGCAACACATACTTGAAAAGCTAAAAAATACAGATTACTTTCTCTTTCTACACACACATGCAACAGGAAAAAAATATTTTAAACTAAATCTTCATAAAAATATGTGTAGATATTTGCAAATGTACACACACTAATAGACTCTTCTACACATGCTGTGAAGACACACACACACACACACACACACACATCATGTGATTTGGCCTGGGCCTGGGCCTGTTCCGTCTGTTGGCAAGTTAGAGGAATGGAATGTGTAAGAATCTGTGCCCACACATCGAGAAGACGCCCAAAGCTCAAGTTGGCATCACACATAGTGGGGAAGTGTACTGAGTGAACAGCAGGAGAGGAATGCAGACAAATAACTTGTCATTATTAAACAATACTGCTGCAATTAAACAGGCTCTTTCTCACCTTCTGTCTCTCTCTTTCTCGCTCTCTATTTTTTAAGATCAAGGCTATAATGGGTGGTACTATGTGACGAGACGATGGTTATCTACGAGAGCCAGTCGGAGGCCAATCAATCATTGTGGTGAGACAGCTTTATGACTTTTAATGAATTTCTCCCACGCCACCACCAATGCAAGATATTCAATCGCTGCCAGAAGAAGTTTTTGTCTTCAGGCTGAAATATGAAGGCATTTATCTGCCACTTATCTGAATTTGCCCGTTTGAGTTTTTTTGGTGTCAGTAAGATGTAAACTTCTCTAACATAAGACAGCCATTGTTTTTTCACAGCTACTGTTAAAGATGTTTCAATATTGCATCACCCTGACTGCACAGCTGTCTCCCTGGCAGTGGTGTTTCTTTGCCTCTGTTAGCTCCCGCGTCTGTTTAATGCTAATGAATGAATAAGCAGCGGTGTGGCTTAGCTTCTCTGTATTTTTAGGGCTGTGTGTCTGTGGTCTCAATGGCCTGTCCCATTCAGGGGAGCCATTGGGGTATATTTTTGGCCATGGGCTGAGTTGAGTCCAGGCCCACACAGAATTGCTGACAGACGCAGGCGAGGAGGAAAGAGGGATGTTTTCCTATTGGGAGGAAACCAGGCTTGATTATGGAGGGGAGTAGGAAACCAAGAGAAACGGCAGACGACTGTTTTAATGTGTGTGTGTGTGTGTGTGTGTGTGTGTGTGTGTGTGTGTGTGTGTGTGTGTGTGTACAAATGTACATGAGTGAGTGTGTTTGAGAGAAGGTTTATATTCAATTGAAAAGAGATAAGGAGACAGATGATTTTTCTTTGTAGACTTCTTTCAGATTAATTTTAATTTGATCAAGATCTAAACGAAGAGCGACTATATGTTTTTTAGATAAAGTCTCATATAAGCTCAAGTTGTTAATTAACTAATGATGTGGTACACTTACACTTACAAACAAGTTCAAGCAATCTTACACCACAGCATTTGGAAAATTAAGGTTACATTTACATTTGGTTTGTTTCACATAGATGATATTAAAGATACCAGTAGTCTTATTTATACAGCTCTCCAGATGCTATTTCAGTTGGCTCACTGATTGGAGCGATTTGCATGCTCCATGTAATGTGGATACAGCTCTCAGGCTATGATTCCCCATATTAATATTTAATTGCCATCAAAGTGTGTTTTCAAAGTATAGGGTGACACTCTGGTCTCTCAGACCAGTCATGATAGAGCCGATTCCGGAGCAGGGTGAGGAGCGCACTGTGGTTCCAAAGAGACGAGTTTTCGGTCATCTAATCCCTCCTTCCTCAAGCGCTGGCACCTGTAGCGCCTCTCTAGCAACAGTAAATCACGTGACCATTTCCTCGCGAAGACATCCTAATCCTCATGCCAGATCCGTCCGGGTGCAAGCAGCTGCCTCAGCCCAAGACAATGTGAAACCAGAGGCGACGGCATTAAGAATTAAAAATGCTTGAAAGTGGTCCCTGTGCGCGCCTTGTTTTGTCATCAATGTTCCATTAGTGTCACTTTATTCCGCGCCTCCCCTCCTTCTCCCCTCAGTGTGTTTGAGTCAATATCGGGAAAGCCAGCCCTTTTCTGCCCAAATGGTTACAATATACCTTCTTCACGCCTAAAGAGCTGACAAAGGTTATTAGGCTGATCTGTGCAGTGGGAATGGCAAAAAGATCAATCTTAGCTGTTAAAGATTTGTAATCCCAAACCCTGAGAAATTACTCAGGGTAAGACATTTGGATGAATGTAGGCCCATTAAAGATGACTTATTATTGTTAAGTAGAAACTTAAAACCATCTTTAAAACATGTAAAGTTTAAAGGCATGTCGAGGCTCAAGCACCACATAGCAGGATACCTAACTTCCTGGACAGTGGCCTTGGTGTTTAGAGGGCTGTCCTTTTGCAGGAAGTCTCATGGACATAATACCTATGTGTGGCTCTGGCCAGTGGCCGGTGTGGTGATGTTGAAACAGAAGCAGACCTGACACACAGCTGTTGTTTATGATGTGGCTAGCCCAGGTTCTTGAACGATGGCCACAAGCCAACCTAATCTTGAATCCACAAATCTATAGTCCCAACCAGAGTTGTTTTAAGGCCTTTTGGGGGAAGAAAAGTCCGTCATTTCTGTCCCAGAAGGTCTCGAGCAAAGTTCCATGCCCTTCTAGCAAGTAATGACTAAACAACTTGTAAGTCAAAATCACATAACCCTTAAAGTTTCAGTGATTTTCAGGATCTTCACTTCTAAGTAAACGTTTATAGAAATTGAAAATGTGCTGCATATTTGTTTCCAGGTTTAATTTTCCTACAATTTCAACAAAGGATCTTGTTTGTAACCAGTAATTTACTGAGACGTTTCCTAGAGCCATGGTTATATAATAGTGACAGAAGAGAATAAATGAACAAGGCTTCTCATTTAACTTAACTTTGTTTCGAAAGATTCAGTAATAATAATTGGCCTGGAGTTTCATTGGCGTTCATGAAAGAAACAGTCAGGTTGGTGATTACATCATCAAGGCAGAGTTCTGTGGGATATTACATGAATTAGTTATTGTTTATTTTTTTATGAAGTAGTACCTTTCTAGAATGAGCATCACAGGTCATTAAAAACAGACAGGCAGATTGAAACATGGTAGAATTACCACACTAGTCAGCTGCATTGTGTTTATAGAAATAATGTCATTTTAAGAAAATACTTGGTGCACATTCATCTGGTAGATGTTTAATGACATTGAAGGGAAATGTTTTGCACTCAATTCTCACAGTGCAAGCCCCCAGGATCTAACCCCATGGGCATGGGGACATTTTGTAAGGTCCCTGATTATTGTATACTGAAGGTGGAAAATCTACATTGCCCCATAACTCTAATCTCTGGCCTCACACATGCTGACCAGCAATAGATTTGAATACTTTATGTGTTCCTTTAACTAATTATTAATGTCTAGAATATTTAGCAAACAAATTAATTCAGAATGTACAGCTTCTCATAAACTCTTACAAGCTCCTCTTTCATTTTGTGTAACATGACTACTTTTTGATTTCACAGTTTTAAATTGAGATTTGAAGCGTTATTCATCAAATGTCCCTGCTGTACTTGGTATTTATGTTCGCTATAACTAGCACCAGGAAATTGCATAACGCATTGCTATTAAGTCATTTTTAAGCGTTACTAAGAACAAACAAAACAAACTTGGAAATAAAGATCAAAAATGATTTTAAAGGCCTTCAATGTTATTTAATGAGGATAAAACAGACGTTTGTATAAGCGCTCAAGATATATGCGATCTATGAACCAATAGGCATCATAATGTGGCTAGAAATCTGAACTTGTGTTTTTAAGCATGTGTTTGAGTTTCAGGAAATACACCTAAGCAAAAGTAAATAATATTTAGAATGTCTGAGAGATAGTTTTAACTATATAGAAGATATCAAACAATGAAAATGTTCTTGAAAAGCAGCTGTTAAAGTATGCCATATATTTGACATATTCATTGATATCATGTATACAATATTAGTAAGGTTTCTATTATACACCATGCTAAACTTTGTGCATATCACATCATGGGTTAGCCAAAAATGAATCTCTGAACACTGGGTCGTCTCCATCTTGCTTCTCCCTGTCTCTGAGTGCCAAAGAGTAGTGCTTGCACACAGCTTCTTGGCTTTCTCAATTCACTGTTTAGATCATTTGAATGGACAGAATTTCTCATGTGTTATAAAAGCCAATCTGAGTTACTGTTTTTCAACTAGATTGTAGCTTGTGTCTGTATCTGTGTGGTTTTAAGTTTTGTTTCTCTCCTGCGGAGTTCTGTTAACCTGCTGCTGTAAACATCACATTTCCTGATTAGACTTTTGACTCTATGATAAGAGGGGACTTTTTTTGTGAAAGGTTTGTAGGGAATAACGTGTTTATCATTGAATTGACTGAGCTTTCCTACAATAACATGTAGGAAAAAATAAAAAAAATACAGTTTCAAAAAGTTTTTGGGAATTCAGTTTCAAATGATATTGTTTTAGAAAATCTGTTTTAACAGTATACATTCAAATTATTTTATTTAAATTTGACTATTATATTCAAATACAAATATACACAATTCAAATTCAGTTTCTGATTACACAAATGTCTGCCTATATCAAACACTCTAAAACATAATCATTATGCTAAAAGGCGTCCTTACAGTTCGTACATTGAGTTGTATTAATAAGCAGCTACACAGACAAACACTGAGACAGTAACAGAACTCTCTGCTCTCTGGCCTTCTTGTCGTCTCACTGCATCAATAAATACAGCAAAATAGCATTAGCAATAACTTCAACTATATCACCAGGCTCTAATATTATAGAATTAGTATCAGTGTTTTAAGGTTTGGCCATTTAGGTGAAATTCTAAGCCGGGCAGGGAGTAATTTGGACACACAGAAAATTGATTTTGACCATCAGCACTTTCTCATTTTCAAACAGCGCCTGCGGCTAAATGGGTTAGTCTGTTAAGCACATTACACAGGTAGCTTCTCCTTTCCTCCCCAATGATTATGTGTCCGCCTTGAGCAATTGATATTTCTTGCAAATAAGAAAATTATCATATTCCATGACTGGAAGAAGATATTAAGGCCTGCTGTTATGGAGCTGAGTCTCAGGACTGAGTAAAAGTAGACCAAGGAATATCTTTCTTTCCTTTTTTTGGTTTCTTGAGGGAGGGGTGTATCAAATGTCCTAAGCTATATTGGAATTGGGGTGCTGTCACATCTCATCAATAAAAATATACTATGATAGACCATAAGTAGTGGAGGGTGAACAATGAGGGATGGAGGGATGTTGAGACAGAAGGACAGGCTTTCACTGTGTGCTGATGTAAAAGCTGGGACTGTAGGGTGTGTCATAAGAAAGCTTTAATGTCGTCATCAAGATGTTCATTTTATACTGAATAACAGTCATAAGACTTACACATTTCCCTTGGAACGGTTTATATGCTGCTTTTTCCTGATTTACTTATATTGGTTCAAATTATCTATATATATATATTTTTTATTATTTAGGCAGGATTAGTAACACATTAATTCAGGGCTGTCAGGCACCAAGGAAGTCAAGAGACACCAGTTGCCAGCGATGAGGCGTGTGCCATGATGAGGGTTATTAACCTCCTGCATATCCAGTCAGTGGACTTTTCCCCTTTACCAATCCCAGCCTGTGGCCTGAGAGGCTGTCTGCAGTCTGTAGCTGGAGCCCCTGGCGGTCTGAGTGGAACCACATGGGGGAACCTGATAGTGGTGCTTGGCCAGGAGAGAAGTTAACCTGTGCAGGGTGGCAGCAGCTCCAGGTCTGTGAGATGGTTAGTAAATGCCGCCAAATCTGAGCCTTCAGCAAACAAACTTACGCAGCACTACAAAACATCATCATAAAAAGTCGCCATACATGCAACCAGATGTATGGATGCTAAAATGGAATTTAGGAACAGACACTTTCTCTTATTGGCCTTGATGTGCATCTATCGTACATCCTCTCTGGGCTTTTCTGCGGCTTCAGTGCCCTCAGGAGCGGCTGACCGATAAGGAGCATTTACCGTAGGGCCAGTCGGCATGCGAACAACACCAAACTCACTAATGGGAGGGAAACAAAGCCACAGGCCACAAACATCCAGTAAACAGCAGACCACAGTCCACAAGATGTATGCTCTTTCCTCCATTTGACCACCAGGTACACTGAGGGACTGACAAGAGATGTGACTTCCTCAAATCTTTTGATTGTTAAAACTTTCTGTGTGGCTAAGGTTATTTGAAAACATTCATGCATAACATCAAAGCTGCAGCTACTGTGGGATAATAGTGTCATAAGGTTGGTTGCCTTGCACCTCAGCATTGTAAAGGATTTCTAATAGGTACACAAGTTCATAGAAATAATCTGTCTCCCTCCCCTCTCTATTTAATGTGCTCTGCAGCCATGTGCTTCCAGTTAAGTTGGCGCTCAGCCCTGAGCAGAGGTTAAGTGAAACTACCTGCTCGTCTGTGTCTGCCGATTACTTGCTTTGTCCGCAGCGCTGCCAGATCATAAAACACTTTTGTCCACTTTCCTTTTGCTCTCAAAGTCCCCGAGGTTCATTATTGTTACACCTAGACGTGTGGCTGTACAAGGCTGCCTTTTTAATGTCACACTGTGACAGTCCACTGAGGGTTTCACTAACAACACGCAACGCAGGCCAATATTTCAACAGCAAACAGTTCTGCACTTCAAACCCTTTCCCAAAAGGTTTCACCCCCCCCCCCCCCCCCCCCCCCCCCCCCCTCCATTTACACAATATTGGTGATCATCAGTCTGGAATTGATATAGTAAATAATGAAAAATGAGGTTCCTGCAAGCAAATGGGATGAGACATGAAAGCTGACTGGAAAGCTGGCTCTGGTTTCCTGTCTGAATGGCTGTTAATTAATGGAGCAGACGAAGGCCATAATTCTTCACCGGCCTCAGACTGCCACAGTGCCAGGCAGTTCAGTATTAACAATAGTATGAAACTTAGGACGTTTAAGTGCAATTTTATTTAGTTTGAAGGAGTTCATGTATATAAGTCCTCTTGGAAATCCAAGCCCCCCTTTGCTTTCTATTTTACCCCTCAAACACAATTGCAGAACCAGTGAAATGGATTCTGAGGCAATGAATCTAGCAAAGATCAAACCTTCTTTTACCCCCTATCAGTTTGGAAAGTCAGTCAGTTCCAAATGATTTCCAAACCCACAGGTGATTTGTCTCTGTCTCTTTCCTTGACTTCATTTGCAGGATTCAAAGATCAAAAGGGCATGCCGCTCTTCTAAGATGAGCTTTAAACGGTTGAACTCCAGCAGGGTCATTAAATACATAGTATGGACGTTTCTGCCCCAGTGCCAGATTAAAACAGCCAAATCTGAATTTCTGTCTTTCTTTTCTGCAGACGCCACTCATGTGGAAACATCGGCACCTCCAATAGACTGTGATGAAAGGGGATGAATGAAATAAGATACAAGGAAATATAATGATTATTTTTATAGTAACCAGTACCAAAAAGACAGGCAAGGGCCCATTACTTCAGAAAAGAAAA